>NC_140778.1:27674240-28036740 GCF_044657685.1 Stegodyphus dumicola
AACACTTTGAAATGTGAACCGACATTTATGAGTCCGACGCAAAATGCCAAAACGAAACTAATAGTTCTTCGGGATTCAAATCCCTTTGGACTAAAAAAAAAAAAAAAAAAAAAATATGAACTGTTTCAAATTTTAAATTATGTCCAAAGGGGCGTTTTTTAACATTTTGTATGTTACCTTTCTTTATTAAATATCATGTTCCTCGCACTTAAACCATAAGATCCAGTGCAACAGCAATATCGCAAAATAGTTTTAAAACGAGTATATCTTTAGAATTTCAGATACAGAGACTCACGCGCTGGAGATAAAAATGTTTTTTCTGCACAACGTTGCCATTGCTCGCTTTGAAATCCTTGAGTTTGTTAATCAAAAATTCGTCAAAGTTTTAAAAAATAGGAAATCGATCATAAAACAAATTTCAAATTTCAAATTTGGTCTTCCACATGCTCATATTCGTTGGAGGATTACGTTATTCAAAATTCGATGACTCTATGTACCGTTATTTTATGACAATGGGAGAAATATACATACATTTACGCAGATTTTCATTGTTTAATTTCTTCAAATATAATGCAGGACTCTAACATTTTATGGCAACAGTTTGAAAAGTGAACCGACATTTATGAGTCCGACGCAAAATGCAAAAACGAAACTAATAATCCTTCGGGATTCAAATCCCTTTGGACTAAAAAAAAAAAAAAATCTGAAATGTTTCAGATTTTAAATTACGTCCAAAGGGGCGTTTTTTTTAACATTTTGTGTGTTACCTTTCTTTATTAAATATCATGTTCCTCGCACTTAAACCATAAGATCCAGTGCAACAGCAATATCACAAAATAATTTTAAAACGAACATATCTTTAGAATTTCCGATACAGAGACTCACGCGCTGGAGATAAAAATGTTTTTTCTGCACAACGTTGCCATTGCTCGCTTTGAAATCCTTAAGTTTGTTAATTAAAAATTCGTCAAAGTTTTAAAAAATTCCTATTTTCGATCGATCATAAAACAAATTTCAAATTTCAAATTTGGTCTTCCACATGCTCATATTCGTTGGAGGATTACGTTGTTCAAAATTCGATGACTCTATGTACCGTTGCTTTATCACAATACGAGAAATATACATACATTTATGCAGATTTTCATTATTTAATTTCTTCAAATATAATGCAGGACTCTAACATTTTATGGCAACAGTTTGAAAAGTGAACCGACATTTATGAGTCCGACGCAAAATGCCAAAACGAAACTAATAATCCTTCGGGATTCAAATCCCTTTGGACTAAAAAAAAAAAAATTGAAATGTTTCAGATTTTAAATTACGTCCAAAGGGGCGTTTATTTAACATTTTGTGTGTTCCCTTTCTTTATTAAATATCATGTGCCTCGCACTTAAACCATAAGATCCAGTGCAACAGCAATATCGCAAAATAATTTTAAAACCAGCATATCTTTAGAATTTCCGATACAGAGACTCACGTGCTGGAGATAAAAATGTTTTTTCTGCACAACGTTGCCATTGCTCGCTTTGAAATCATTGAGTTTGTTAATCAAAAATTCGTCAAAGTTTTAAAAAATAGGAAATCGATCATAAAACAAATTTCAAATTTCAAATTTGGTCTTCCACATGCTCATATTCGTTTAAGGATTACGTTATTCAAAATTCGATGACTCTATGTACCGTTATTTTATGACAATGCGAGAAATATACATACATTTACGCAGATTTTCATTATTTAATTTCTTTAAATATATTGCAGGACTCTAACATTTTATGGCAACAGTTTGAAAAGTGAACCGACATTTATGAGTCCGACGCAAAATGCAAAAACGAAACTAATAATCCTTCGGGATTCAAATCCCTTTGGACTAAAAAAAAAAAAATCTGAAATGTTTCAGATTTTAAATTATGTCCAAAGGGCCGTTTTTTAACATTTTGTATGTTACCTTTCTTAATTAAATATCATTTTCCTCGCACTTAAACCATAAGATCCAGTGCAACAGCAATATCGCAAAATAGTTTTAAAACGAGTATATCTTTAGAATTTCAGATACAGAGACTCACGCGCTGGAGATAAAAATGTTTTTTCTGCACAACGTTGCCATTGCTCGCTTTGAAATCCTTGAGTTTGTTAATCAAAAATTCGTCAAAGTTTTAAAAAATAGGAAATCGATCATAAAACAAATTTCAAATTTCAAATTTGGTCTTCCACATGCTCATATTCGTTGGAGGATTACGTTATTCAAAATTCGATGACTCTATGTACCGTTCTTTTATGACAATGGGAGAAATATACATACATTTACGCAGATTTTCATTGTTTAATTTCTTCAAATATAATGCAGGACTCTAACATTTTATGGCAACAGTTTGAAAAGTGAACCGACATTTATGAGTCCGACGCAAAGTGCAAAAACGAAACTAATAATCCTTCGGGATTCAAATCCCTTTGGACTAAAAAAAAAAAAAAAAAAAAAATCTGAAATGATTCAGATTTTAAATTATGTCCAAAGGGGCGTTTTCTAACATTTTGTGTGTTACATTTCTTTATTAAATATCATGTTCCTCGCACTTAAACCATAAGATCCAGTGCAACAGCAATATCGCAAAATAATTTTAAAACCAGCATATCTTTAGAATTTCCGATACAGAGACTCACGTGCTGGAGATAAAAATGTTTTTTCTGCACAACGTTGCCATTGCTCGCTTTGAAATCATTGAGTTTGTTAATCAAAAATTCGTCAAAGTTTTAAAAAATAGGAAATCGATCATAAAACAAATTTCAAATTTCAAATTTGGTCTTCCACATGCTCATATTCGTTTAAGGATTACGTTATTCAAAATTCGATGACTCTATGTACCGTTATTTTATGACAATGGGAGAAATATACATACATTTACGCAGATTTTCATTGTTTAATTTCTTCAAATATAATGCAGGACTCTAACATTTTATGGCAACAGTTTGAAAAGTGAACCGACATTTATGAGTCCGACGCAAAATGCAAAAACGAAACTAATAATCCTTCGGGATTCAAATCCCTTTGGACTAAAAAAAAAAAAAAATCTGAAATGTTTCAGATTTTAAATTACGTCCAAAGGGGCGTTTTTTTTAACATTTTGTGTGTTACCTTTCTTTATTAAATATCATGTTCCTCGCACTTAAACCATAAGATCCAGTGCAACAGCAATATCGCAAAATAGTTTTAAAACGAGAATGTCTTTAGAATTTCCGATACAGAGACTCACGCGCTGGAGATAAAAATGTTTTTTCTGCACAGCGTTGCCATTGCTCGCTTTGAAATCCTTAAGTTTGTTAATTAAAAATTCGTCAAAGTTTTAAAAAATTCCTATTTTCGATCGATCATAAAACAAATTTCAAATTTCAAATTTGGTCTTCCACATGCTCATATTCGTTGGAGGATGACGTTATTCAAAATTCGATGACTCTATGTACCGTTGTTTTATCACAATACGAGAAATATACATACATTTATGCAGATTTTTCATTATTTAATTTCTTCAAATATAATGCAGGACTCTAACCTTTTGTGGCAACACTTTGAAATGTGAACCGACATTTATCCGTCCGACGCAAAATGCCAAAACGAAACTAATAGTTCTTCGGGATTCAAATCCCTTTGGACTAAAAAAAAAAAAAAAAAAAAAAAAAATGAACTGTTTCAGATTTTAAATTATGTCCAAAGGGGCGTTTTTTAACATTTTGTATGTTACCTTTCTTTATTAAATATCATGTTCCTCGCACTTAAACCATAAGATCCAGTGCAACAGCAATATCGCAAAATAGTTTTAAAACGAGTATATCTTTAGAATTTCCGATACAGAGACTCACGCGCTGGAGATAAAAATGTTTTTTCTGCACAACGTTGCCATTGCTCGCTTTGAAATCCTTGAGTTTGTTAATCAAAAATTCGTCAAAGTTTTAAAAAATAGGAAATCGATCATAAAACAAATTTCAAATTTCAAATTTGGTCTTCCACATGCTCATATTCGTTGGAGGATTACGTTATTCAAAATTCGATGACTCTATGTACCGTTATTTTATGACATTGCGAAAAATATACATACATTTACGCAGATTTTCATTGTTTAATTTCTTCAAATATAATGCAGGACTCTAACATTTTATGGCAACAGTTTGAAAAGTGAACCGACATTTATGAGTCCGACGCAAAATGCAAAAACGAAACTAATAATCCTTCGGGATTTAAATCCCTTTGGACTAAAAAAAAAAAAATCTGAAATGTTTCAGATTTTAAATTATGTCCAAAGGGCCGTTTTTTAACATTTTGTATGTTACCTTTCTTAATTAAATATCATTTTCCTCGCACTTAAACCATAACATCCAGTGCAACAGCAATATCGCAAAATAGTTTTAAAACGAGAATGTCTTTAGAATTTCCGATACAGAGACTCACGCGCTGGAGATAAAAATGTTTTTTCTGCACAGCGTTGCCATTGCTCGCTTTGAAATCCTTAAGTTTGTTAATTAAAAATTCGTCAAAGTTTTAAAAAATTCCTATTTTCGATCGATCATAAAACAAATTTCAAATTTCAAATTTGGTCTTCCACATGCTCATATTCGTTGGAGGATGACGTTATTCAAAATTCGATGACTCTATGTACCGTTGTTTTATCACAATACGAGAAATATACATACATTTATGCAGATTTTTCATTATTTAATTTCTTCAAATATAATGCAGGACTCTAACCTTTTGTGGCAACACTTTGAAATGTGAACCGACATTTATCCGTCCGACGCAAAATGCCAAAACGAAACTAATAGTTCTTCGGGATTCAAATCCCTTTGGACTAAAAAAAAAAAAAAAAAAAAAAAAAAAAATGAACTGTTTCAGATTTTAAATTATGTCCAAAGGGGCGTTTTTTAACATTTTGTATGTTACCTTTCTTTATTAAATATCATGTTCCCCGCACTTAAACCATAAGATCCAGTGCAACAGCAATATCGCAAAATAGTTTTAAAACGAGAATGTCTTTAGAATTTCCGATACAGAGACTCACGCGCTGGAGATAAAAATGTTTTTTCTGCACAACGTTGCCATTGCTCGCTTTGAAATCCTTGAGTTTGTTAATCAAAAATTCGTCAAAGTTTTAAAAAATAGGAAATCGATCATAAAACAAATTTCAAATTTCAAATTTGGTCTTCCACATACTCATATTCGTTGGAGGATTACGTTGTTCAAAATTCGATGACTCTATGTACCGTTGCTTTATCACAATACGAGAAATATACATACATTTATGCAGATTTTCATTATTTAATTTCTTCAAATATAATGCAGGACTCTAACATTTTATGGCAACAGTTTGAAAAGTGAACCGACATTTATGAGTCCGACGCAAAATGCCAAAACGAAAGTAATAATCCTTCGGCATTCAAATCCCTTTGGACTAAAAAAAAAAAATTGAAATGTTTCAGATTTTAAATTACGTCCAAAGGGGCGTTTATTTAACATTTTGTGTGTTCCCTTTCTTTATTAAATATCATGTGCCTCGCACTTAAACCATAAGATCCAGTGCAACAGCAATATCGCAAAATAATTTTAAAACCAGCATATCTTTAGAATTTCCGATACAGAGACTCACGTGCTGGAGATAAAAATGTTTTTTCTGCACAACGTTGCCATTGCTCGCTTTGAAATCATTGAGTTTGTTAATCAAAAATTCGTCAAAGTTTTAAAAAATAGGAAATCGATCATAAAACAAATTTCAAATTTCAAATTTGGTCTTCCACATGCTCATATTCGTTTAAGGATTACGTTATTCAAAATTCGATGACTCTATGTACCGTTATTTTATGACAATGCGAGAAATATACATACATTTACGCAGATTTTCATTATTTAATTTCTTTAAATATATTGCAGGACTCTAACATTTTATGGCAACAGTTTGAAAAGTGAACCGACATTTATGAGTCCGACGCAAAATGCAAAAACGAAACTAATAATCCTTCGGGATTCAAATCCCTTTGGACTAAAAAAAAAAAAATCTGAAATGTTTCAGATTTTAAATTATGTCCAAAGGGCCGTTTTTTAACATTTTGTATGTTACCTTTCTTAATTAAATATCATTTTCCTCGCACTTAAACCATAACATCCAGTGCAACAGCAATATCGCAAAATAGTTTTAAAACGAGAATGTCTTTAGAATTTCCGATACAGAGACTCACGCGCTGGAGATAAAAATGTTTTTTCTGCACAGCGTTGCCATTGCTCGCTTTGAAATCCTTAAGTTTGTTAATTAAAAATTCGTCAAAGTTTTAAAAAATTCCTATTTTCGATCGATCATAAAACAAATTTCAAATTTCAAATTTGGTCTTCCACATGCTCATATTCGTTGGAGGATGACGTTATTCAAAATTCGATGACTCTATGTACCGTTGTTTTATCACAATACGAGAAATATACATACATTTATGCAGATTTTTCATTATTTAATTTCTTCAAATATAATGCAGGACTCTAACCTTTTGTGGCAACACTTTGAAATGTGAACCGACATTTATGAGTCCGACGCAAAATGCCAAAACGAAACTAAGAGTTCTTCGGGATTCAAATCCCTTTTAACTAAAAAAAAAAAAAAAAAAAAATATGAACTGTTTCAAATTTTAAATTATGTCCAAAGGGGCGTTTTTTAACATTTTGTATGTTACCTTTCTTTATTAAATATCATGTTCCTCGCACTTAAACCATAAGATCCAGTGCAACAGCAATATCGCAAAATAGTTTTAAAACGAGTATATCTTTAGAATTTCCGATACAGAGACTCACGCGCTGGAGATAAAAATGTTTTTCTGCACAACGTTGCCATTGCTCGCTTTGAAATCCTTGAGTTTGTTAATCAAAAATTCGTCAAAGTTTTAAAAAATAGGAAATCGATCATAAAACAAATTTCAAATTTTAAATTTGGTCTTCCACATGCTCATATTCGTTGGAGGATTACGTTATTCAAAATTCGATGACTCTATGTACCGTTAATTTATGACAATGCGAGAAATATACATACATTTACGCAGATTTTCATTATTTAATTTCTTCAAATATAATGCAGGACTCTAACATTTTATGGCAACAATTTGAAAAGTGAACCGACATTTATCCGTCCGACGCAAAATGCCAAAACGAAACTAATAGTTCTTCGGGATTCAAATCCCTTTGGACTAAAAAAAAAAAAAATATGAACTGTTTCAGATTTTAAATTATGTCCAAAGGGGCGTTTTTTAACATTTTGTATGTTACCTTTCTTTATTAAATATCATGTTCCTCGCACTTAAACCATAAGATCCAGTGCAACAGCAATATCGCAAAATAGTTTTAAAACGAGTATATCTTTAGAATTTCCGATACAGAGACTCACGCGCTGGAGATAAAAATGTTTTTCTGCACAACGTTGCCATTGCTCGCTTTGAAATCCTTGAGTTTGTTAATCAAAAATTCGTCAAAGTTCTAAAAAATAGGAAATCGATCATAAAACAAATTTCAAATTTCAAATTTGGTCTTCCACATGCTCATATTCGTTGGAGGATTACGTTATTCAAAATTCGATGACTCTATGTACCGTTATTTTATGACAATGGGAGAAATATACATATATTTACGCAGATTTTCATTGTTTAATTTCTTCAAATATAATGCAGGACTCTAACATTTTATGGCAACAGTTTGAAAAGTGAACCGACATTTATGAGTCCGACGCAAAATGCAAAAACGAAACTAATAATCCTTCGGGATTCAAATCCCTTTGGACTAAAAAAAAAAAAAAAATCTGAAATGTTTCAGATTTTAAATTACGTCCAAAGGGGCGTTTTTTTTAACATTTTGTGTGTTACCTTTCTTTATTAAATATCATGTTCCTCGCACTTAAACCATAAGATCCAGTGCAACAGCAAAATCGCAAAATAGTTTTAAAACGAGAATGTCTTTAGAATTTCCGATACAGAGACTCACGCGCTGGAGATAAAAATGTTTTTTCTGCACAGCGTTGCCATTGCTCGCTTTGAAATCCTTGAGTTTGTTAATCAAAAATTCGTCAAAGTTTTAAAAAATAGGAAATCGATCATAAAACGAATTTCAAATTTCAAATTTGGTTTTCCACATGCTCATATTCGTTGGAGGATGACGTTATTCAAAATTCGATGAATCTATGTACCGTTGTTTTATCACAATACGAGAAATATACATACATTTATGCAGATTTTTCATTATTTAATTTCTTCAAATATAATGCAGGACTCTAACCTTTTGTGGCAACACTTTGAAAAGTGAATCGACATTTATGAGTCCGACGCAAAATGCCAAAACGAAACTAATAATCCTTCGGGATTCAAATCCCTTTGGACTAAAAAAAAAAAAAAAAAAAATCTGAAATGTTTCAGATTTTAAATTATGTCCAAAGGGGCGTTTTTTAACATTTTGTATATTACCTTTCTTTATTAAATATCATGTTCCTCGCACTTCAACCATAAGTTCCAGTGCAACAGCAATATCGCAAAATAGTTTGAAAACGAGCATACCTTTAGAATTTCCGATACAGAGACTCACGCGCTGGAGGTAAAAATGTTTTTTCTGCACAACGTTGCCATTGCTCGCTTTGAAATCCTTGAGTTTGTTAATCAAAAATTCGTCAAAGTTTTAAAAAATAAGCAATCGATCATAAAACAAATTTCAAATTTCAAATTTGGTCTTCCACATAC
This sequence comes from Stegodyphus dumicola, assembly GCF_044657685.1. Classification (NCBI taxonomy): domain Eukaryota; kingdom Metazoa; phylum Arthropoda; class Arachnida; order Araneae; family Eresidae; genus Stegodyphus; species Stegodyphus dumicola. The sequence goes on from NC_140778.1 coordinate 27,682,980, forward strand.
TCATATTCGTTGGAGGATTACGTTGTTCAAAATTCGATGACTCTATGTACCGTTGTTTTATCACAATACGAGAAATATACATACATTTATGCAGATTTTCATTATTTAATTTCTTCAAATATAATGCAGGACTCTAACATTTTATGGCAACAGTTTGAAAAGTGAACCGACATTTATGAGTCCGACGCAAAATGCCAAAACGAAACTAATAATCCTTCGGGATTCAAATCCCTTTGGACTAAAAAAAAAAAAATTGAAATGTTTCAGATTTTAAATTACGTCCAAAGGGGCGTTTATTTAACATTTTGTGTGTTCCCTTTCTTTATTAAATATCATGTGCCTCGCACTTAAACCATAAGATCCAGTGCAACAGCAATATCGCAAAATAATTTTAAAACCAGCATATCTTTAGAATTTCCGATACAGAGACTCACGTGCTGGAGATAAAAATGTTTTTTCTGCACAAAGTTGCCATTGCTCGCTTTGAAATCATTGAGTTTGTTAATCAAAAATTCGTCAAAGTTTTAAAAAATAGGAAATCGATCATAAAACAAATTTCAAATTTCAAATTTGGTCTTCCACATGCTCATATTCGTTGGAGGATTACGTTATTCAAAATTCGATGACTCTATGTACCGTTAGTTTATGACAATGCGAGAAATATACATACATTTACGCAGATTTTCATTATTTAATTTCTTCAAATATAATGCAGGACTCTAACATTTTATGGCAACAGTTTCAAAAGTGAACCGACATTTATCCGTCCGACGCAAAATGCGAAAACGAAACTAATAATCTTTCGGGATTCAAATCCCTTTGGACTAAAAAAAAAAAAAATCTGAAATGTTTCAGATTTTAAATTATGTCCAAAGGGCCGTTTTTTAACATTTTGTATGTTACCTTTCTTAATTAAATATCATTTTCCTCGCACTTAAACCATAAGATCCAGTGCAACAGCAATATCGCAAAATAATTTTAAAACCAGCATATCTTTAGAATTTCCGATACAGAGACTCACGTGCTGGAGATAAAAATGTTTTTTCTGCACAACGTTGCCATTGCTCGCTTTGAAATCATTGAGTTTGTTAATCAAAAATTCGTCAAAGTTTTAAAAAATAGGAAATCGATCATAAAACAAATTTCAAATTTCAAATTTGGTCTTCCACATGCTCATATTCGTTGGAGGATTACGTAATTCAAAATTCGATGAGTCTATGTACCGTTGTTTTATCACAATACGAGAAATATACATACATTTATGCAGATTTTTCATTATTTAATTTCTTCAAATATAATGCAGGACTCTAACATTTTGTGGCAACAGTTTGAAAAGTGAACCGACATTTATGAGTCCAAAGCAAAATGCCAAAACGAAACTAATAGTTCTTCGGTATTCAAATCTTTTTGGACTAAAAAAAAAAAAAAAAATCTGAAATGTTTCAGATTTTAAATTACATCCAAAGGGGCGTTTTTTAACATTTTGTATGTTACCTTTCTTTATTAAATATCATGTTCCTCGCACTTAAACCATAAGATCCAGTGCAACAGCAATATCGCAAAATAATTTTAAAACCAGCATATCTTTAGAATTTCCGATACAGAGACTCACGTGCTGGAAATAAAAATGTTTTTTCTGCACAACGTTGCCATTGCTCGCTTTGTAATCCTTGAGTTTGTTAATCAAAAATTCGTCAAAGTTTTAAAAAATAGGAAATCGATCATAAAACAAATTTCAAATTTCAAATTTGGTCTTCCACATGCTCATATTCGTTGGAGGATTACGTTATTCAAAATTCGATGACTCTATGTACCGTTATTTTATGACAGTGGGAGAAATATACATACATTTACGCAGATTTTCATTGTTTAATTTCTTCAAATATAATGCAGGACTCTAACATTTTATGGCAACAGTTTGAAAAGTGAACCGACATTTATGAGTCCGACGCAAAATGCCAAAACGAAACTAATAATCCTTCGGGATTCAAATCCCTTTGGACTAAAAAAAAAAAAAATCTGAAATGTTTCAGATTTTAAATTATGTCCAAAGGGGCGTTTTTTAACATTTTGTATATTACCTTTCTTTATTAAATATCATGTTCCTCGCACTTCAACCATAAGATCCAGTGCAACAGCAATATCGCAAAATAGTTTGAAAACGAGCATACCTTTAGAATTTCCGATACAGAGACTCACGTGCTGGAGATAAAAATGTTTTTTCTGCACAACGTTGCCATTGCTCGCTTTGTAATCCTTGAGTTTGTTAATCAAAAATTCGTCAAAGTTTTAAAAAATAGGAAATCGATCATAAAACAAATTTCAAATTTCAAATTTGGTCTTCCACATGCTCATATTCGTCGGAGGAATACGTTATTCAAAATTCGATGACTCTATGTACCGTTATTTTATGACAATGCGAGAAATATACATACATTTACGCAGATTTTCATTATTTAATTTCTTTAAATATATTGCAGGACTCTAACATTTTATGGCAACAGTTTGAAAAGTGAACCGACATTTATCCGTCCGACGCAAAATGCCAAAACGAAACTAATAGTCCTTCGGGATTCAAATCCCTTTGGACTAAAAAAAAAAAAAAAAAAAAAAAAAAAAAAATCTGAAATGTTTCAAATTTTAAATTATGTCCAAAGGGCCGTTTTTTTAACATTTTGTATGTTACCTTTCTTTATTAAATATCATTTTCCTCGCACTTAAACCATAAGATCCAGTGCAACAGCAAAATCGCAAAATAGTTTTAAAACGAGCATATCTTTAGAATTTCCGATAGAGAGACTCACGCGTTGGAGATAAAAATGTTTTTCTGCACAACGTTGCCATTGCTCGCTTTGAAATCCTTGAGTTTTTTAATCAAAAATTCGTCAAAGTTTTAAAAAATAGGAAATCGATCATAAAACGAATTTCAAATTTCAAATTTGGTTTTCCACATGCTCATATTCGTTGGAGGATGACGTTATTCAAAATTCGATGAATCTATGTACCGTTGTTTTATCACAATACGAGAAATATACATACATTTATGCAGATTTTTCATTATTTAATTTCTTCAAATATAATGCAGGACTCTAACCTTTTGTGGCAACACTTTGAAAAGTGAATCGACATTTATGAGTCCGACGCAAAATGCCAAAACGAAAATAATAATCCTTCGGGATTCAAATCCCTTTGGACTAAAAAAAAAAAAAAATCTGAAATGTTTCAGATTTTAAATTATGTCCAAAGGGGCGTTTTTTAACATTTTGTATATTACCTTTCTTTATTAAATATCATGTTCCTCGCACTTCAACCATAAGATCCAGTGCAACAGCAATATCGCAAAATAGTTTGAAAACGAGCATACCTTTAGAATTTCCGATACAGAGACTCACGCGCTGGAGGTAAAAATGTTTTTTCTGCACAACGTTGCCATTGCTCGCTTTCAAATCCTTGAGTTTGTTAATCAAAAATTCGTCAAAGTTTTAAAAAATAGGAAATCGATCATAAAACAAATTTCAAATTTCAAATTTGGTCTTCCAATTTGGTCTTCCAAATTTGGTCCACATGCTCATATTCGTTGGAGGATTACGTAATTCAAAATTCGATGAGTCTATGTACCGTTGTTTTATCACAATACGAGAAATATACATACATTTATGCAGATTTTTCATTATTGAATTTCTTCAAATATAATGCAGGACTCTAACATTTTGTGGCAACAGTTTGAAAAGTGAACCGACATTTATGAGTCCAAAGCAAAATGCCAAAACGAAACTAATAGTTCTTCGGGATTCAAATCTTTTTGGACTAAAAAAAAAAAAAAAATCTGAAATGTTTCAGATTTTAAATTACATCCAAAGGGGCGTTTTTTAACATTTTGTATGTTGCCTTTCTTTATTAAATATCATGTTCCTCGCACTTAAACCATAAGATCCAGTGCAACAGCAATATCGCAAAATAATTTTAAAACCAGCATATCTTTAGAATTTCCGATACAGAGACTCACGTGCTGGAGATAAAAATGTTTTTTCTGCACAACGTTGCCATTGCTCGCTTTGTAATCCTTGAGTTTGTTAATCAAAAATTCGTCAAAGTTTTAAAAAATAGGAAATCGATCATAAAACAAATTTCAAATTTCAAATTTGGTCTTCCACATGCTCATATTCGTTGGAGGATTACGTTATTCAAAATTCGATGACTCTATGTACCGTTATTTTATGACAATGGGAGAAATATACATACATTTACGCAGATTTTCATTGTTTAATTTCTTCAAATATAATGCAGGACTCTAACATTTTATGGCAACAGTTTGAAAAGTGAACCGACATTTATGAGTCCGACGCAAAATGCCAAAACGAAACTAATACTTCTTCGGGATTCAAATCCCTTTGGACTAAAAAAAAAAAAAATCTGAAATGTTTCAGATTTTAAATTACGTCCAAAGGGGCGTTTTTTTTAACATTTTGTGTGTTACCTTTCTTTATTAAATATCATGTTCCTCGCACTTAAACCATAAGATCCAGTGCAACAGCAATATCGCAAAATAATTTTAAAACCAGCATATCTTTAGAATTTCCGATACAGAGACTCACGTGCTGGAGATAAAAATGTTTTTTCTGCACAACGTTGCCATTGCTCGCTTTGAAATCATTGAGTTTGTTAATCAAAAATTCGTCAAAGTTTTAAAAAATAGGAAATCGATCATAAAACAAATTTCAAATTTCAAATTTGGTCTTCCACATGCTCATATTCGTTGGAGGATTACGTAATTCAAAATTCGATGAGTCTATGTACCGTTGTTTTATCACAATACGAGAAATATACATACATTTATGCAGATTTTTCATTATTTAATTTCTTCAAATATAATGCAGGACTCTAACATTTTGTGGCAACAGTTTGAAAAGTGAACCGACATTTATGAGTCCAAAGCAAAATGCCAAAACGAAACTAATAGTTCTTCGGTATTCAAATCTTTTTGGACTAAAAAAAAAAAAAAAAAATCTGAAATGTTTCAGATTTTAAATTACATCCAAAGGGGCGTTTTTTAACATTTTGTATGTTACCTTTCTTTATTAAATATCATGTTCCTCGCACTTAAACCATAAGATCCAGTGCAACAGCAATATCGCAAAATAATTTTAAAACCAGCATATCTTTAGAATTTCCGATACAGAGACTCACGTGCTGGAAATAAAAATGTTTTTTCTGCACAACGTTGCCATTGCTCGCTTTGTAATCCTTGAGTTTGTTAATCAAAAATTCGTCAAAGTTTTAAAAAATAGGAAATCGATCATAAAACAAATTTCAAATTTCAAATTTGGTCTTCCACATGCTCATATTCGTTGGAGGATTACGTTATTCAAAATTCGATGACTCTATGTACCGTTATTTTATGACAGTGGGAGAAATATACATACATTTACGCAGATTTTCATTGTTTAATTTCTTCAAATATAATGCAGGACTCTAACATTTTATGGCAACAGTTTGAAAAGTGAACCGACATTTATGAGTCCGACGCAAAATGCCAAAACGAAACTAATAATCCTTCGGGATTCAAATCCCTTTGGACTAAAAAAAAAAAAAATCTGAAATGTTTCAGATTTTAAATTATGTCCAAAGGGGCGTTTTTTAACATTTTGTATGTTACCTTTCTTAATTAAATATCATTTTCCTCGCACTTAAACCATAAAATCCAGTGCAACAGCAATATCGCAAAATAATTTTAAAACCAGCATATCTTTAGAATTTCCGATACAGAGACTCACGTGCTGGAGATAAAAATGTTTTTTCTGCACAACGTTGCCATTGCTCGCTTTGAAATCATTGAGTTTGTTAATCAAAAATTCGTCAAAGTTTTAAAAAATAGGAAATCGATCATAAAACAAATTTCAAATTTCAAATTTGGTCTTCCACATGCTCATATTCGTTGGAGGATTACGTAATTCAAAATTCGATGAGTCTATGTACCGTTGTTTTATCACAATACGAGAAATATACATACATTTATGCAGATTTTTCATTATTTAATTTCTTCAAATATAATGCAGGACTCTAACATTTTGTGGCAACAGTTTGAAAAGTGAACCGACATTTATGAGTCCAAAGCAAAATGCCAAAACGAAACTAATAGTTCTTCGGTATTCAAATCTTTTTGGACTAAAAAAAAAAAAAAAAATCTGAAATGTTTCAGATTTTAAATTACATCCAAAGGGGCGTTTTTTAACATTTTGTATGTTACCTTTCTTTATTAAATATCATGTTCCTCGCACTTAAACCATAAGATCCAGTGCAACAGCAATATCGCAAAATAATTTTAAAACCAGCATATCTTTAGAATTTCCGATACAGAGACTCACGTGCTGGAAATAAAAATGTTTTTTCTGCACAACGTTGCCATTGCTCGCTTTGTAATCCTTGAGTTTGTTAATCAAAAATTCGTCAAAGTTTTAAAAAATAGGAAATCGATCATAAAACAAATTTCAAATTTCAAATTTGGTCTTCCACATGCTCATATTCGTTGGAGGATTACGTTATTCAAAATTCGATGACTCTATGTACCGTTATTTTATGACAGTGGGAGAAATATACATACATTTACGCAGATTTTCATTGTTTAATTTCTTCAAATATAATGCAGGACTCTAACATTTTATGGCAACAGTTTGAAAAGTGAACCGACATTTATGAGTCCGACGCAAAATGCCAAAACGAAACTAATAATCCTTCGGGATTCAAATCCCTTTGGACTAAAAAAAAAAAAAATCTGAAATGTTTCAGATTTTAAATTATGTCCAAAGGGGCGTTTTTTAACATTTTGTATATTACCTTTCTTTATTAAATATCATGTTCCTCGCACTTCAACCATAAGATCCAGTGCAACAGCAATATCGCAAAATAGTTTGAAAACGAGCATACCTTTAGAATTTCCGATACAGAGACTCACGTGCTGGAGATAAAAATGTTTTTTCTGCACAACGTTGCCATTGCTCGCTTTGTAATCCTTGAGTTTGTTAATCAAAAATTCGTCAAAGTTTTAAAAAATAGGAAATCGATCATAAAACAAATTTCAAATTTCAAATTTGGTCTTCCACATGCTCATATTCGTCGGAGGAATACGTTATTCAAAATTCGATGACTCTATGTACCGTTATTTTATGACAATGCGAGAAATATACATACATTTACGCAGATTTTCATTATTTAATTTCTTTAAATATATTGCAGGAATCTAACATTTTATGGCAACAGTTTGAAAAGTGAACCGACATTTATCCGTCCGACGCAAAATGCCAAAACGAAACTAATAGTCCTTCGGGATTCAAATCCCTTTGGACTAAAAAAAAAAAAAAAAAAAAAAAAAAAAAAAAAAAAAAAAAAAATCTGAAATGTTTCAAATTTTAAATTATGTCCAAAGGGCCGTTTTTTTAACATTTTGTATGTTACCTTTCTTTATTAAATATCATTTTCCTCGCACTTAAACCATAAGATCCAGTGCAACAGCAAAATCGCAAAATAGTTTTAAAACGAGCATATCTTTAGAATTTCCGATAGAGAGACTCACGCGTTGGAGATAAAAATGTTTTTCTGCACAACGTTGCCATTGCTCGCTTTGAAATCCTTGAGTTTTTTAATCAAAAATTCGTCAAAGTTTTAAAAAATAGGAAATCGATCATAAAACGAATTTCAAATTTCAAATTTGGTTTTCCACATGCTCATATTCGTTGGAGGATGACGTTATTCAAAATTCGATGAATCTATGTACCGTTGTTTTATCACAATACGAGAAATATACATACATTTATGCAGATTTTTCATTATTTAATTTCTTCAAATATAATGCAGGACTCTAACCTTTTGTGGCAACACTTTGAAAAGTGAATCGACATTTATGAGTCCGACGCAAAATGCCAAAACGAAAATAATAATCCTTCGGGATTCAAATCCCTTTGGACTAAAAAAAAAAAAAAATCTGAAATGTTTCAGATTTTAAATTATGTCCAAAGGGGCGTTTTTTAACATTTTGTATATTACCTTTCTTTATTAAATATCATGTTCCTCGCACTTCAACCATAAGATCCAGTGCAACAGCAATATCGCAAAATAGTTTGAAAACGAGCATACCTTTAGAATTTCCGATACAGAGACTCACGCGCTGGAGGTAAAAATGTTTTTTCTGCACAACGTTGCCATTGCTCGCTTTCAAATCCTTGAGTTTGTTAATCAAAAATTCGTCAAAGTTTTAAAAAATAGGAAATCGATCATAAAACAAATTTCAAATTTCAAATTTGGTCTTCCAATTTGGTCTTCCAAATTTGGTCCACATGCTCATATTCGTTGGAGGATTACGTAATTCAAAATTCGATGAGTCTATGTACCGTTGTTTTATCACAATACGAGAAATATACATACATTTATGCAGATTTTTCATTATTGAATTTCTTCAAATATAATGCAGGACTCTAACATTTTGTGGCAACAGTTTGAAAAGTGAACCGACATTTATGAGTCCAAAGCAAAATGCCAAAACGAAACTAATAGTTCTTCGGGATTCAAATCTTTTTGGACTAAAAAAAAAAAAAAAATCTGAAATGTTTCAGATTTTAAATTACATCCAAAGGGGCGTTTTTTAACATTTTGTATGTTGCCTTTCTTTATTAAATATCATGTTCCTCGCACTTAAACCATAAGATCCAGTGCAACAGCAATATCGCAAAATAATTTTAAAACCAGCATATCTTTAGAATTTCCGATACAGAGACTCACGTGCTGGAGATAAAAATGTTTTTTCTGCACAACGTTGCCATTGCTCGCTTTGTAATCCTTGAGTTTGTTAATCAAAAATTCGTCAAAGTTTTAAAAAATAGGAAATCGATCATAAAACAAATTTCAAATTTCAAATTTGGTCTTCCACATGCTCATATTCGTTGGAGGATTACGTTATTCAAAATTCGATGACTCTATGTACCGTTATTTTATGACAATGGGAGAAATATACATACATTTACGCAGATTTTCATTGTTTAATTTCTTCAAATATAATGCAGGACTCTAACATTTTATGGCAACAGTTTGAAAAGTGAACCGACATTTATGAGTCCGACGCAAAATGCCAAAACGAAACTAATACTTCTTCGGGATTCAAATCCCTTTGGACTAAAAAAAAAAAAAATCTGAAATGTTTCAGATTTTAAATTACGTCCAAAGGGGCGTTTTTTTTAACATTTTGTGTGTTACCTTTCTTTATTAAATATCATGTTCCTCGCACTTAAACCATAAGATCCAGTGCAACAGCAATATCGCAAAATAATTTTAAAACCAGCATATCTTTAGAATTTCCGATACAGAGACTCACGTGCTGGAGATAAAAATGTTTTTTCTGCACAACGTTGCCATTGCTCGCTTTGAAATCATTGAGTTTGTTAATCAAAAATTCGTCAAAGTTTTAAAAAATAGGAAATCGATCATAAAACAAATTTCAAATTTCAAATTTGGTCTTCCACATGCTCATATTCGTTGGAGGATTACGTAATTCAAAATTCGATGAGTCTATGTACCGTTGTTTTATCACAATACGAGAAATATACATACATTTATGCAGATTTTTCATTATTTAATTTCTTCAAATATAATGCAGGACTCTAACATTTTGTGGCAACAGTTTGAAAAGTGAACCGACATTTATGAGTCCAAAGCAAAATGCCAAAACGAAACTAATAGTTCTTCGGTATTCAAATCTTTTTGGACTAAAAAAAAAAAAAAAAATCTGAAATGTTTCAGATTTTAAATTACATCCAAAGGGGCGTTTTTTAACATTTTGTATGTTACCTTTCTTTATTAAATATCATGTTCCTCGCACTTAAACCATAAGATCCAGTGCAACAGCAATATCGCAAAATAATTTTAAAACCAGCATATCTTTAGAATTTCCGATACAGAGACTCACGTGCTGGAAATAAAAATGTTTTTTCTGCACAACGTTGCCATTGCTCGCTTTGTAATCCTTGAGTTTGTTAATCAAAAATTCGTCAAAGTTTTAAAAAATAGGAAATCGATCATAAAACAAATTTCAAATTTCAAATTTGGTCTTCCACATGCTCATATTCGTTGGAGGATTACGTTATTCAAAATTCGATGACTCTATGTACCGTTATTTTATGACAGTGGGAGAAATATACATACATTTACGCAGATTTTCATTGTTTAGTTTCTTCAAATATAATGCAGGACTCTAACATTTTATGGCAACAGTTTGAAAAGTGAACCGACATTTATGAGTCCGACGCAAAATGCCAAAACGAAACTAATAATCCTTCGGGATTCAAATCCCTTTGGACTAAAAAAAAAAAAAATCTGAAATGTTTCAGATTTTAAATTATGTCCAAAGGGGCGTTTTTTAACATTTTGTATATTACCTTTCTTTATTAAATATCATGTTCCTCGCACTTCAACCATAAGATCCAGTGCAACAGCAATATCGCAAAATAGTTTGAAAACGAGCATACCTTTAGAATTTCCGATACAGAGACTCACGTGCTGGAGATAAAAATGTTTTTTCTGCACAACGTTGCCATTGCTCGCTTTGTAATCCTTGAGTTTGTTAATCAAAAATTCGTCAAAGTTTTAAAAAATAGGAAATCGATCATAAAACAAATTTCAAATTTCAAATTTGGTCTTCCACATGCTCATATTCGTCGGAGGAATACGTTATTCAAAATTCGATGACTCTATGTACCGTTATTTTATGACAATGCGAGAAATATACATACATTTACGCAGATTTTCATTATTTAATTTCTTTAAATATATTGCAGGACTCTAACATTTTATGGCAACAGTTTGAAAAGTGAACCGACATTTATCCGTCCGACGCAAAATGCCAAAACGAAACTAATAGTCCTTCGGGATTCAAATCCCTTTGGACTAAAAAAAAAAAAAAAAAAAAAAAAAAAAAAAAAAATCTGAAATGTTTCAAATTTTAAATTATGTCCAAAGGGCCGTTTTTTTAACATTTTGTATGTTACCTTTCTTTATTAAATATCATTTTCCTCGCACTTAAACCATAAGATCCAGTGCAACAGCAAAATCGCAAAATAGTTTTAAAACGAGCATATCTTTAGAATTTCCGATACAGAGACTCACGCGTTGGAGATAAAAATGTTTTTCTGCACAACGTTGCCATTGCTCGCTTTGAAATCCTTGAGTTTTTTAATCAAAAATTCGTCAAAGTTTTAAAAAATAGGAAATCGATCATAAAACGAATTTCAAATTTCAAATTTGGTTTTCCACATGCTCATATTCGTTGGAGGATGACGTTATTCAAAATTCGATGAATCTATGTACCGTTGTTTTATCACAATACGAGAAATATACATACATTTATGCAGATTTTTCATTATTTAATTTCTTCAAATATAATGCAGGACTCTAACCTTTTGTGGCAACACTTTGAAAAGTGAATCGACATTTATGAGTCCGACGCAAAATGCCAAAACGAAAATAATAATCCTTCGGGATTCAAATCCCTTTGGACTAAAAAAAAAAAAAAAATCTGAAATGTTTCAGATTTTAAATTATGTCCAAAGGGGCGTTTTTTAACATTTTGTATATTACCTTTCTTTATTAAATATCATGTTCCTCGCACTTCAACCATAAGATCCAGTGCAACAGCAATATCGCAAAATAGTTTGAAAACGAGCATACCTTTAGAATTTCCGATACAGAGACTCACGCGCTGGAGGTAAAAATGTTTTTTCTGCACAACGTTGCCATTGCTCGCTTTCAAATCCTTGAGTTTGTTAATCAAAAATTCGTCAAAGTTTTAAAAAATAGGAAATCGATCATAAAACAAATTTCAAATTTCAAATTTGGTCTTCCAATTTGGTCTTCCAAATTTGGTCCACATGCTCATATTCGTTGGAGGATTACGTAATTCAAAATTCGATGAGTCTATGTACCGTTGTTTTATCACAATACGAGAAATATACATACATTTATGCAGATTTTTCATTATTGAATTTCTTCAAATATAATGCAGGACTCTAACATTTTGTGGCAACAGTTTGAAAAGTGAACCGACATTTATGAGTCCAAAGCAAAATGCCAAAACGAAACTAATAGTTCTTCGGGATTCAAATCTTTTTGGACTAAAAAAAAAAAAAAAATCTGAAATGTTTCAGATTTTAAATTACGTCCAAAGGGGCGTTTTTTTTAACATTTTGTGTGTTACCTTTCTTTATTAAATATCATGTTCCTCGCACTTAAACCATAAGATCCAGTGCAACAGCAATATCGCAAAATAATTTTAAAACCAGCATATCTTTAGAATTTCCGATACAGAGACTCACGTGCTGGAGATAAAAATGTTTTTTCTGCACAACGTTGCCATTGCTCGCTTTGAAATCATTGAGTTTGTTAATCAAAAATTCGTCAAAGTTTTAAAAAATAGGAAATCGATCATAAAACAAATTTCAAATTTCAAATTTGGTCTTCCACATGCTCATATTCGTTGGAGGATTACGTAATTCAAAATTCGATGAGTCTATGTACCGTTGTTTTATCACAATACGAGAAATATACATACATTTATGCAGATTTTTCATTATTTAATTTCTTCAAATATAATGCAGGACTCTAACATTTTGTGGCAACAGTTTGAAAAGTGAACCGACATTTATGAGTCCAAAGCAAAATGCCAAAACGAAACTAATAGTTCTTCGGGATTCAAATCTTTTTGGACTAAAAAAAAAAAAAATCTGAAATGTTTCAGATTTTAAATTACATCCAAAGGGGCGTTTTTTAACATTTTGTATGTTACCTTTCTTTATTAAATATCATGTTCCTCGCACTTAAACCATAAGATCCAGTGCAACAGCAATATCGCAAAATAATTTTAAAACGAACATATCTTTAGAATTTCCGATACAGAGACTCACGCGCTGGAGATAAAAATGTTTTTTCTGCACAACGTTGCCATTGCTCGCTTTGAAATCCTTAAGTTTGTTAATTAAAAATTCGTCAAAGTTTTAAAAAATAGGAAATCGATCATAAAACAAATTTCAAATTTCAAATTTGGTCTTCCACATGCTCATATTCGTTGGAGGATTACGTTATTCAAAATTCGATGACTCTATGTACCGTTATTTTATGACAATGCGAGAAATATACATACATTTACGCATATTTTCATTGTTTAATTTCTTCAAATATAATGCAGGACTCTAACATTTTATGGCAACAGTTTCAAAAGTGAACCGACATTTATCCGTCCGACGCAAAATGCGAAAACGAAACTAATAATCCTTCGGGATTCAAATCCCTTTGGACTAAAAAAAAAAAAAAAAAAAAAAAATCTGAAATTTTTCAGATTTTAAATTAAGTCCAAAGGGGCGTTTTCTAACATTTTGTGTGTTACATTTCTTTATTAAATATCATTTTCCTCGCACTTAGACCATAAGATCCAGTGCAACAGCAAAATCGCAAAATAGTTTTAAAACCAGCATATCTTTAGAATTTCCGATACAGAGACTCACGTGCTGGAGATAAAAATGTTTTTTCTGCACAACGTTGCCATTGCTCGCTTTGAAATCATTGAGTTTGTTAATCAAAAATTCGTCAAAGTTTTAAAAAATAGGAAATCGATCATAAAACGAATTTCAAATTTCAAATTTGGTTTTCCACATGCTCATATTCGTTGGAGGATGACGTTATTCAAAATTCGATGAATCTATGTACCGTTGTTTTATCACAATACGAGAAATATACATACATTTATGCAGATTTTTCATTATTTAATTTCTTCAAATATAATGCAGGACTCTAACCTTTTGTGGCAACACTTTGAAAAGTGAATCGACATTTATGAGTTCGACGCAAAATGCCAAAACGAAACTAATAATCCTTCGGGATTCAAATCCCTTTGGACTCAAAAAAAAAAAAATCTGAAATGTTTCAGATTTTAAATTATGTCCAAAGGGGCGTTTTTTAACATTTTGTATATTACCTTTCTTTATTAAATATCATGTTCCTCGCACTTCAACTATAAGATCCAGTGCAACAGCAATATCGCAAAATAGTTTGAAAACGAGCATACCTTTAGAATTTCCGATACAGAGACTCACGTGCTGGAGATAAAAATGTTTTTTCTGCACAACGTTGCCATTGCTCGCTTTGTAATCCTTGAGTTTGTTAATCAAAAATTCGTCAAAGTTTTAAAAAATAGGAAATCGATCATAAAACAAATTTCAAATTTCAAATTTGGCCTTCCACATGCTCATATTCGTTGGAGGATTACGTAATTCAAAATTCGATGAGTCTATGTACCGTTGTTTTATCACAATACGAGAAATATACATACATTTATGCAGATTTTTCATTATTTAATTTCTTCAAATATAATGCAGGACTCTAACATTTTGTGGCAACAGTTTGAAAAGTGAACCGACATTTATGAGTCCAAAGCAAAATGCCAAAACGAAACTAATAGTTCTTCGGGATTCAAATCTTTTTGGACTAAAAAAAAAAAAAAATCTGAAATGTTTCAGATTTTAAATTACATCCAAAGGGGCGTTTTTTAACATTTTGTATGTTACCTTTCTTTATTAAATATCATGTTCCTCGCACTTAAACCATAAGATCCAGTGCAACAGCAATATCGCAAAATAATTTTAAAACGAACATATCTTTAGAATTTCCGATACAGAGACTCACGCGCTGGAGATAAAAATGTTTTTTCTGCACAACGTTGCCATTGCTCGCTTTGAAATCCTTAAGTTTGTTAATTAAAAATTCGTCAAAGTTTCAAAAAATAGGAAATCGATCATAAAACAAATTTCAAATTTCAAATTTGGTCTTCCACATGCTCATATTCGTTGGAGGATTACGTTATTCAAAATTCGATGACTCTATGTACCGTTATTTTATGACAATGCGAGAAATATACATACATTTACGCATATTTTCATTGTTTAATTTCTTCAAATATAATGCAGGACTCTAACATTTTATGGCAACAGTTTCAAAAGTGAACCGACATTTATCCGTCCGACGCAAAATGCGAAAACGAAACTAATAATCCTTCGGGATTCAAATCCCTTTGGACTAAAAAAAAAAAAAAAAAAAAAAAAAAATCTGAAATTTTTCAGATTTTAAATTAAGTCCAAAGGGGCGTTTTCTAACATTTTGTGTGTTACATTTCTTTATTAAATATCATTTTCCTCGCACTTAGACCATAAGATCCAGTGCAACAGCAAAATCGCAAAATAGTTTTAAAACCAGCATATCTTTAGAATTTCCGATACAGAGACTCACGTGCTGGAGATAAAAATGTTTTTTCTGCACAACGTTGCCATTGCTCGCTTTGAAATCATTGAGTTTGTTAATCCAAAATTCGTCAAAGTTTTAAAAAATAGGAAATCGATCATAAAACGAATTTCAAATTTCAAATTTGGTTTTCCACATGCTCATATTCGTTGGAGGATGACGTTATTCAAAATTCGATGAATCTATGTACCGTTGTTTTATCACAATACGAGAAATATACATACATTTATGCAGATTTTTCATTATTTAATTTCTTCAAATATAATGCAGGACTCTAACCTTTTGTGGCAACACTTTGAAAAGTGAATCGACATTTATGAGTTCGACGCAAAATGCCAAAACGAAACTAATAATCCTTCGGGATTCAAATCCCTTTGGACTAAAAAAAAAAAAAAATCTGAAATGTTTCAGATTTTAAATTATGTCCAAAGGGGCGTTTTTTAACATTTTGTATATTACCTTTCTTTATTAAATATCATGTTCCTCGCACTTCAACTATAAGATCCAGTGCAACAGCAATATCGCAAAATAGTTTGAAAACGAGCATACCTTTAGAATTTCCGATACAGAGACTCACGTGCTGGAGATAAAAATGTTTTTTCTGCACAACGTTGCCATTGCTCGCTTTGTAATCCTTGAGTTTGTTAATCAAAAATTCGTCAAAGTTTTAAAAAATAGGAAATCGATCATAAAACAAATTTCAAATTTCAAATTTGGTCTTCCACATGCTCATATTCGTCGGAGGAATACGTTATTCAAAATTCGATGACTCTATGTACCGTTATTTTATGACAATGCGAGAAATATACATACATTTACGCAGATTTTCATTATTTAATTTCTTTAAATATATTGCAGGACTCTAACATTTTATGGCAACAGTTTGAAAAGTGAACCGACATTTATCCGTCCGACGCAAAATGCCAAAACGAAACTAATAGTCCTTCGGGATTCAAATCCCTTTGGACTAAAAAAAAAAAAAAAAAAAAATCTGAAATGTTTCAAATTTTAAATTATGTCCAAAGGGCCGTTTTTTTAACATTTTGTATGTTACCTTTCTTTATTAAATATCATTTTCCTCGCACTTAAACCATAAGATCCAGTGCAACAGCAAAATCGCAAAATAGTTTTAAAACGAGCATATCTTTAGAATTTCCGATACAGAGACTCACGCGTTGGAGATAAAAAAGTTTTTCTGCACAACGTTGCCATTGCTCGCTATGAAATCCTTCAGTTTGTTAATCAAAAATTCGTCAAAGTTTTAAAAAATAGGAAATCGATCATAAAACAAATTTCAAATTTCAAATTTGGTCTTCCACATGCTCATATTCGTTGGAGGATTACGTTATTCAAAATTCGATGACTCTATGTACCGTTATTTTATGACAATGCGAGAAATATACATACATTTACGCAGATATTCATTATTTAATTTCTTCAAATATAATGCAGGACTCTAACATTTTATGGCAACAGTTTCAAAAGTGAACCGACATTTATGAGTCCGACGCAAAATGCCAAAACGAAACTAATAGTTCTTCGGGATTCAAATCCCTTTGGACTAAAAAAAAAAAAAAATCTGAAATGTTTCAGATTTTAAATTACGTCCAAAGGGGCGTTTTTTTTTTAACATTTTGTGTGTTACCTTTCTTTATTAAATATCATGTTCCTCGCACTTAAACCATAAGATCCAGTGCAACAGCAATATCGCAAAATAATTTTAAAACGAACATATCTTTAGAATTTCCGATACAGAGACTCACGCGCTGGAGATAAAAATGTTTTTTCTGCACAACGTTGCCATTGCTCGCTTTGAAATCCTTAAGTTTGTTAATTAAAAATTCGTCAAAGTTTTAAAAAATAGGAAATCGATCATAAAACAAATTTCAAATTTCAAATTTGGTCTTCCACATGCTCATATTCGTTGGAGGATTACGTTATTCAAAATTCGATGACTCTATGTACCGTTATTTTATGACAATGCGAGAAATATGCATACATTTACGCAGATTTTCATTGTTTAATTTCTTCAAATATAATGCAGGACTCTAACATTTTATGGCAACAGTTTCAAAAGTGAACCGACATTTATCCGTCCGACGCAAAATGCGAAAACGAAACTAATAATCCTTCGGGATTCAAATCCCTTTGGACTAAAAAAAAAAAAAAAAAAAAAAATCTGAAATTTTTCAGATTTTAAATTAAGTCCAAAGGGGCGTTTTCTAACATTTTGTGTGTTACATTTCTTTATTAAATATCATTTTCCTCGCACTTAGACCATAAGATCCAGTGCAACAGCAAAATCGCAAAATAGTTTTAAAACCAGCATATCTTTAGAATTTCCGATACAGAGACTCACGTGCTGGAGATAAAAATGTTTTTTCTGCACAACGTTGCCATTGCTCGCTTTGAAATCATTGAGTTTGTTAATCAAAAATTCGTCAAAGTTTTAAAAAATAGGAAATCGATCATAAAACGAATTTCAAATTTCAAATTTGGTTTTCCACATGCTCATATTCGTTGGAGGATGACGTTATTCAAAATTCGATGAATCTATGTACCGTTGTTTTATCACAATACGAGAAATATACATACATTTATGCAGATTTTTCATTATTTAATTTCTTCAAATATAATGCAGGACTCTAACCTTTTGTGGCAACACTTTGAAAAGTGAATCGACATTTATGAGTCCGACGCAAAATGCCAAAACGAAACTAATAATCCTTCGGGATTCAAATCCCTTTGGACTAAAAAAAAAAAAAAATCTGAAATGTTTCAGATTTTAAATTATGTCCAAAGGGGCGTTTTTTAACATTTTGTATATTACCTTTCTTTATTAAATATCATGTTCCTCGCACTTCAACCATAAGATCCAGTGCAACAGCAATATCGCAAAATAGTTTGAAAACGAGCATACCTTTAGAATTTCCGATACAGAGACTCACGTGCTGGAGATAAAAATGTTTTTTCTGCACAACGTTGCCATTGCTCGCTTTGTAATCCTTGAGTTTGTTAATCAAAAATTCGTCAAAGTTTTAAAAAATAGGAAATCGATCATAAAACAAATTTCAAATTTCAAATTTGGTCTTCCACATGCTCATATTCGTCGGAGGAATACGTTATTCAAAATTCGATGACTCTATGTACCGTTATTTTATGACAATGCGAGAAATATACATACATTTACGCAGATTTTCATTATTTAATTTCTTTAAATATATTGCAGGACTCTAACATTTTATGGCAACAGTTTGAAAAGTGAACCGACATTTATCCGTCCGACGCAAAATGCCAAAACGAAACTAATAGTCCTTCGGGATTCAAATCCCTTTGGACTAAAAAAAAAAAAAAAAAAAAAAAAAAATCTGAAATGTTTCAAATTTTAAATTATGTCCAAAGGGCCGTTTTTTTAACATTTTGTATGTTACCTTTCTTTATTAAATATCATTTTCCTCGCACTTAAACCATAAGATCCAGTGCAACAGCAAAATCGCAAAATAGTTTTAAAACGAGCATATCTTTAGAATTTCCGATACAGAGACTCACGCGTTGGAGATAAAAAAGTTTTTCTGCACAACGTTGCCATTGCTCGCTATGAAATCCTTCAGTTTGTTAATCAAAAATTCGTCAAAGTTTTAAAAAATAGGAAATCGATCATAAAACAAATTTCAAATTTCAAATTTGGTCTTCCACATGCTCATATTCGTTGGAGGATTACGTTATTCAAAATTCGATGACTCTATGTACCGTTATTTTATGACAATGCGAGAAATATACATACATTTACGCAGATATTCATTATTTAATTTCTTCAAATATAATGCAGGACTCTAACATTTTATGGCAACAGTTTCAAAAGTGAACCGACATTTATCCGTCCGACGAAAAATGCGAAAACGAAACTAATAATCCTTCGGGATTCAAATCCCTTTGGACTAAAAAAAAAAAAAAAAAAATCTGAAATTTTTCAGATTTTAACTTACGTCCAAAGGGGCGTTTTTTAACATTTTGTGTGTTACCTTTCTTTATTAAATATGTTCCTCGCACTTAAACCATAAGATCCAGTGCAACAGCAATATCGCAAAATAGTTTTAAAACGAGAATGTCTTTAGAATTTCCGATACAGAGACTCACGCGCTGGAGATAAAAATGTTTTTTCTGCACAACGTTGCCATTGCTCGCTTTGAAATCCTTGAGTTTGTTAATCAAAAATTCGTCAAAGTTTTAAAAAAATAGGAAATCGATCATAAAACGAATTTCAAATTTCAAATTTGGTTTTCCACATGCTCATATTCGTTGGAGGATGACGTTATTCAAAATTCGATGAATCTATGTATAGTTGTTTTATCACAATACGAGAAATATACATACATTTATGCAGATTTTTCGTTATTTAATTTCTTCAAATATAATGCAGGACTCTAACCTTTTTTGGCAACACTTTGAAAAGTGAATCGACATTTATGAGTCCGACGCAAAATGCCAAAACGAAACTAATAATCCTTCGGGATTCAAATCCCTTTGGACTAAAAAAAAAAAAAAAAATCTGAAATGTTTCAGATTTTAAATTATGTCCAAAGGGGCGTTTTTTAACATTTTGTATATTACCTTTCTTTATTAAATATCATGTTCCTCGCACTTCAACCATAAGATCCAGTGCAACAGCAATATCGCAAAATAGTTTTAAAACGAGCATACCTTTAGAATTTCCGATACAGAGACTCACGCGCTGGAGGTAAAAATGTTTTTTCTGCACAACGTTGCCATTGCTCGCTTTGAAATCCTTGAGCTTGTTAATCAAAAATTCGTCAAAGTTTTAAAAAATAGGAAATCGATCATAAAACAAATTTCAAATTTCAAATTTGGTCTTCCACATACTCATATTCGTTGGAGGATTACGTTGTTCAAAATTCGATGACTCTATGTACCGTTGTTTTATCACAATACGAGAAATATACATACATTTATGCAGATTTTCATTATTTAATTTCTTTAAATATAATGCAGGACTCTAACATTTTATGGCAACAGTTTGAAAAGTGAACCGACATTTATGAGTCCGACGCAATATGCCAAAACGAAACTAATAATCCTTCGGGATTCAAATCCCTTTGGACTAAAAAAAAAAATCTGAAATGTTTCAGATTTTAAATTATGTCCAAAGGGCCGTTTTTTAACATTTTGTATGTTACCTTTCTTAATTAAATATCATTTTCCTCGCACTTAAACCATAACATCCAGTGCAACAGCAAAATCGCAAAATAGTTTTAAAACGAGCATATCTTTAGAATTTCCGATACAGAGACTCACGCGTTGGAGATAAAAATGTTTTTCTGCACAACGTTGCCATTGCTCGCTTTCAAATCCTTGAGTTTGTTAATCAAAAATTCGTCAAAGTTTTAAAAAATAGGAAATCGATCATAAAACAAATTTCAAATTTCAAATTTGGTCTTCCACATGCTCATATTCGTTGGAGGATTACGTTATTCAAAATTCGATGACTCTATGTACCGTTATTTTATGACAATGCGAGAAATATACATACATTTACGCAGCTTTTCATTATTTAATTTCTTCAAATATAATGCAGGACTCTAACATTTTATGGCAACAGTTTCAAAAGTGAACCGACATTTATCCGTCCGACGCAAAATGCGAAAACGAAACTAATAATCCTTCGGGATTCAAATCCCATTGGACTAAAAAAAAAAAATCTGAAATGTTTCAGGTTTTAAATTATGTCCAAAGGGCCGTTTTTTAACATTTTGTATGTTACCTTTCTTAATTAAATATCATTTTCCTCGCACTTAAACCATAAGATCCAGTGCAACAGCAATATCGCAAAATAATTTTAAAACCAGCATATCTTTAGAATTTCCGATACAGAGACTCACGCGCTGGAGATAAAAATGTTTTTTCTGCACAACGTTGCCATTGCTCGCTTTGAAATCCTTGAGTTTGTTAATCAAAAATTCGTCAAAGTTTTAAAAAATAGGAAATCGATCATAAAACGAATTTCAAATTTCAAATTTGGTTTTCCACATGCTCATATTCGTTGGAGGATGACGTTATTCAAAATTCGATGAATCTATGTACCGTTGTTTTATCACAATACGAGAAATATACATACATTTATGCAGATTTTTCGTTATTTAATTTCTTCAAATATAATGCAGGACTCTAACATTTTATGGCAACAGTTTCAAAAGTGAACCGACATTTATCCGTCCGACGCAAAATGCGAAAACGAAACTAATAATCCTTCGGGATTCAAATCCCTTTGGACTAAAAAAAAAAAAAAAAAAAAAAAAAAATCTGAAATTTTTCAGATTTTAAATTAAGTCCAAAGGGGCGTTTTCTAACATTTTGTGTGTTACATTTCTTTATTAAATATCATTTTCCTCGCACTTAGACCATAAGGTCCAGTGCAACAGCAAAATCGCAAAATAGTTTTAAAACCAGCATATCTTTAGAATTTCCGATAGAGACTCACGTGCTGAAGATAAAAATGTTTTTTCTGCACAACGTTGCCATTGCTCGCTTTGAAATCATTGAGTTTGTTAATCAAAAATTCGTCAAAGTTTTAAAAAATAGGAAATCGATCATAAAACGAATTTCAAATTTCAAATTTGGTTTTCCACATGCTCATATTCGTTGGAGGATGACGTTATTCAAAATTCGATGAATCTATGTACCGTTGTTTTATCACAATACGAGAAATATACATACATTTATGCAGATTTTTCATTATTTAATTTCTTCAAATATAATGCAGGACTCTAACCTTTTGTGGCAACACTTTGAAAAGTGAATCGACATTTATGAGTCCGACGCAAAATGCCAAAACGAAACTAATAATCCTTCGGGATTCAAATCCCTTTGGACTAAAAAAAAAAAAAAATCTGAAATGTTTCAGATTTTAAATTATGTCCAAAGGGGCGTTTTTTAACATTTTGTATATTACCGTTCTTTATTAAATATCATGTTCCTCGCACTTCAACCATAAGATCCAGTGCAACAGCAATATCGCAAAATAGTTTGAAAACGAGCATACCTTTAGAATTTCCGATACAGAGACTCACGTGCTGGAGATAAAAATGTTTTTTCTGCACAACGTTGCCATTGCTCGCTTTGAAATCCTTGAGTTTGTTAATCAAAAATTCGTCAAAGTTTTAAAAAATAGGAAATCGATCATAAAACGAATTTCAAATTTCAAATTTGGTTTTCCACATGCTCATATTCGTTGGAGGATGACGTTATTCAAAATTCGATGAATCTATGTACCGTTGTTTTATCACAATACGAGAAATATACATACATTTATGCAGATTTTTCGTTATTTAATTTCTTCAAATATAATGCAGGACTCTAACATTTTATGGCAACAGTTTCAAAAGTGAACCGACATTTATCCGTCCGACGCAAAATGCGAAAACGAAACTAATAATCCTTCGGGATTCAAATCCCTTTGGACTAAAAAAAAAAAAAAAAAAAAAAAAAAATCTGAAATTTTTCAGATTTTAAATTAAGTCCAAAGGGGCGTTTTCTAACATTTTGTGTGTTACATTTCTTTATTAAATATCATTTTCCTCGCACTTAGACCATAAGGTCCAGTGCAACAGCAAAATCGCAAAATAGTTTTAAAACCAGCATATCTTTAGAATTTCCGATAGAGACTCACGTGCTGAAGATAAAAATGTTTTTTCTGCACAACGTTGCCATTGCTCGCTTTGAAATCATTGAGTTTGTTAATCAAAAATTCGTCAAAGTTTTAAAAAATAGGAAATCGATCATAAAACGAATTTCAAATTTCAAATTTGGTTTTCCACATGCTCATATTCGTTGGAGGATGACGTTATTCAAAATTCGATGAATCTATGTACCGTTGTTTTATCACAATACGAGAAATATACATACATTTATGCAGATTTTTCATTATTTAATTTCTTCAAATATAATGCAGGACTCTAACCTTTTGTGGCAACACTTTGAAAAGTGAATCGACATTTATGAGTCCGACGCAAAATGCCAAAACGAAACTAATAATCCTTCGGGATTCAAATCCCTTTGGACTAAAAAAAAAAAAAAATCTGAAATGTTTCAGATTTTAAATTATGTCCAAAGGGGCGTTTTTTAACATTTTGTATATTACCGTTCTTTATTAAATATCATGTTCCTCGCACTTCAACCATAAGATCCAGTGCAACAGCAATATCGCAAAATAGTTTGAAAACGAGCATACCTTTAGAATTTCCGATACAGAGACTCACGTGCTGGAGATAAAAATGTTTTTTCTGCACAACGTTGCCATTGCTCGCTTTGTAATCCTTGAGTTTGTTAATCAAAAATTCGTCAAAGTTTTAAAAAATAGGAAATCGATCATAAAACAAATTTCAAATTTCAAATTTGGTCTTCCACATGCTCATATTCGTCGGAGGAATACGTTATTCAAAACTCGATGACTCTATGTACCGTTATTTTATGACAATGCGAGAAATATACATACATTTACGCAGATTTTCATTATTTAATTTCTTTAAATATATTGCTGGACTCTAACATTTTATGGCAACAGTTTGAAAAGTGAACCGACATTTATCCGTCCGACGCAAAATGCCAAAACGAAACTAATAGCCCTTCGGGATTCAAATCCCTTTGGACTAAAAAAAAAAAAAAAAAAAAAATCTGAAATGTTTCAAATTTTAAATTATGTCCAAAGGGCCGTTTTTTTAACATTTTGTATGTTACCTTTCTTTATTAAATATCATTTTCCTCGCACTTAAACCATAAGATCCAGTGCAACAGCAAAATCGCAAAATAGTTTTAAAACGAGCATATCTTTAGAATTTCCGATACAGAGACTCACGCGTTGGAGATAAAAATGTTTTTCTGCACAACGTTGCCATTGCTCGCTATGAAATCCTTCAGTTTGTTAATCAAAAATTCGTCAAAGTTTTAAAAAATAGGAAATCGATCATAAAACGAATTTCAAATTTCAAATTTGGTTTTCCACATGCTCATATTCGTTGGAGGATTACGTTGTTCAAAATTCGATGACTCTATGTACCGTTATTTTATGACAATGCGAGAAATATACATACATTTACGCAGATATTCATTATTTAATTTCTTCAAATATAATGCAGGACTCTAACATTTTATGGCAACAGTTTCAAAAGTGAACCGACATTTATCCGTCCGACGAAAAATGCGAAAACGAAACTAATAATCCTTCGGGATTCAAATCCCTTTGGACTAACAAAAAAAAAAAAAAAAAAAAAAAAAAAAAAAAATCTGAAATTTTTCAGATTTTAACTTACGTCCAAAGGGGCGTTTTTTAACATTTTGTGTGTTACCTTTCTTTATTAAATATCATGTTCCTCGCACTTAAACCATAAGATCCAGTGCAACAGCAATATCGCAAAATAGTTTTAAAACGAGAATGTCTTTAGAATTTCCGATACAGAGAATCACGCGCTGGAGATAAAAATGTTTTTTCTGCACAACGTTGCCATTGCTCGCTTTGAAATCCTTGAGTTTGTTAATCAAAAATTCGTCAAAGTTTTAAAAAAATAGGAAATCGATCATAAAACGAATTTCAAATTTCAAATTTGGTTTTCCACATGCTCATATTCGTTGGAGGATGACGTTATTCAAAATTCGATGAATCTATGTATAGTTGTTTTATCACAATACGAGAAATATACATACATTTATGCAGATTTTTCGTTATTTAATTTCTTCAAATATAATGCAGGACTCTAACCTTTTGTGGCAACACTTTGAAAAGTGAATCGACATTTATGAGTCCGACGAAAAATGCGAAAACGAAACTAATAATCCTTCGGGATTCAAATCCCTTTGGACTAAAAAAAAAAAAAAAAAAATCTGAAATTTTTCAGATTTTAACTTACGTCCAAAGGGGCGTTTTTTAACATTTTGTGTGTTACCTTTCTTTATTAAATATGTTCCTCGCACTTAAACCATAAGATCCAGTGCAACAGCAATATCGCAAAATAGTTTTAAAACGAGAATGTCTTTAGAATTTCCGATACAGAGACTCACGCGCTGGAGATAAAAATGTTTTTTCTGCACAACGTTGCCATTGCTCGCTTTGAAATCCTTGAGTTTGTTAATCAAAAATTCGTCAAAGTTTTAAAAAAATAGGAAATCGATCATAAAACGAATTTCAAATTTCAAATTTGGTTTTCCACATGCTCATATTCGTTGGAGGATGACGTTATTCAAAATTCGATGAATCTATGTATAGTTGTTTTATCACAATACGAGAAATATACATACATTTATGCAGATTTTTCGTTATTTAATTTCTTCAAATATAATGCAGGACTCTAACCTTTTGTGGCAACACTTTGAAAAGTGAATCGACATTTATGAGTCCGACGCAAAATGCCAAAACGAAACTAATAATCCTTCGGGATTCAAATCCCTTTGGACTAAAAAAAAAAAAAAAAAATCTGAAATGTTTCAGATTTTAAATTATGTCCAAAGGGCCGTTTTTTAACATTTTGTATGTTACCTTTCTTAATTAAATATCATTTTCCTCGCACTTAAACCATAACATCCAGTGCAACAGCAAAATCGCAAAATAGTTTTAAAACGAGCATATCTTTAGAATTTCCGATACAGAGACTCACGCGTTGGAGATAAAAATGTTTTTCTGCACAACGTTGCCATTGCTCGCTTTCAAATCCTTGAGTTTGTTAATCAAAAATTCGTCAAAGTTTTAAAAAATAGGAAATCGATCATAAAACAAATTTCAAATTTCAAATTTGGTCTTCCACATGCTCATATTCGTTGGAGGATTACGTTATTCAAAATTCGATGACTCTATGTACCGTTATTTTATGACAATGCGAGAAATATACATACATTTACGCAGCTTTTCATTATTTAATTTCTTCAAATATAATGCAGGACTCTAACATTTTATGGCAACAGTTTCAAAAGTGAACCGACATTTATCCGTCCGACGCAAAATGCGAAAACGAAACTAATAATCCTTCGGGATTCAAATCCCATTGGACTAAAAAAAAAAAATCTGAAATGTTTCAGGTTTTAAATTATGTCCAAAGGGCCGTTTTTTAACATTTTGTATGTTACCTTTCTTAATTAAATATCATTTTCCTCGCACTTAAACCATAAGATCCAGTGCAACAGCAATATCGCAAAATAATTTTAAAACCAGCATATCTTTAGAATTTCCGATACAGAGACTCACGCGCTGGAGATAAAAATGTTTTTTCTGCACAACGTTGCCATTGCTCGCTTTGAAATCCTTGAGTTTGTTAATCAAAAATTCGTCAAAGTTTTAAAAAATAGGAAATCGATCATAAAACGAATTTCAAATTTCAAATTTGGTTTTCCACATGCTCATATTCGTTGGAGGATGACGTTATTCAAAATTCGATGAATCTATGTACCGTTGTTTTATCACAATACGAGAAATATACATACATTTATGCAGATTTTTCGTTATTTAATTTCTTCAAATATAATGCAGGACTCTAACATTTTATGGCAACAGTTTCAAAAGTGAACCGACATTTATCCGTCCGACGCAAAATGCGAAAACGAAACTAATAATCCTTCGGGATTCAAATCCCTTTGGACTAAAAAAAAAAAAAAAAAAAAAAAAAAATCTGAAATTTTTCAGATTTTAAATTAAGTCCAAAGGGGCGTTTTCTAACATTTTGTGTGTTACATTTCTTTATTAAATATCATTTTCCTCGCACTTAGACCATAAGGTCCAGTGCAACAGCAAAATCGCAAAATAGTTTTAAAACCAGCATATCTTTAGAATTTCCGATAGAGACTCACGTGCTGAAGATAAAAATGTTTTTTCTGCACAACGTTGCCATTGCTCGCTTTGAAATCATTGAGTTTGTTAATCAAAAATTCGTCAAAGTTTTAAAAAATAGGAAATCGATCATAAAACGAATTTCAAATTTCAAATTTGGTTTTCCACATGCTCATATTCGTTGGAGGATGACGTTATTCAAAATTCGATGAATCTATGTACCGTTGTTTTATCACAATACGAGAAATATACATACATTTATGCAGATTTTTCATTATTTAATTTCTTCAAATATAATGCAGGACTCTAACCTTTTGTGGCAACACTTTGAAAAGTGAATCGACATTTATGAGTCCGACGCAAAATGCCAAAACGAAACTAATAATCCTTCGGGATTCAAATCCCTTTGGACTAAAAAAAAAAAAAAATCTGAAATGTTTCAGATTTTAAATTATGTCCAAAGGGGCGTTTTTTAACATTTTGTATATTACCGTTCTTTATTAAATATCATGTTCCTCGCACTTCAACCATAAGATCCAGTGCAACAGCAATATCGCAAAATAGTTTGAAAACGAGCATACCTTTAGAATTTCCGATACAGAGACTCACGTGCTGGAGATAAAAATGTTTTTTCTGCACAACGTTGCCATTGCTCGCTTTGTAATCCTTGAGTTTGTTAATCAAAAATTCGTCAAAGTTTTAAAAAATAGGAAATCGATCATAAAACAAATTTCAAATTTCAAATTTGGTCTTCCACATGCTCATATTCGTCGGAGGAATACGTTATTCAAAACTCGATGACTCTATGTACCGTTATTTTATGACAATGCGAGAAATATACATACATTTACGCAGATTTTCATTATTTAATTTCTTTAAATATATTGCAGGACTCTAACATTTTATGGCAACAGTTTGAAAAGTGAACCGACATTTATCCGTCCGACGCAAAATGCCAAAACGAAACTAATAGCCCTTCGGGATTCAAATCCCTTTGGACTAAAAAAAAAAAAAAAAAAAAATCTGAAATGTTTCAAATTTTAAATTATGTCCAAAGGGCCGTTTTTTTAACATTTTGTATGTTACCTTTCTTTATTAAATATCATTTTCCTCGCACTTAAACCATAAGATCCAGTGCAACAGCAAAATCGCAAAATAGTTTTAAAACGAGCATATCTTTAGAATTTCCGATACAGAGACTCACGCGTTGGAGATAAAAATGTTTTTCTGCACAACGTTGCCATTGCTCGCTATGAAATCCTTCAGTTTGTTAATCAAAAATTCGTCAAAGTTTTAAAAAATAGGAAATCGATCATAAAACGAATTTCAAATTTCAAATTTGGTTTTCCACATGCTCATATTCGTTGGAGGATTACGTTGTTCAAAATTCGATGACTCTATGTACCGTTATTTTATGACAATGCGAGAAATATACATACATTTACGCAGATATTCATTATTTAATTTCTTCAAATATAATGCAGGACTCTAACATTTTATGGCAACAGTTTCAAAAGTGAACCGACATTTATCCGTCCGACGAAAAATGCGAAAACGAAACTAATAATCCTTCGGGATTCAAATCCCTTTGGACTAACAAAAAAAAAAAAAAAAAAAAAAAAAAATCTGAAATTTTTCAGATTTTAACTTACGTCCAAAGGGGCGTTTTTTAACATTTTGTGTGTTACCTTTCTTTATTAAATATCATGTTCCTCGCACTTAAACCATAAGATCCAGTGCAACAGCAATATCGCAAAATAGTTTTAAAACGAGAATGTCTTTAGAATTTCCGATACAGAGACTCACGCGCTGGAGATAAAAATGTTTTTTCTGCACAACGTTGCCATTGCTCGCTTTGAAATCCTTGAGTTTGTTAATCAAAAATTCGTCAAAGTTTTAAAAAATAGGAAATCGATCATAAAACGAATTTCAAATTTCAAATTTGGTTTTCCACATGCTCATATTCGTTGGAGGATGACGTTATTCAAAATTCGATGAATCTATGTACCGTTGTTTTATCACAATACGAGAAATATACATACATTTATGCAGATTTTTCGTTATTTAATTTCTTCAAATATAATGCAGGACTCTAACCTTTTGTGGCAACACTTTGAAAAGTGAATCGACATTTATGAGTCCGACGCAAAATGCCAAAACGAAACTAATAATCCTTCGGGATTCAAATCCCTTTGGACTAAAAAAAAAAAAAAAAATCTGAAATGTTTCAGATTTTAAATTATGTCCAAAGGGGCGTTTTTTAACATTTTGTATATTACCTTTCTTTATTAAATATCATGTTCCTCGCACTTCAACCATAAGATCCAGTGCAACAGCAATATCGCAAAATAGTTTGAAAACGAGCATACCTTTAGAATTTCCGATACAGAGACTCACGCGCTGGAGGTAAAAATGTTTTTTCTGCGCAACGTTGCCATTGCTCGCTTTGAAATCCTTGAGTTTGTTAATCAAAAATTCGTCAAAGTTTTAAAAAATAGGAAATCGATCATAAAACAAATTTCAAATTTCAAATTTGGTCTTCCACATACTCATATTCGTTGGAGGATTACGTTGTTCAAAATTCGATGACTCTATGTACCGTTGTTTTATCACAATACGAGAAATATACATACATTTATGCAGATTTTCATTATTTAATTTCTTTAAATATAATGCAGGACTCTAACATTTTATGGCAACAGTTTGAAAAGTGAACCGACATTTATGAGTCCGACGCAAAATGCCAAAACGAAACTAATAATCCTTCGGGATTCAAATCCCTTTGGACTAAAAAAAAAAATCTGAAATATTTCAGGTTTTAAATTATGTCCAAAGGGCCGTTTTTTAACATTTTGTATGTTACCTTTCTTAATTAAATATCATTTTCCTCGCACTTAAACCATAACATCCAGTGCAACAGCAAAATCGCAAAATAGTTTTAAAACGAGCATATCTTTAGAATTTCCGATACAGAGACTCACGCGTTGGAGATAAAAATGTTTTTCTGCACAACGTTGCCATTGCTCGCTTTCAAATCCTTGAGTTTGTTAATCAAAAATTCGTCAAAGTTTTAAAAAATAGGAAATCGATCATAAAACAAATTTCAAATTTCAAATTTGGTCTTCCACATGCTCATATTCGTTGGAGGATTACGTTATTCAAAATTCGATGACTCTATGTACCGTTATTTTATGACAATGCGAGAAATATACATACATTTACGCAGCTTTTCATTATTTAATTTCTTCAAATATAATGCAGGACTCTAACATTTTATGGCAACAGTTTCAAAAGTGAACCGACATTTATCCGTCCGACGCAAAATGCGAAAACGAAACTAATAATCCTTCGGGATTCAAATCCCATTGGACTAAAAGAAAAAAAAAAAAAAAAAAAAAAATCTGAAATTTTTCAGATTTTAACTTACGTCCAAAGGGGCGTTTTTTAACATTTTGTGTGTTACCTTTCTTTATTAAATATCATGTTCCTCGCACTTAAACCATAAGATCCAGTGCAACAGCAATATCGCAAAATAGTTCTAAAACGAGAATATCTTTAGAATTTCCGATACAGAGACTCACGCGCTATAGATAAAAATGTTTTTTCTGCACAACGTTGCCATTGCTCGCTTTGAAATCCTTGAGTTTGTTAATCAAAAATTCGTCAAAGTTTTATAAAATAGGAAATCGATCATAAAACGAATTTCAAATTTCAAATTTGGTCTTCCACATGCTCATATTCGTTGGAGGATTACGTTATTCAAAATTCGATGACTCTATGTACCGTTATTTTATGACAATGGGAGAAATATACATACATTTACGCAGATTTTCATTGTTTAATTTCTTCAAATATAATGCAGGACTCTAGCATTTTATGGCAACAGTTTGAAAAGTGAACCGACATTTATGAGTCCGACGCAAAATGCCAAAACGAAACTAATAATCCTTCGGGATTCAAATCCCTTTGGACTAAAAAAAAAAAATTGAAATGTTTCAGATTTTAAATTACGTCCAAAGGGGCGTTTATTTAACATTTTGTGTGTTCCCTTTCTTTATTAAATATCATGTGCCTCGCACTTAAACCATAAGATCCAGTGCAACAGCAATATCGCAAAATAATTTTAAAACCAGCATATCTTTAGAATTTCCGATACAGAGACTCACGCGTTGGAGATAATAATGTTTTCTGCACAACGTTGCCATTGCTCGCTTTGAAATCCTTGAGTTTGTTAATCAAAAATTCGTCAAAGTTTTAAAAAATAGGAAATCGATCATAAAACGAATTTCAAATTTCAAATTTGGTCTTCCACATGCTCATATTCGTTGGAGGATTACGTTATTCAAAATTCGATGACTCTATGTACCGTTATTTTATGACAATGCGAGAAATATACATACATTTACGCAGATTTTCATTATTTAATTTCTTCAGATATAGTGCAGGACTCTAACCTTTTGTGGCAACACTTTGAAAAGTGAATCGACATTTATGAGTCCGACGCAAAATGCCAAAACGAAACTAATAATCCTTCGGGATTCAAATCCCTTTGGACTAAAAAAAAAAAAAAAATCTGAAATGTTTCAGATTTTAAATTATGTCCAAAGGGGCGTTTTTTAACATTTTGTATATTACCTTTCTTTTTTAAATATCATGTTCCTCGCACTTAAACCATAAGATCCAGTGCAACAGCAATATCGCAAAATAGTTTTAAAACGAGTATATCTTTAGAATTTCCGATACAGAGACTCACGCGCTGGAGATAAAAATGTTTTTCTGCACAACGTTGCCATTGCTCGCTTTGAAATCCTTGAGTTTGTTAATCAAAAATTCGTCAAAGTTTTATAAAATAGGAAATCGATCATAAAACAAATTTCAAATTTTAAATTTGGTCTTCCACATGCTCATATTCGTTGGAGGATTACGTTATTCAAAATTCGATGACTCTATGTACCGTTATTTTATGACAATGCGAGAAATATACATACATTTACGCAGATTTTCATTATTTAATTTCTTCAAATATAATGCAGGACTCTAACATTTTATGGCAACAATTTGAAAAGTGAACTGACATTTATCCGTCCGACGCAAAATGCCAAAACGAAACTAATAGTTCTTCGGGATTCAAATCCCTTTGGACTTAAAAAAAAAAAAAAAAATATGAACTGTTTCAGATTTTAAATTATGTCCAAAGGGGAGTTTTTTAACATTTTGTATGTTACCTTTCTTTATTAAATATCATGTTCCTCGCACTTAAACCATAAGATCCAGTGCAACAGCAATATCGCAAAATAGTTTTAAAACGAGTATATCTTTAGAATTTCCGATACAGAGACTCACGCGCTGGAGATAAAAATGTTTTTCTGCACAACGTTGCCATTGCTCGCTTTGAAATCCTTGAGTTTGTTAATCAAAAATTCGTCAAAGTTTTATAAAATAGGAAATCGATCATAAAACGAATTTCAAATTTCAAATTTGGTCTTCCACATGCTCATATTCGTTGGAGGATTACGTTATTCAAAATTCGATGACTCTATGTACCGTTATTTTATGACAATGCGAGAAATATACATACATTTACGCAGATTTTCATTATTTAATTTCTTCAGATATAGTGCAGGACTCTAACATTTTATGGCAACAGTTTCAAAAGTGAACCGACATTTATCCGTCCGACGCAAAATGCGAAAACGAAACTAATAATCCTTCGGGATTCAAATCCCTTTGGACTAAAAAAAAAAAAAAAATCTGAAATTTTTCAGATTTTAACTTACGTCCAAAGGGGCGTTTTTTAACATTTTGTGTGTTACCTTTCTTTATTAAATATCATGTTCCTCGCACTTAAACCATAAGATCCAGTGCAACAGCAATATCGCAAAATAGTTTTAAAACGAGAATATCTTTAGAATTTCCGATACAGAGACTCACGCGCTATAGATAAAAATGTTTTTCTGCACAACGTTGCCATTGCTCGCTTTGAAATCCTTGAGTTTGTTAATCAAAAATTCGTCAAAGTTTTATAAAATAGCAAATTGATCATAAAACGAATTTCAAATTTCAAATTTGGTTTTCCACATGCTCATATTCGTTGGAGGATGACGTTATTCAAAATTCGATGACTCTATGTACCGTTATTTTATGACAATGCGAGAAATATACATACATTTACGCAGATTTTCATTATTTAATTTCTTCAAATATAATGCAGGACTCTAACATTTTATGGCGACAATTTGAAAAGTGAACTGACATTTATCCGTCCGACGCAAAATGCCAAAACGAAACTAATAGTTCTTCGGGATTCAAATCCCTTTGGACTTAAAAAAAAAAAAATATGAACTGTTTCAGATTTTAAATTATGTCCAAAGGGGCGTTTTTTAACATTTTGTATGTTACCTTTCTTTATTAAATATCATGTTCCTCGCACTTAAACCATAAGATCCAGTGCAACAGCAATATCGCAAAATAGTTTTAAAACGAGTATATCTTTAGAATTTCCGATACAGAGACTCACGCGCTGGAGATAAAAATGTTTTTCTGCACAACGTTGCCATTGCTCGCTTTGAAATCCTTGAGTTTGTTAATCAAAAATTCGTCAAAGTTTTATAAAATAGGAAATCGATCATAAAACGAATTTCAAATTTCAAATTTGGTCTTCCACATGCTCATATTCGTTGGAGGATTACGTTATTCAAAATTCGATGACTCTATGTACCGTTATTTTATGACAATGGGAGAAATATACATACATTTACGCAGATTTTCATTGTTTAATTTCTTCAAATATAATGCAGGACTCTAGCATTTTATGGCAACAGTTTGAAAAGTGAACCGACATTTATGAGTCCGACGCAAAATGCCAAAACGAAAATAATAATCCTTCGGGATTCAAATCCCTTTGGACTAAAAAAAAAAAAAAAATTTGAAATGTTTCAGATTTTAAATTACGTCCAAAGGGGCGTTTATTTAACATTTTGTGTGTTCCATTTCTTTATTAAATATCATGTGCCTCGCACTTAAACCATAAGATCCAGTGCAACAGCAATATCGCAAAATAGTTTTAAAACGAGTATATCTTTAGAATTTCCGATACAGAGACTCACGCGTTGGAGATAAAAATGTTTTTCTGCACAACGTTGCCATTGCTCGCTTTGAAATCCTTGAGTTTGTTAATCAAAAATTCGTCAAAGTTTTAAAATATAGGAAATCGATCATAAAACAAATTTCAAATTTTAAATTTGGTCTTCCACATGCTCATATTCGTTGGAGGATTACGTTATTCAAAATTCGATGACTCTATGTACCGTTATTTTATGACAATGCGAGAAATATACATACATTTATGCAGATTTTCATTATTTAATTTCTTCAAATATAATGCAGGACTCTAACATTTTATGGCAACAATTTGAAAAGTGAACTGACATTTATCCGTCCGACGCAAAATGCCAAAACGAAACTAATAGTTCTTCGGGATTCAAATCCCTTTGGACTAAAAAAAAAAAAAATATGAACTGTTTCAGATTTTAAATTATGTCCAAAGGGGCGTTTTTTAACATTTTGTATGTTACCTTTCTTTATTAAATATCATGTTCCTCGCACTTAAACCATAAGATCCAGTGCAACAGCAATATCGCAAAATAATTTTAAAACCAGCATATCTTTAGAATTTCCGATACAGAGACTCACGCGTTGGAGATAAAAATGTTTTTCTGCACAACGTTGCCATTGCTCGCTTTGAAATCCTTGAGTTTGTTAATCAAAAATTCGTCAAAGTTTTAAAAAATAGGAAATCGATTATAAAACAAATTTCAAATTTTAAATTTGGTCTTCCACATGCTCATATTCGTTGGAGGATTACGTTATTCAAAATTCGATGACTCTATATACCGTTATTTTATGACAATGCGAGAAATATACATACATTTACGCAGATTTTCATTATTTAATTTCTTCAAATATAATGCAGGACTCTAACATTTTATGGCAACAATTTGAAAAGTGAACTGACATTTATCCGTCCGACGCAAAATGCCAAAACGAAACTAATATTTCTTCGGGATTCAAATCCCTTTGGACTAAAAAAAAAAAAAAAAATATGAACTGTTTCAGATTTTAAATTATGTCCAAAGGGGCGTTTTTTAACATTTTGTATGTTACCTTTCTTTATTAAATATCATGTTCCTCGCACTTAAACCATAAGATCCAGTGCAACAGCAATATCGCAAAATAGTTTTAAAACGAGTATATCTTTAGAATTTTCGATACAGAGACTCACGCGCTGGAGATAAAAATGTTTTTCTGCACAACGTTGCCATTGCTCGCTTTGAAATCCTTGAGTTTGTTAATCAAAAATTCGTCAAAGTTTTATAAAATAGGAAATCGATCATAAAACGAATTTCAAATTTCAAATTTGGTCTTCCACATGCTCATATTCGTTGGAGGATTACGTTATTCAAAATTCGATGACTCTATGTACCGTTATTTTATGACAATGGGAGAAATATACATACATTTACGCAGATTTTCATTGTTTAATTTCTTCAAATATAATGCAGGACTCTAGCATTTTATGGCAACAGTTTGAAAAGTGAACCGACATTTATGAGTCCGACGCAAAATGCCAAAACGAAACTAATAATCCTTCGGGATTCAAATCCCTTTGGACTAAAAAAAAAAAAAAATTTGAAATGTTTCAGATTTTAAATTACGTCCAAAGGGGCGTTTATTTAACATTTTGTGTGTTCCCTTTCTTTATTAAATATCATGTGCCTCGCACTTAAACCATAAGATCCAGTGCAACAGCAATATCGCAAAATAGTTTTAAAACGAGTATATCTTTAGAATTTCCGATACAGAGACTCACGCGTTGGAGATAAAAATGTTTTTCTGCACAACGTTGCCATTGCTCGCTTTGAAATCCTTGAGTTTGTTAATCAAAAATTCGTCAAAGTTTTAAAATATAGGAAATCGATCATAAAACAAATTTCAAATTTTAAATTTGGTCTTCCACATGCTCATATTCGTTGGAGGATTACGTTATTCAAAATTCGATGACTCTATGTACCGTTATTTTATGACAATGCGAGAAATATACATACATTTACGCAGATTTTCATTATTTAATTTCTTCAAATATAATGCAGGACTCTAACATTTTATGGCAACAATTTGAAAAGTGAACTGACATTTATCCGTCCGACGCAAAATGCCAAAACGAAACTAATAGTTCTTCGGGATTCAAATCCCTTTGGACTAAAAAAAAAAAAAATATGAACTGTTTCAGATTTTAAATTATGTCCAAAGGGGCGTTTTTTAACATTTTGTATGTTACCTTTCTTTATTAAATATCATGTTCCTCGCACTTAAACCATAAGATCCAGTGCAACAGCAATATCGCAAAATAATTTTAAAACCAGCATATCTTTAGAATTTCCGATACAGAGACTCACGCGTTGGAGATAAAAATGTTTTTCTGCACAACGTTGCCATTGCTCGCTTTGAAATCCTTGAGTTTGTTAATCAAAAATTCGTCAAAGTTTTAAAAAATAGGAAATCGATTATAAAACAAATTTCAAATTTTAAATTTGGTCTTCCACATGCTCATATTCGTTGGAGGATTACGTTATTCAAAATTCGATGACTCTATGTACCGTTATTTTATGACAATGCGAGAAATATACATACATTTACGCAGATTTTCATTATTTAATTTCTTCAAATATAATGCAGGACTCTAACATTTTATGGCAACAATTTGAAAAGTGAACTGACATTTATCCGTCCGACGCAAAATGCCAAAACGAAACTAATATTTCTTCGGGATTCAAATCCCTTTGGACTAAAAAAAAAAAAAAAAATATGAACTGTTTCAGATTTTAAATTATGTCCAAAGGGGCGTTTTTTAACATTTTGTATGTTACCTTTCTTTATTAAATATCATGTTCCTCGCACTTAAACCATAAGATCCAGTGCAACAGCAATATCGCAAAATAGTTTTAAAACGAGTATATCTTTAGAATTTCCGATACAGAGACTCACGCGCTGGAGATAAAAATGTTTTTCTGCACAACGTTGCCATTGCTCGCTTTGAAATCCTTGAGTTTGTTAATCAAAAATTCGTCAAAGTTTTATAAAATAGGAAATCGATCATAAAACGAATTTCAAATTTCAAATTTGGTCTTCCACATGCTCATATTCGTTGGAGGATTACGTTATTCAAAATTCGATGACTCTATGTACCGTTATTTTATGACAATGGGAGAAATATACATACATTTACGCAGATTTTCATTGTTTAATTTCTTCAAATATAATGCAGGACTCTAGCATTTTATGGCAACAGTTTGAAAAGTGAACCGACATTTATGAGTCCGACGCAAAATGCCAAAACGAAACTAATAATCCTTCGGGATTCAAATCCCTTTGGACTAAAAAAAAAAAAAAATTTGAAATGTTTCAGATATTAAATTACGTCCAAAGGGGCGTTTATTTAACATTTTGTGTGTTCCCTTTCTTTATTAAATATCATGTGCCTCGCACTTAAACCATAAGATCCAGTGCAACAGCAATATCGCAAAATAGTTTTAAAACGAGTATATCTTTAGAATTTCCGATACAGAGACTCACGCGTTGGAGATAAAAATGTTTTTCTGCACAACGTTGCCATTGCTCGCTTTGAAATCCTTGAGTTTGTTAATCAAAAATTCGTCAAAGTTTTAAAATATAGGAAATCGATCATAAAACAAATTTCAAATTTTAAATTTGGTCTTCCACATGCTCATATTCGTTGGAGGATTACGTTATTCAAAATTCGATGACTCTATGTACCGTTATTTTATGACAATGCGAGAAATATACATACATTTACGCAGATTTTCATTATTTAATTTCTTCAAATATAATGCAGGACTCTAACATTTTATGGCAACAATTTGAAAAGTGAACTGACATTTATCCGTCCGACGCAAAATGCCAAAACGACTAATAGTTCTTCGGGATTCAAATCCCTTTGGACTAAAAAAAAAAAAAATATGAACTGTTTCAGATTTTAAATTATGTCCAAAGGGGCGTTTTTTAACATTTTGTATGTTACCTTTCTTTATTAAATATCATGTTCCTCGCACTTAAACCATAAGATCCAGTGCAACAGCAATATCGCAAAATAATTTTAAAACCAGCATATCTTTAGAATTTCCGATACAGAGACTCACGCGTTGGAGATAAAAATGTTTTTCTGCACAACGTTGCCATTGCTCGCTTTGAAATCCTTGAGTTTGTTAATCAAAAATTCGTCAAAGTTTTAAAAAATAGGAAATCGATTATAAAACAAATTTCAAATTTTAAATTTGGTCTTCCACATGCTCATATTCGTTGGAGGATTACGTTATTCAAAATTCGATGACTCTATGTACCGTTATTTTATGACAATGCGAGAAATATACATACATTTACGCAGATTTTCATTATTTAATTTCTTCAAATATAATGCAGGACTCTAACATTTTATGGCAACAATTTGAAAAGTGAACTGACATTTATCCGTCCGACGCAAAATGCCAAAACGAAACTAATATTTCTTCGGGATTCAAATCCCTTTGGACTAAAAAAAAAAAAAAAATATGAACTGTTTCAGATTTTAAATTATGTCCAAAGGGGCGTTTTTTAACATTTTGTATGTTACCTTTCTTTATTAAATATCATGTTCCTCGCACTTAAACCATAAGATCCAGTGCAACAGCAATATCGCAAAATAGTTTTAAAACGAGTATATCTTTAGAATTTCCGATACAGAGACTCACGCGCTGGAGATAAAAATGTTTTTCTGCACAACGTTGCCATTGCTCGCTTTGAAATCCTTGAGTTTGTTAATCAAAAATTCGTCAAAGTTTTATAAAATAGGAAACCGATCATAAAACGAATTTCAAATTTCAAATTTGGTCTTCCACATGCTCATATTCGTTGGAGGATTACGTTATTCAAAATTCGATGACTCTATGTACCGTTATTTTATGACAATGGGAGAAATATACATACATTTACGCAGATTTTCATTGTTTAATTTCTTCAAATATAATGCAGGACTCTAGCATTTTATGGCAACAGTTTGAAAAGTGAACCGACATTTATGAGTCCGAAGCAAAATGCCAAAACGAAACTAATAATCCTTCGGGATTCAAATCCCTTTGGACTAAAAAAAAAAAAATTTGAAATGTTTCAGATTTTAAATTACGTCCAAAGGGGCGTTTATTTAACATTTTGTGTGTTCCCTTTCTTTATTAAATATCATGTGCCTCGCACTTAAACCATAAGATCCAGTGCAACAGCAATATCGCAAAATAATTTTAAAATCAGCATATCTTTAGAATTTCCGATACAGAGACTCACGCGCTGGAGATAAAAATGTTTTTCTGCACAACGTTGCCATTGCTCGCTTTGAAATCCTTGAGTTTGTTAATCAAAAATTCGTCAAAGTTTTATAAAATAGGAAATCGATCATAAAACGAATTTCAAATTTCAAATTTGGTCTTCCACATGCTCATATTCGTTGGAGGATTACGTTATTCAAAATTCGATGACTCTATGTACCGTTATTTTATGACAATGCGAGAAATATACATACATTTACGCAGATTTTCATTATTTAATTTCTTCAAATATAATGCAGGACTCTAACATTTTATGGCAACAATTTGAAAAGTGAACTGACATTTATCCGTCCGACGCAAAATGCCAAAACGAAACTAATAGTTCTTCGGGATTCAAATCCCTTTGGACTAAAAAAAAAAAAAAAAATATGAACTGTTTCAGATTTTAAATTATGTCCAAAGGGGCGTTTTTTAACATTTTGTATGTTACCTTTCTTTATTAAATATCATGTTCCTCGCACTTAAACCATAAGATCCAGTGCAACAGCAATATCGCAAAATAGTTTTAAAACGAGTATATCTTTAGAATTTTCGATACAGAGACTCACGCGCTGGAGATAAAAATGTTTTTCTGCACAACGTTGCCATTGCTCGCTTTGAAATCCTTGAGTTTGTTAATCAAAAATTCGTCAAAGTTTTATAAAATAGGAAATCGATCATAAAACGAATTTCAAATTTCAAATTTGGTCTTCCACATGCTCATATTCGTTGGAGGATTACGTTATTCAAAATTCGATGACTCTATGTACCGTTATTTTATGACAATGGGAGAAATATACATACA
This sequence comes from Stegodyphus dumicola, assembly GCF_044657685.1. NCBI lineage: Eukaryota > Metazoa > Arthropoda > Arachnida > Araneae > Eresidae > Stegodyphus > Stegodyphus dumicola. The sequence goes on from NC_140778.1 coordinate 27,723,346, forward strand.
TTTACGCAGATTTTCATTGTTTAATTTCTTCAAATATAATGCAGGACTCTAGCATTTTATGGCAACAGTTTGAAAAGTGAACCGACATTTATGAGTCCGACGCAAAATGCCAAAACGAAACTAATAATCCTTCGGGATTCAAATCCCTTTGGACTAAAAAAAAAAAAAAATTTGAAATGTTTCAGATTTTAAATTACGTCCAAAGGGGCGTTTATTTAACATTTTGTGTGTTCCCTTTCTTTATTAAATATCATGTGCCTCGCACTTAAACCATAAGATCCAGTGCAACAGCAATATCGCAAAATAGTTTTAAAACGAGTATATCTTTAGAATTTCCGATACAGAGACTCACGCGTTGGAGATAAAAATGTTTTTCTGCACAACGTTGCCATTGCTCGCTTTGAAATCCTTGAGTTTGTTAATCAAAAATTCGTCAAAGTTTTAAAATATAGGAAATCGATCATAAAACAAATTTCAAATTTTAAATTTGGTCTTCCACATGCTCATATTCGTTGGAGGATTACGTTATTCAAAATTCGATGACTCTATGTACCGTTATTTTATGACAATGCGAGAAATATACATACATTTACGCAGATTTTCATTATTTAATTTCTTCAAATATAATGCAGGACTCTAACATTTTATGGCAACAATTTGAAAAGTGAACTGACATTTATCCGTCCGACGCAAAATGCCAAAACGAAACTAATAGTTCTTCGGGATTCAAATCCCTTTGGACTAAAAAAAAAAAAAATATGAACTGTTTCAGATTTTAAATTATGTCCAAAGGGGCGTTTTTTAACATTTTGTATGTTACCTTTCTTTATTAAATATCATGTTCCTCGCACTTAAACCATAAGATCCAGTGCAACAGCAATATCGCAAAATAATTTTAAAACCAGCATATCTTTAGAATTTCCGATACAGAGACTCACGCGTTGGAGATAAAAATGTTTTTCTGCACAACGTTGCCATTGCTCGCTTTGAAATCCTTGAGTTTGTTAATCAAAAATTCGTCAAAGTTTTAAAAAATAGGAAATCGATTATAAAACAAATTTCAAATTTTAAATTTGGTCTTCCACATGCTCATATTCGTTGGAGGATTACGTTATTCAAAATTCGATGACTCTATGTACCGTTATTTTATGACAATGCGAGAAATATACATACATTTACGCAGATTTTCATTATTTAATTTCTTCAAATATAATGCAGGACTCTAACATTTTATGGCAACAATTTGAAAAGTGAACTGACATTTATCCGTCCGACGCAAAATGCCAAAACGAAACTAATATTTCTTCGGGATTCAAATCCCTTTGGACTAAAAAAAAAAAAAAAAAATATGAACTGTTTCAGATTTTAAATTATGTCCAAAGGGGCGTTTTTTAACATTTTGTATGTTACCTTTCTTTATTAAATATCATGTTCCTCGCACTTAAACCATAAGATCCTGTGCAACAGCAATATCGCAAAATAATTTTAAAACGAGTATATCTTTAGAATTTCCGATACAGAGACTCACGCGCTGGAGATAAAAATGTTTTTCTGCACAACGTTGCCATTGCTCGCTTTGAAATCCTTGAGTTTGTTAATCAAAAATTCGTCAAAGTTTTATAAAATAGGAAATCGATCATAAAACGAATTTCAAATTTCAAATTTGGTCTTCCACATGCTCATATTCGTTGGAGGATTACGTTATTCAAAATTCGATGACTCTATGTACCGTTATTTTATGACAATGGGAGAAATATACATACATTTACGCAGATTTTCATTGTTTAATTTCTTCAAATATAATGCAGGACTCTAGCATTTTATGGCAACAGTTTGAAAAGTGAACCGACATTTATGAGTCCGACGCAAAATGCCAAAACGAAACTAATAATCCTTCGGGATTCAAATCCCTTTGGACTAAAAAAAAAAAAAATTTGAAATGTTTCAGATTTTAAATTACGTCCAAAGGGGCGTTTATTTAACATTTTGTGTGTTCCCTTTCTTTATTAAATATCATGTGCCTCGCACTTAAACCATAAGATCCAGTGCAACAGCAATATCGCAAAATAGTTTTAAAACGAGTATATCTTTAGAATTTCCGATACAGAGACTCACGCGTTGGAGATAAAAATGTTTTTCTGCACAACGTTGCCATTGCTCGCTTTGAAATCCTTGAGTTTGTTAATCAAAAATTCGTCAAAGTTTTAAAATATAGGAAATCGATCATAAAACAAATTTCAAATTTTAAATTTGGTCTTCCACATGCTCATATTCGTTGGAGGATTACGTTATTCAAAATTCGATGACTCTATGTACCGTTATTTTATGACAATGCGAGAAATATACATACATTTACGCAGATTTTCATTATTTAATTTCTTCAAATATAATGCAGGACTCTAACATTTTATGGCAACAATTTGAAAAGTGAACTGACATTTATCCGTCCGACGCAAAATGCCAAAACGACTAATAGTTCTTCGGGATTGAAATCCCTTTGGACTAAAAAAAAAAAAAAATATGAACTGTTTCAGATTTTAAATTATGTCCAAAGGGGCGTTTTTTAACATTTTGTATGTTACCTTTCTTTATTAAATATCATGTTCCTCGCACTTAAACCATAAGATCCAGTGCAACAGCAATATCGCAAAATAATTTTAAAACCAGCATATCTTTAGAATTTCCGATACAGAGACTCACGCGTTGGAGATAAAAATGTTTTTCTGCACAACGTTGCCATTGCTCGCTTTGAAATCCTTGAGTTTGTTAATCAAAAATTCGTCAAAGTTTTAAAAAATAGGAAATCGATTATAAAACAAATTTCAAATTTTAAATTTGGTCTTCCACATGCTCATATTCGTTGGAGGATTACGTTATTCAAAATTCGATGACTCTATGTACCGTTATTTTATGACAATGCGAGAAATATACATACATTTACGCAGATTTTCATTATTTAATTTCTTCAAATATAATGCAGGACTCTAACATTTTATGGCAACAATTTGAAAAGTGAACTGACATTTATCCGTCCGACGCAAAATGCCAAAACGAAACTAATATTTCTTCGGGATTCAAATCCCTTTGGACTAAAAAAAAAAAAAAAATATGAACTGTTTCAGATTTTAAATTATGTCCAAAGGGGCGTTTTTTAACATTTTGTATGTTACCTTTCTTTATTAAATATCATGTTCCTCGCACTTAAACCATAAGATCCAGTGCAACAGCAATATCGCAAAATAGTTTTAAAACGAGTATATCTTTAGAATTTCCGATACAGAGACTCACGCGCTGGAGATAAAAATGTTTTTCTGCACAACGTTGCCATTGCTCGCTTTGAAATCCTTGAGTTTGTTAATCAAAAATTCGTCAAAGTTTTATAAAATAGGAAATCGATCATAAAACGAATTTCAAATTTCAAATTTGGTCTTCCACATGCTCATATTCGTTGGAGGATTACGTTATTCAAAATTCGATGACTCTATGTACCGTTATTTTATGACAATGGGAGAAATATACATACATTTACGCAGATTTTCATTGTTTAATTTCTTCAAATATAATGCAGGACTCTAACATTTTATGGCAACAATTTGAAAAGTGAACTGACATTTATCCGTCCGACGCAAAATGCCAAAACGAAACTAATATTTCTTCGGGATTCAAATCCCTTTGGACTAAAAAAAAAAAAAAAAATATGAACTGTTTCAGATTTTAAATTATGTCCAAAGGGGCGTTTTTTAACATTTTGTATGTTACCTTTCTTTATTAAATATCATGTTCCTCGCACTTAAACCATAAGATCCTGTGCAACAGCAATATCGCAAAATAATTTTAAAACGAGTATATCTTTAGAATTTCCGATACAGAGACTCACGCGCTGGAGATAAAAATGTTTTTCTGCACAACGTTGCCATTGCTCGCTTTGAAATCCTTGAGTTTGTTAATCAAAAATTCGTCAAAGTTTTATAAAATAGGAAATCGATCATAAAACGAATTTCAAATTTCAAATTTGGTCTTCCACATGCTCATATTCGTTGGAGGATTACGTTATTCAAAATTCGATGACTCTATGTACCGTTATTTTATGACAATGGGAGAAATATACATACATTTACGCAGATTTTCATTGTTTAATTTCTTCAAATATAATGCAGGACTCTAGCATTTTATGGCAACAGTTTGAAAAGTGAACCGACATTTATGAGTCCGACGCAAAATGCCAAAACGAAACTAATAATCCTTCGGGATTCAAATCCCTTTGGACTAAAAAAAAAAAAAATTTGAAATGTTTCAGATTTTAAATTACGTCCAAAGGGGCGTTTATTTAACATTTTGTGTGTTCCCTTTCTTTATTAAATATCATGTGCCTCGCACTTAAACCATAAGATCCAGTGCAACAGCAATATCGCAAAATAGTTTTAAAACGAGTATATCTTTAGAATTTCCGATACAGAGACTCACGCGTTGGAGATAAAAATGTTTTTCTGCACAACGTTGCCATTGCTCGCTTTGAAATCCTTGAGTTTGTTAATCAAAAATTCGTCAAAGTTTTAAAATATAGGAAATCGATCATAAAACAAATTTCAAATTTTAAATTTGGTCTTCCACATGCTCATATTCGTTGGAGGATTACGTTATTCAAAATTCGATGACTCTATGTACCGTTATTTTATGACAATGCGAGAAATATACATACATTTACGCAGATTTTCATTATTTAATTTCTTCAAATATAATGCAGGACTCTAACATTTTATGGCAACAATTTGAAAAGTGAACTGACATTTATCCGTCCGACGCAAAATGCCAAAACGACTAATAGTTCTTCGGGATTGAAATCCCTTTGGACTAAAAAAAAAAAAAAATATGAACTGTTTCAGATTTTAAATTATGTCCAAAGGGGCGTTTTTTAACATTTTGTATGTTACCTTTCTTTATTAAATATCATGTTCCTCGCACTTAAACCATAAGATCCAGTGCAACAGCAATATCGCAAAATAATTTTAAAACCAGCATATCTTTAGAATTTCCGATACAGAGACTCACGCGTTGGAGATAAAAATGTTTTTCTGCACAACGTTGCCATTGCTCGCTTTGAAATCCTTGAGTTTGTTAATCAAAAATTCGTCAAAGTTTTATAAAATAGGAAATCGATCATAAAACGAATTTCAAATTTCAAATTTGGTCTTCCACATGCTCATATTCGTTGGAGGATTACGTTATTCAAAATTCGATGACTCTATGTACCGTTATTTTATGACAATGCGAGAAATATACATACATTTACGCAGATTTTCATTGTTTAATTTCTTCAAATATAATGCAGGACTCTAACATTTTATGGCAACAATTTGAAAAGTGAACTGACATTTATCCGTCCGACGCAAAATGCCAAAACGAAACTAATATTTCTTCGGGATTCAAATCCCTTTGGACTAAAAAAAAAAAAAAAAATATGAACTGTTTCAGATTTTAAATTATGTCCAAAGGGGCGTTTTTTAACATTTTGTATGTTACCTTTCTTTATTAAATATCATGTTCCTCGCACTTAAACCATAAGATCCTGTGCAACAGCAATATCGCAAAATAATTTTAAAACGAGTATATCTTTAGAATTTCCGATACAGAGACTCACGCGCTGGAGATAAAAATGTTTTTCTGCACAACGTTGCCATTGCTCGCTTTGAAATCCTTGAGTTTGTTAATCAAAAATTCGTCAAAGTTTTATAAAATAGGAAATCGATCATAAAACGAATTTCAAATTTCAAATTTGGTCTTCCACATGCTCATATTCGTTGGAGGATTACGTTATTCAAAATTCGATGACTCTATGTACCGTTATTTTATGACAATGGGAGAAATATACATACATTTACGCAGATTTTCATTGTTTAATTTCTTCAAATATAATGCAGGACTCTAGCATTTTATGGCAACAGTTTGAAAAGTGAACCGACATTTATGAGTCCGACGCAAAATGCCAAAACGAAACTAATAATCCTTCGGGATTCAAATCCCTTTGGACTAAAAAAAAAAAAAATTTGAAATGTTTCAGATTTTAAATTACGTCCAAAGGGGCGTTTATTTAACATTTTGTGTGTTCCCTTTCTTTATTAAATATCATGTGCCTCGCACTTAAACCATAAGATCCAGTGCAACAGCAATATCGCAAAATAGTTTTAAAACGAGTATATCTTTAGAATTTCCGATACAGAGACTCACGCGTTGGAGATAAAAATGTTTTTCTGCACAACGTTGCCATTGCTCGCTTTGAAATCCTTGAGTTTGTTAATCAAAAATTCGTCAAAGTTTTAAAATATAGGAAATCGATCATAAAACAAATTTCAAATTTTAAATTTGGTCTTCCACATGCTCATATTCGTTGGAGGATTACGTTATTCAAAATTCGATGACTCTATGTACCGTTATTTTATGACAATGCGAGAAATATACATACATTTACGCAGATTTTCATTGTTTAATTTCTTCAAATATAATGCAGGACTCTAACATTTTATGGCAACAATTTGAAAAGTGAACTGACATTTATCCGTCCGACGCAAAATGCCAAAACGAAACTAATATTTCTTCGGGATTCAAATCCCTTTGGACTAAAAAAAAAAAAAAAAATATGAACTGTTTCAGATTTTAAATTATGTCCAAAGGGGCGTTTTTTAACATTTTGTATGTTACCTTTCTTTATTAAATATCATGTTCCTCGCACTTAAACCATAAGATCCTGTGCAACAGCAATATCGCAAAATAATTTTAAAACGAGTATATCTTTAGAATTTCCGATACAGAGACTCACGCGCTGGAGATAAAAATGTTTTTCTGCACAACGTTGCCATTGCTCGCTTTGAAATCCTTGAGTTTGTTAATCAAAAATTCGTCAAAGTTTTATAAAATAGGAAATCGATCATAAAACGAATTTCAAATTTCAAATTTGGTCTTCCACATGCTCATATTCGTTGGAGGATTACGTTATTCAAAATTCGATGACTCTATGTACCGTTATTTTATGACAATGGGAGAAATATACATACATTTACGCAGATTTTCATTGTTTAATTTCTTCAAATATAATGCAGGACTCTAGCATTTTATGGCAACAGTTTGAAAAGTGAACCGACATTTATGAGTCCGACGCAAAATGCCAAAACGAAACTAATAATCCTTCGGGATTCAAATCCCTTTGGACTAAAAAAAAAAAAAATTTGAAATGTTTCAGATTTTAAATTACGTCCAAAGGGGCGTTTATTTAACATTTTGTGTGTTCCCTTTCTTTATTAAATATCATGTGCCTCGCACTTAAACCATAAGATCCAGTGCAACAGCAATATCGCAAAATAGTTTTAAAACGAGTATATCTTTAGAATTTCCGATACAGAGACTCACGCGTTGGAGATAAAAATGTTTTTCTGCACAACGTTGCCATTGCTCGCTTTGAAATCCTTGAGTTTGTTAATCAAAAATTCGTCAAAGTTTTAAAATATAGGAAATCGATCATAAAACAAATTTCAAATTTTAAATTTGGTCTTCCACATGCTCATATTCGTTGGAGGATTACGTTATTCAAAATTCGATGACTCTATGTACCGTTATTTTATGACAATGCGAGAAATATACATACATTTACGCAGATTTTCATTATTTAATTTCTTCAAATATAATGCAGGACTCTAACATTTTATGGCAACAATTTGAAAAGTGAACTGACATTTATCCGTCCGACGCAAAATGCCAAAACGACTAATAGTTCTTCGGGATTGAAATCCCTTTGGACTAAAAAAAAAAAAAAATATGAACTGTTTCAGATTTTAAATTATGTCCAAAGGGGCGTTTTTTAACATTTTGTATGTTACCTTTCTTTATTAAATATCATGTTCCTCGCACTTAAACCATAAGATCCAGTGCAACAGCAATATCGCAAAATAATTTTAAAACCAGCATATCTTTAGAATTTCCGATACAGAGACTCACGCGTTGGAGATAAAAATGTTTTTCTGCACAACGTTGCCATTGCTCGCTTTGAAATCCTTGAGTTTGTTAATCAAAAATTCGTCAAAGTTTTAAAAAATAGGAAATCGATTATAAAACAAATTTCAAATTTTAAATTTGGTCTTCCACATGCTCATATTCGTTGGAGGATTACGTTATTCAAAATTCGATGACTCTATGTACCGTTATTTTATGACAATGCGAGAAATATACATACATTTACGCAGATTTTCATTATTTAATTTCTTCAAATATAATGCAGGACTCTAACATTTTATGGCAACAATTTGAAAAGTGAACTGACATTTATCCGTCCGACGCAAAATGCCAAAACGAAACTAATATTTCTTCGGGATTCAAATCCCTTTGGACTAAAAAAAAAAAAAAAATATGAACTGTTTCAGATTTTAAATTATGTCCAAAGGGGCGTTTTTTAACATTTTGTATGTTACCTTTCTTTATTAAATATCATGTTCCTCGCACTTAAACCATAAGATCCAGTGCAACAGCAATATCGCAAAATAGTTTTAAAACGAGTATATCTTTAGAATTTCCGATACAGAGACTCACGCGCTGGAGATAAAAATGTTTTTCTGCACAACGTTGCCATTGCTCGCTTTGAAATCCTTGAGTTTGTTAATCAAAAATTCGTCAAAGTTTTATAAAATAGGAAATCGATCATAAAACGAATTTCAAATTTCAAATTTGGTCTTCCACATGCTCATATTCGTTGGAGGATTACGTTATTCAAAATTCGATGACTCTATGTACCGTTATTTTATGACAATGGGAGAAATATACATACATTTACGCAGATTTTCATTGTTTAATTTCTTCAAATATAATGCAGGACTCTAGCATTTTATGGCAACAGTTTGAAAAGTGAACCGACATTTATGAGTCCGAAGCAAAATGCCAAAACGAAACTAATAATCCTTCGGGATTCAAATCCCTTTGGACTAAAAAAAAAAAAATTTGAAATGTTTCAGATTTTAAATTACGTCCAAAGGGGCGTTTATTTAACATTTTGTGTGTTCCCTTTCTTTATTAAATATCATGTGCCTCGCACTTAAACCATAAGATCCAGTGCAACAGCAATATCGCAAAATAATTTTAAAATCAGCATATCTTTAGAATTTCCGATACAGAGACTCACGCGCTGGAGATAAAAATGTTTTTCTGCACAACGTTGCCATTGCTCGCTTTGAAATCCTTGAGTTTGTTAATCAAAAATTCGTCAAAGTTTTATAAAATAGGAAATCGATCATAAAACGAATTTCAAATTTCAAATTTGGTCTTCCACATGCTCATATTCGTTGGAGGATTACGTTATTCAAAATTCGATGACTCTATGTACCGTTATTTTATGACAATGCGAGAAATATACATACATTTACGCAGATTTTCATTATTTAATTTCTTCAAATATAATGCAGGACTCTAACATTTTATGGCAACAATTTGAAAAGTGAACTGACATTTATCCGTCCGACGCAAAATGCCAAAACGAAACTAATAGTTCTTCGGGATTCAAATCCCTTTGGACTAAAAAAAAAAAAAAAATATATGAACTGTTTCAGATTTTAAATTATGTCCAAAGGGGCGTTTTTTAACATTTTGTATGTTACCTTTCTTTATTAAATATCATGTTCCTCGCACTTAAACCATAAGATCCAGTGCAACAGCAATATCGAAAATAGTTTTAAAACGAGTATATCTTTAGAATTTCCGATACAGAGACTCACGCGCTGGAGATAAAAATGTTTTTCTGCACAACGTTGCCATTGCTCGCTTTGAAATCCTTGAGTTTGTTAATCAAAAATTCGTCAAAGTTTTATAAAATAGGAAATCGATCATAAAACGAATTTCAAATTTCAAATTTGGTCTTCCACATGCTCATATTCGTTGGAGGATTACGTTATTCAAAATTCGATGACTCTATGTACCGTTATTTTATGACAATGGGAGAAATATACATACATTTACGCAGATTTTCATTGTTTAATTTCTTCGAATATAATGCAGGACTCTAGCATTTTATGGCAACAGTTTGAAAAGTGAACCGACATTTATGAGTCCGACGCAAAATGCCAAAACGAAACTAATAATCCTTCGGGATTCAAATCCCTTTGGACTAAAAAAAAAAAAAAAATTTGAAATGTTTCAGATTTTAAATTACGTCCAAAGGGGCGTTTATTTAACATTTTGTGTGTTCCCTTTCTTTATTAAATATCATGTGCCTCGCACTTAAACCATAAGATCCAGTGCAACAGCAATATTGCAAAATAATTTTAAAACCAGCATATCTTTAGAATTTCCGATACAGAGACTCACGCGTTGGAGATAAAAATGTTTTTCTGCACAACGTTGCCATTGCTCGCTTTGAAATCCTTGAGTTTGTTAATCAAAAATTCGTCAAAGTTTTAAAAAATAGGAAATCGATCATAAAACAAATTTCAAATTTTAAATTTGGTCTTCCACATGCTCATATTCGTTCTAGGATTACGTTATTCAAAATTCGATGACTCTATGTACCGTTATTTTATGACAATGCGAGAAATATACATACATTTACGCAGATTTTCATTATTTAATTTCTTCAAATATAATGCAGGACTCTAACATTTTATGGCAACAATTTGAAAAGTGAACTGACATTTATCCGTCCGACGCAAAATGCGAAAACGAAACTAATAGTTCTTCGGGATTCAAATCCCTTTGGACTAAAAAAAAAAAAAAAATATGAACTGTTTCAGATTTTAAATTATGTCCAAAGGGGCGTTTTTTAACATTTTGTATGTTACCTTTCTTTATTAAATATCATGTTCCTCGCACTTAAACCATAAGATCCAGTGCAACAGCAATATCGCAAAATAGTTTTAAAACGAGTATATCTTTAGAATTTCCGATACATAGACTCACGCGCTGGAGATAAAAATGTTTTTCTGCACAACGTTGCAATTGCTCGCTTTGAAATCCTTGAGTTTGTTAATCAAAAATTCGTCAAAGTTTTATAAAATAGGAAATCGATCATAAAACGAATTTCAAATTTCAAATTTGGTCTTCCACATGCTCATATTCGTTGGAGGATTACGTTATTCAAAATTCGATGACTCTATGTACCGTTATTTTATGACAATGGGAGAAATATACATACATTTACGCAGATTTTCATTGTTTAATTTCTTCAAATATAATGCAGGACTCTAGCATTTTATGGCAACAGTTTGAAAAGTGAACCGACATTTATGAGTCCGAAGCAAAATGCCAAAACGAAACTAATAATTCTTCGGGATTCAAATCCCTTTGGACTAAAAAAAAAAAATTTGAAATGTTTCAGATTTTAAATTACGTCCAAAGGGGCGTTTATTTAACATTTTGTGTGTTCCCTTTCTTTATTAAATATCATGTGCCTCGCACTTAAACCATAAGATCCAGTGCAACAGCAATATCGCAAAATAATTTTAAAACCAGCATATCTTTAGAATTTCCGATACAGAGACTCACGCGTTGGAGATAAAAATGTTTTTCTGCACAACGTTGCCATTGCTCGCTTTGAAATCCTTGAGTTTGTTAATCAAAAATTCGTCAAAGTTTTAAAAAATAGGAAATCGATCATAAAACGAATTTCAAATTTCAAATTTGGTCTTCCACATGCTCATATTCGTTGGAGGATTACGTTATTCAAAATTCGATGACTCTATGTACCGTTATTTTATGACAATGGGAGAAATATACATACATTTACGCAGATTTTCATTATTTAATTTCTTCAAATATAATGCAGGACTCTAACATTTTATGGCAACAATTTGAAAAGTGAACTGACATTTATCCGTCCGACGCAAAATGCCAAAACGAAACTAATAGTTCTTCGGGATTCAAATCCCTTTGGACTAAAAAAAAAAAAAAAAATATGAACTGTTTCAGATTTTAAATTATGTCCAAAGGGGCGTTTTTTAACATTTTGTATGTTACCTTTCTTTATTAAATATCATGTTCCTCGCACTTCAACCATAAGATCCAGTGCAACAGCAATATCGCAAAATAGTTTTAAAACGAGTATATCTTTAGAATTTCCGATACAGAGACTCACGCGCTGGAGATAAAAATGTTTTTCTGCACAACGTTGCCATTGCTCGCTTTGAAATCCTTGAGTTTGTTAATCAAAAATTCGTCAAAGTTTTATAAAATAGGAAATCGATCATAAAACGAATTTCAAATTTCAAATTTGGTCTTCCACATGCTCATATTCGTTGGAGGATTACGTTATTCAAAATTCGATGACTCTACGTACCGTTATTTTATGACAATGGGAGAAATATACATACATTTACGCAGATTTTCATTGTTTAATTTCTTCAAATATAATGCAGAACTCTAGCATTTTATGGCAACAGTTTGAAACGTGAACCGACATTTATGAGTTCGACGCAAAATGCCAAAACGAAACTAATAATCCTTCGGGATTCAAATCCCTTTGGACTAAAAAAAAAAAAAAATTGAAATATTTCAGATTTTAAATTACGTCCAAAGGGGCGTTTATTTAACATTTTGTGTGTTCCCTTTCTTTATTAAATATCATGTGCCTCGCACTTAAACCATAAGATCCAGTGCAACAGCAATATCGCAAAATAATTTTAAAATCAGCATATCTTTAGAATTTCCGATACAGAGACTCACGCGCTGGAGATAAAAATGTTTTTCTGCACAACGTTGCCATTGCTCGCTTTGAAATCCTTGAGTTTGTTAATCAAAAATTCGTCAAAGTTTTATAAAATAGGAAATCGATCATAAAACGAATTTCAAATTTCAAATTTGGTCTTCCACATGCTCATATTCGTTGGAGGATTACGTTATTCAAAATTCGATGACTCTATGTACCGTTATTTTATGACAATGGGAGAAATATACATACATTTACGCAGATTTTCATTGTTTAATTTCTTCAAATATAATGCAGGACTCTAGCATTTTATGGCAACAGTTTGAAAAGTGAACCGACATTTATGAGTCCGACGCAAAATGCCAAAACGAAACTAATAATCCTTCGGGATTCAAATCCCTTTGGACTAAAAAAAAAAAAAAAAATTTGAAATGTTTCAGATTTTAAATTACGTCCAAAGGGGCGTTTATTTAACATTTTGTGTGTTCCCTTTCTTTATTAAATATCATGTGCCTCGCACTTAAACCATAAGATCCAGTGCAACAGCAATATTGCAAAATAATTTTAAAACCAGCATATCTTTAGAATTTCCGATACAGAGACTCACGCGTTGGAGATAAAAATGTTTTTCTGCACAACGTTGCCATTGCTCGCTTTGAAATCCTTGAGTTTGTTAATCAAAAATTCGTCAAAGTTTTAAAAAATAGGAAATCGATCATAAAACAAATTTCAAATTTTAAATTTGGTCTTCCACATGCTCATATTCGTTCTAGGATTACGTTATTCAAAATTCGATGACTCTATGTACCGTTATTTTATGACAATGCGAGAAATATACATACATTTACGCAGATTTTCATTATTTAATTTCTTCAAATATAATGCAGGACTCTAACATTTTATGGCAACAATTTGAAAAGTGAACTGACATTTATCCGTCCGACGCAAAATGCCAAAACGAAACTAATAGTTCTTCGGGATTCAAATCCCTTTGGACTAAAAAAAAAAAAAAAAAAATATGAACTGTTTCAGATTTTAAATTATGTCCAAAGGGGCGTTTTTTAACATTTTGTGTGTTACCTTTCTTTATTAAATATCTTGTTCCTCGCACTTAAACCATAAGATCCAGTGCAACAGCAATATCGCAAAATAGTTTTAAAACGAGTATATCTTTAGAATTTCCGATACATAGACTCACGCGCTGGAGATAAAAATGTTTTTCTGCACAACGTTGCCATTGCTCGCTTTGAAATCCTTGAGTTTGTTAATCAAAAATTCGTCAAAGTTTTATAAAATAGGAAATCGATCATAAAACGAATTTCAAATTTCAAATTTGGTCTTCCACATGCTCATATTCGTTGGAGGATTACGTTATTCAAAATTCGATGACTCTATGTACCGTTATTTTATGACAATGGGAGAAATATACATACATTTACGCAGATTTTCATTGTTTAATTTCTTCAAATATAATGCAGGACTCTAGCATTTTATGGCAACAGTTTGAAAAGTGAACCGACATTTATGAGTCCGACGCAAAATGCCAAAACGAAACTAATAATTCTTCGGGATTCAAATCCCTTTGGACTAAAAAAAAAAAATTTGAAATGTTTCAGATTTTAAATTACGTCCAAAGGGGCGTTTATTTAACATTTTGTGTGTTCCCTTTCTTTATTAAATATCATGTGCCTCGCACTTAAACCATAAGATCCAGTGCAACAGCAATATCGCAAAATAATTTTAAAACCAGCATATCTTTAGAATTTCCGATACAGAGACTCACGCGTTGGAGATAAAAATGTTTTTCTGCACAACGTTGCCATTGCTCGCTTTGAAATCCTTGAGTTTGTTAATCAAAAATTCGTCAAAGTTTTAAAAAATAGGAAATCGATCATAAAACAAATTTCAAATTTTAAATTTGGTCTTCCACATGCTCATATTCGTTGGAGGATTACGTTATTCAAAATTCGATGACTCTATGTACCGTTATTTTATGACAATGCGAGAAATATACATACATTTACGCAGATTTTCATTATTTAATTTCTTCAAATATAATGCAGGACTCTAACATTTTATGGCAACAATTTGAAAAGTGAACTGACATTTATCCGTCCGACGCAAAATGCCAAAACGAAACTAATAGTTCTTCGGGATTCAAATCCCTTTGGACTAAAAAAAAAAAAAAAAAAAAATATGAACTGTTTCAGATTTTAAATTATGTCCAAAGGGGCGTTTTTTAACATTTTGTATGTTACCTTTCTTTATTAAATATCATGTTCCTCGCACTTAAACCATAAGATCCAGTGCAACAGCAATATCGCAAAATAGTTTTAAAACGAGTATATCTTTAGAATTTCCGATACAGAGACTCACGCGCTGGATATAAAAATGTTTTTCTGCACAACGTTGCCATTGCTCGCTTTGAAATCCTTGAGTTTGTTAATCAAAAATTCGTCAAAGTTTTATAAAATAGGAAATCGATCATAAAACGAATTTCAAATTTCAAATTTGGTCTTCCACATGCTCATATTCGTTGGAGGATTACGTTATTCAAAATTCGATGACTCTATGTACCGTTATTTTATGACAATGGGAGAAATATACATACATTTACGCAGATTTTCATTGTTTAATTTCTTCAAATATAATGCAGAACTCTAGCATTTTATGGCAACAGTTTGAAAAGTGAACCGACATTTATGAGTCCGACGCAAAATGCCAAAACGAAATTAATAATCCTTCGGGATTCAAATCCCTTTGGACTAAAAAAAAAAAAATTTGAAATGTTTCAGATTTTAAATTACGTCCAAAGGGGCGTTTATTTAACATTTTGTGTGTTCCCTTTCTTTATTAAATATCATGTGCCTCGCACTTAAACCATAAGATCCAGTGCAACAGCAATATCGCAAAATAATTTTAAAATCAGCATATCTTTAGAATTTCCGATACAGAGACTCACGCGCTGGAGATAAAAATGTTTTTCTGCACAACGTTGCCATTGCTCGCTTTGAAATCCTTGAGTTTGTTAATCAAAAATTCGTCAAAGTTTTATAAAATAGGAAATCGATCATAAAACGAATTTCAAATTTCAAATTTGGTCTTCCACATGCTCATATTCGTTGGAGGATTACGTTATTCAAAATTCGATGACTCTATGTACCGTTATTTTATGACAATGCGAGAAATATACATACATTTACGCAGATTTTCATTATTTAATTTCTTCAAATATAATGCAGGACTCTAACATTTTATGGCAACAATTTGAAAAGTGAACTGACATTTATCCGTCCGACGCAAAATGCCAAAACGAAACTAATAGTTCTTCGGGATTCAAATCCCTTTGGACTAAAAAAAAAAAAAAAAAAAAAAAAAAATATGAACTGTTTCAGATTTTAAATTATGTCCAAAGGGGCGTTTTTTAACATTTTGTATGTTACCTTTCTTTATTAAATATCATGTTCCTCGCACTTCAACCATAAGATCCAGTGCAACAGCAATATCGCAAAATAGTTTTAAAACGAGTATATCTTTAGAATTTCCGATACAGAGACTCACGCGCTGGAGATAAAAATGTTTTTCTGCACAACGTTGCCATTGCTCGCTTTGAAATCCTTGAGTTTGTTAATCAAAAATTCGTCAAAGTTTTATAAAATAGGAAATCGATCATAAAACGAATTTCAAATTTCAAATTTGGTCTTCCACATGCTCATATTCGTTGGAGGATTACGTTATTCAAAATTCGATGACTCTATGTACCGTTATTTTATGACAATGGGAGAAATATACATACATTTACGCAGATTTTCATTGTTTAATTTCTTCAAATATAATGCAGGACTCTAGCATTTTATGGCAACAGTTTGAAAAGTGAACCGACATTTATGAGTCCGACGCAAAATGCCAAAACGAAACTAATAATTCTTCGGGATTCAAATCCCTTTGGACTAAAAAAAAAAAATTTGAAATGTTTCAGATTTTAAATTACGTCCAAAGGGGCGTTTATTTAACATTTTGTGTGTTCCCTTTCTTTATTAAATATCATGTGCCTCGCACTTAAACCATAAGATCCAGTGCAACAGCAATATCGCAAAATAATTTTAAAACCAGCATATCTTTAGAATTTCCGATACAGAGACTCACGCGTTGGAGATAAAAATGTTTTTCTGCACAACGTTGCCATTGCTCGCTTTGAAATCCTTGCGTTTGTTAATCAAAAATTCGTCAAAGTTTTAAAAAATAGGAAATCGATCATAAAACAAATTTCAAATTTTAAATTTGGTCTTCCACATGCTCATATTCGTTGGAGGATTACGTTATTCAAAATTCGATGACTCTATGTACCGTTATTTTATGACAATGCGAGAAATATACATACATTTACGCAGATTTTCATTATTTAATTTCTTCAAATATAATGCAGGACTCTAACATTTTATGGCAACAATTTGAAAAGTGAACTGACATTTATCCGTCCGACGCAAAATGCCAAAACGAAACTAATAGTTCTTCGGGATTCAAATCCCTTTGGACTAAAAAAAAAAAAAAAAAAAAATATGAACTGTTTCAGATTTTAAATTATGTCCAAAGGGGCGTTTTTTAACATTTTGTATGTTACCTTTCTTTATTAAATATCATGTTCCTCGCACTTAAACCATAAGATCCAGTGCAACAGCAATATCGCAAAATAGTTTTAAAACGAGTATATCTTTAGAATTTCCGATACAGAGACTCACGCGCTGGATATAAAAATGTTTTTCTGCACAACGTTGCCATTGCTCGCTTTGAAATCCTTGAGTTTGTTAATAAAAAATTCGTCAAAGTTTTATAAAATAGGAAATCGATCATAAAACGAATTTCAAATTTCAAATTTGGTCTTCCACATGCTCATATTCGTTGGAGGATTACGTTATTCAAAATTCGATGACTCTATGTACCGTTATTTTATGACAATGGGAGAAATATACATACATTTACGCAGATTTTCATTGTTTAATTTCTTCAAATATAATGCAGAACTCTAGCATTTTATGGCAACAGTTTGAAAAGTGAACCGACATTTATGAGTCCGACGCAAAATGCCAAAACGAAATTAATAATCCTTCGGGATTCAAATCCCTTTGGACTAAAAAAAAAAAAATTTGAAATGTTTCAGATTTTAAATTACGTCCAAAGGGGCGTTTATTTAACATTTTGTGTGTTCCCTTTCTTTATTAAATATCATGTGCCTCGCACTTAAACCATAAGATCCAGTGCAACAGCAATATCGCAAAATAATTTTAAAATCAGCATATCTTTAGAATTTCCGATACAGAGACTCACGCGCTGGAGATAAAAATGTTTTTCTGCACAACGTTGCCATTGCTCGCTTTGAAATCCTTGAGTTTGTTAATCAAAAATTCGTCAAAGTTTTATAAAATAGGAAATCGATCATAAAACGAATTTCAAATTTCAAATTTGGTCTTCCACATGCTCATATTCGTTGGAGGATTACGTTATTCAAAATTCGATGACTCTATGTACCGTTATTTTATGACAATGCGAGAAATATACATACATTTACGCAGATTTTCATTATTTAATTTCTTCAAATATAATGCAGGACTCTAACATTTTATGGCAACAATTTGAAAAGTGAACTGACATTTATCCGTCCGACGCAAAATGCCAAAACGAAACTAATAGTTCTTCGGGATTCAAATCCCTTTGGACTAAAAAAAAAAAAAAAATATGAACTGTTTCAGATTTTAAATTATGTCCAAAGGGGCGTTTTTTAACATTTTGTATGTTACCTTTCTTTATTAAATATCATGTTCCTCGCACTTCAACCATAAGATCCAGTGCAACAGCAATATCGCAAAATAGTTTTAAAACGAGTATATCTTTAGAATTTCCGATACAGAGACTCACGCGCTGGAGATAAAAATGTTTTTCTGCACAACGTTGCCATTGCTCGCTTTGAAATCCTTGAGTTTGTTAATCAAAAATTCGTCAAAGTTTTATAAAATAGGAAATCGATCATAAAACGAATTTCAAATTTCAAATTTGGTCTTCCACATGCTCATATTCGTTGGAGGATTACGTTATTCAAAATTCGATGACTCTATGTACCGTTATTTTATGACAATGGGAGAAATATACATACATTTACGCAGATTTTCATTGTTTAATTTCTTCAAATATAATTCAGAACTCTAGCATTTTATGGCAACAGTTTGAAACGTGAACCGACATTTATGAGTTCGACGCAAAATGCCAAAACGAAACTAATAATCCTTCGGGATTCAAATCCCTTTGGACTAAAAAAAAAAAAAATTGAAATATTTCAGATTTTAAATTACGTCCAAAGGGGCGTTTATTTAACATTTTGTGTGTTCCCTTTCTTTATTAAATATCATGTGCCTCGCACTTAAACCATAAGATCGAGTGCAACAGCAATATCGCAAAATAATTTTAAAATCAGCATATCTTTAGAATTTCCGATACAGAGACTCACGCGCTGGAGATAAAAATGTTTTTCTGCACAACGTTGCCATTGCTCGCTTTGAAATCCTTGAGTTTGTTAATCAAAAATTCGTCAAAGTTTTATAAAATAGGAAATCGATCATAAAACGAATTTCAAATTTCAAATTTGGTCTTCCACATGCTCATATTCGTTGGAGGATTACGTTATTCAAAATTCGATGACTCTATGTACCGTTATTTTATGACAATGCGAGAAATATACATACATTTACGCAGATTTTCATTATTTAATTTCTTCAAATATAATGCAGGACTCTAACATTTTATGGCAACAATTTGAAAAGTGAACTGACATTTATCCGTCCGACGCAAAATGCCAAAACGAAACTAATAGTTCTTCGGGATTCAAATCCCTTTGGACTAAAAAAAAAAAAATATATATGAACTGTTTCAGATTTTAAATTATGTCCAAAGGGGCGTTTTTTAACATTTTGTATGTTACCTTTCTTTATTAAATATCATGTTCCTCGCACTTAAACCATAAGATCCAGTGCAACAGCAATATCGAAAATAGTTTTAAAACGAGTATATCTTTAGAATTTCCGATACAGAGACTCACGCGCTGGAGATAAAAATGTTTTTCTGCACAACGTTGCCATTGCTCGCTTTGAAATCCTTGAGTTTGTTAATCAAAAATTCGTCAAAGTTTTATAAAATAGGAAATCGATCATAAAACGAATTTCAAATTTCAAATTTGGTCTTCCACATGCTCATATTCGTTGGAGGATTACGTTATTCAAAATTCGATGACTCTATGTACCGTTATTTTATGACAATGGGAGAAATATACATACATTTACGCAGATTTTCATTGTTTAATTTCTTCGAATATAATGCAGGACTCTAGCATTTTATGGCAACAGTTTGAAAAGTGAACCGACATTTATGAGTCCGACGCAAAATGCCAAAACGAAACTAATAATCCTTCGGGATTCAAATCCCTTTGGACTAAAAAAAAAAAAAATTTGAAATGTTTCAGATTTTAAATTACGTCCAAAGGGGCGTTTATTTAACATTTTGTGTGTTCCCTTTCTTTATTAAATATCATGTGCCTCGCACTTAAACCATAAGATCCAGTGCAACAGCAATATTGCAAAATAATTTTAAAACCAGCATATCTTTAGAATTTCCGATACAGAGACTCACGCGTTGGAGATAAAAATGTTTTTCTGCACAACGTTGCCATTGCTCGCTTTGAAATCCTTGAGTTTGTTAATCAAAAATTCGTCAAAGTTTTAAAAAATAGGAAATCGATCATAAAACAAATTTCAAATTTTAAATTTGGTCTTCCACATGCTCATATTCGTTGGAGGATTACGTTATTCAAAATTCGATGACTCTATGTACCGTTATTTTATGACAATGCGAGAAATATACATACATTTACGCAGATTTTCATTATTTAATTTCTTCAAATATAATGCAGGACTCTAACATTTTATGGCAACAATTTGAAAAGTGAACTGACATTTATCCGTCCGACGCAAAATGCCAAAACGAAACTAATAGTTCTTCGGGATTCAAATCCCTTTGGACTAAAAAAAAAAAAAAAAAAAAAATATGAACTGTTTCAGATTTTAAATTATGTCCAAAGGGGCGTTTTTTAACATTTTGTATGTTACCTTTCTTTATTAAATATCATGTTCCTCGCACTTAAACCATAAGATCCAGTGCAACAGCAATATCGCAAAATAGTTTTAAAACGAGTATATCTTTAGAATTTCCGATACAGAGACTCACGCGCTGGATATAAAAATGTTTTTCTGCACAACGTTGCCATTGCTCGCTTTGAAATCCTTGAGTTTGTTAATCAAAAATTCGTCAAAGTTTTATAAAATAGGAAATCGATCATAAAACGAATTTCAAATTTCAAATTTGGTCTTCCACATGCTCATATTCGTTGGAGGATTACGTTATTCAAAATTCGATGACTCTATGTACCGTTATTTTATGACAATGGGAGAAATATACATACATTTACGCAGATTTTCATTGTTTAATTTCTTCAAATATAATGCAGAACTCTAGCATTTTATGGCAACAGTTTGAAAAGTGAACCGACATTTATGAGTCCGACGCAAAATGCCAAAACGAAACTAATAATCCTTCGGGATTCAAATCCCTTTGGACTAAAAAAAAAAAAATTTGAAATGTTTCAGATTTTAAATTACGTCCAAAGGGGCGTTTATTTAACATTTTGTGTGTTCCCTTTCTTTATTAAATATCATGTGCCTCGCACTTAAACCATAAGATCCAGTGCAACAGCAATATCGCAAAATAATTTTAAAATCAGCATATCTTTAGAATTTCCGATACAGAGACTCACGCGCTGGAGATAAAAATGTTTTTCTGCACAACGTTGCCATTGCTCGCTTTGAAATCCTTGAGTTTGTTAATCAAAAATTCGTCAAAGTTTTATAAAATAGGAAATCGATCATAAAACGAATTTCAAATTTCAAATTTGGTCTTCCACATGCTCATATTCGTTGGAGGATTACGTTATTCAAAATTCGATGACTCTATGTACCGTTATTTTATGACAATGCGAGAAATATACATACATTTACGCAGATTTTCATTATTTAATTTCTTCAAATATAATGCAGGACTCTAACATTTTATGGCAACAATTTGAAAAGTGAACTGACATTTATCCGTCCGACGCAAAATGCCAAAACGAAACTAATAGTTCTTCGGGATTCAAATCCCTTTGGACTAAAAAAAAAAAAAAAAAAAAAAAATATGAACTGTTTCAGATTTTAAATTATGTCCAAAGGGGCGTTTTTTAACATTTTGTATGTTACCTTTCTTTATTAAATATCATGTTCCTCGCACTTCAACCATAAGATCCAGTGCAACAGCAATATCGCAAAATAGTTTTAAAACGAGTATATCTTTAGAATTTCCGATACAGAGACTCACGCGCTGGAGATAAAAATGTTTTTCTGCACAACGTTGCCATTGCTCGCTTTGAAATCCTTGAGTTTGTTAATCAAAAATTCGTCAAAGTTTTATAAAATAGGAAATCGATCATAAAACGAATTTCAAATTTCAAATTTGGTCTTCCACATGCTCATATTCGTTGGAGGATTACGTTATTCAAAATTCGATGACTCTATGTACCGTTATTTTATGACAATGGGAGAAATATACATACATTTACGCAGATTTTCATTGTTTAATTTCTTCAAATATAATGCAGAACTCTAGCATTTTATGGCAACAGTTTGAAACGTGAACCGACATTTATGAGTTCGACGCAAAATGCCAAAACGAAACTAATAATCCTTCGGGATTCAAATCCCTTTGGACTAAAAAAAAAAAAAATTGAAATATTTCAGATTTTAAATTACGTCCAAAGGGGCGTTTATTTAACATTTTGTGTGTTCCCTTTCTTTATTAAATATCATGTGCCTCGCACTTAAACCATAAGATCCAGTGCAACAGCAATATCGCAAAATAATTTTAAAATCAGCATATCTTTAGAATTTCCGATACAGAGACTCACGCGCTGGAGATAAAAATGTTTTTCTGCACAACGTTGCCATTGCTCGCTTTGAAATCCTTGAGTTTGTTAATCAAAAATTCGTCAAAGTTTTATAAAATAGGAAATCGATCATAAAACGAATTTCAAATTTCAAATTTGGTCTTCCACATGCTCATATTCGTTGGAGGATTACGTTATTCAAAATTCGATGACTCTATGTACCGTTATTTTATGACAATGCGAGAAATATACATACATTTACGCAGATTTTCATTATTTAATTTCTTCAAATATAATGCAGGACTCTAACATTTTATGGCAACAATTTGAAAAGTGAACTGACATTTATCCGTCCGACGCAAAATGCCAAAACGAAACTAATAGTTCTTCGGGATTCAAATCCCTTTGGACTAAAAAAAAAAAAAATATATATGAACTGTTTCAGATTTTAAATTATGTCCAAAGGGGCGTTTTTTAACATTTTGTATGTTACCTTTCTTTATTAAATATCATGTTCCTCGCACTTAAACCATAAGATCCAGTGCAACAGCAATATCGAAAATAGTTTTAAAACGAGTATATCTTTAGAATTTCCGATACAGAGACTCACGCGCTGGAGATAAAAATGTTTTTCTGCACAACGTTGCCATTGCTCGCTTTGAAATCCTTGAGTTTGTTAATCAAAAATTCGTCAAAGTTTTATAAAATAGGAAATCGATCATAAAACGAATTTCAAATTTCAAATTTGGTCTTCCACATGCTCATATTCGTTGGAGGATTACGTTATTCAAAATTCGATGACTCTATGTACCGTTATTTTATGACAATGGGAGAAATATACATACATTTACGCAGATTTTCATTGTTTAATTTCTTCGAATATAATGCAGGACTCTAGCATTTTATGGCAACAGTTTGAAAAGTGAACCGACATTTATGAGTCCGACGCGAAATGCCAAAACGAAACTAATAATCCTTCGGGATTCAAATCCCTTTGGACTAAAAAAAAAAAAAAAATTTGAAATGTTTCAGATTTTAAATTACGTCCAAAGGGGCGTTTATTTAACATTTTGTGTGTTCCCTTTCTTTATTAAATATCATGTGCCTCGCACTTAAACCATAAGATCCAGTGCAACAGCAATATTGCAAAATAATTTTAAAACCAGCATATCTTTAGAATTTCCGATACAGAGACTCACGCGTTGGAGATAAAAATGTTTTTCTGCACAACGTTGCCATTGCTCGCTTTGAAATCCTTGAGCTTGTTAATCAAAAATTCGTCAAAGTTTTAAAAAATAGGAAATCGATCATAAAACAAATTTCAAATTTTAAATTTGGTCTTCCACATGCTCATATTCGTTCTAGGATTACGTTATTCAAAATTCGATGACTCTATGTACCGTTATTTTATGACAATGCGAGAAATATACATACATTTACGCAGATTTTCATTATTTAATTTCTTCAAATATAATGCAGGACTCTAACATTTTATGGCAACAATTTGAAAAGTGAACTGACATTTATCCGTCCGACGCAAAATGCCAAAACGAAACTAATAGTTCTTCGGGATTCAAATCCCTTTGGACTAAAAAAAAAAAAAAAAATATGAACTGTTTCAGATTTTAAATTATGTCCAAAGGGGCGTTTTTTAACATTTTGTATGTTACCTTTCTTTATTAAATATCATGTTCCTCGCACTTAAACCATAAGATCCAGTGCAACAGCAATATCGCAAAATAGTTTTAAAACGAGTATATCTTTAGAATTTCCGATACAGAGACTCACGCGCTGGAGATAAAAATGTTTTTCTGCACAACGTTGCCATTGCTCGCTTTGAAATCCTTGAGTTTGTTAATCAAAAATTCGTCAAAGTTTTATAAAATAGGAAATCGATCATAAAACGAATTTCAAATTTCAAATTTGGTCTTCCACATGCTCATATTCGTTGGAGGATTACGTTATTCAAAATTCGATGACTCTACGTACCGTTATTTTATGACAATGGGAGAAATATACATACATTTACGCAGATTTTCATTGTTTAATTTCTTCGAATATAATGCAGGACTCTAGCATTTTATGGCATCAGTTTGAAAAGTGAATCGACATTTATGAGTCCGACGCAAAATGCCAAAACGAAACTAATAATCCTTCGGGATTCAAATCACTTTGGACTAAAAAAAAAAAAATTTGCAATGTTTCAGATTTTAAATTACGTCCAAAGGGGCGTTTATTTAACATTTTGTGTGTTCCCTTTCTTTATTAAATATCATGTGCCTCGCACTTAAACCATAAGATCCAGTGCAACAGCAATATTGCAAAATAATTTTAAAACCAGCATATCTTTAGAATTTCCGATACAGAGACTCACGCGTTGGAGATAAAAATGTTTTTCTGCACAACGTTGCCATTGCTCGCTTTGAAATCCTTGAGTTTGTTAACCAAAAATTCGTCAAAGTTTTAAAAAATAGGAAATCGATCATAAAACAAATTTCAAATTTTAAATTTGGTCTTCCACATGCTCATATTCGTTCTAGGATTACGTTATTCAAAATTCGATGACTCTATGTACCGTTATTTTATGACAATGCGAGAAATATACATACATTTACGCAGATTTTCATTATTTAATTTCTTCAAATATAATGCAGGACTCTAAGATTTTATGGCAACAATTTGAAAAGTGAACTGACATTTATCCGTCCGACGCAAAATGCCAAAACGAAACTAATAGTTCTTCGGGATTCAAATCCCTTTGGACTAAAAAAAAAAAAAAATATGAACTGTTTCAAATTTTAAATTATGTCCAAAGGGGCGTTTTTTAACATTTTGTATGTTACCTTTCTTTATTAAATATCATGTTCCTCGCACTTAAACCATAAGATCCAGTGCAACAGCAATATCGCAAAATAGTTTTAAAACGAGTATATCTTTAGAATTTCCGATACAGAGACTCACGCGCTGGAGATAAAAATGTTTTTCTGCACAACGTTGCCATTGCTCGCTTTGAAATCCTTGAGTTTGTTAATCAAAAATTCGTCAAAGTTTTATAAAATAGGAAATCAATCATAAAACGAATTTCAAATTTCAAATTTGGTCTTCCACATGCTCATATTCGTTGGAGGATTACGTTATTCAAAATTCGATGACTCTATGTACCGTTATTTTATGACAATGGGAGAAATATACATACATTTACGCAGATTTTCATTGTTTAATTTCTTCAAATATAATGCAGGACTCTATCATTTTATGGCAACAGTTTGAAAAGTGAACCGACATTTATGAGTCCGACGCAAAATGCCAAAACGAAACTAATAATCCTTCGGGATTCAAATCCCTTTGGACTAAAAAAAAAAAAAATTGAAATGTTTCAGATTTTAAATTACGTCCAAAGGGGCGTTTATTTAACATTTTGTGTGTTCCCTTTCTTTATTAAATATCATGTGCCTCGCACTTAAACCATAAGATCCAGTGCAACAGCAATATTGCAAAATAATTTTTAAACCAGCATATCTTTAGAATTTCCGATACAGAGACTCACGCGTTGGAGATAAAAATGTTTTTCTGCACAACGTTGCCATTGCTCGCTTTGAAATCCTTGAGTTTGTTAATCAAAAATTCGTCAAAGTTTTAAAAAATAGGAAATCGATCATAAAACAAATTTCAAATTTTAAATTTGGTCTTCCACATGCTCATATTCGTTGGAGGATTACGTTATTCAAAATTCGATGACTCTATGTACCGTTATTTTATGACAATGCGAGAAATATACATACATTTACGCAGGTTTTCCTTATTTAATTTCTTCAGATATAATGCAGGACTCTAACATTTTATGGCAACAATTTGAAAAGTGAACTGACATTTATCCGTCCGACGCAAAATGCCAAAACGAAACTAATAGTTCTTCGGGATTCAAATCCCTTTGGACTAAAAAAAAAAAAAAAAAAAAAAAATATGAACTGTTTCAGATTTTAAATTATGTCCAAAGGGGCGTTTTTTAACATTTTGTATGTTACCTTTCTTTATTAAATATCATGTTCCTCGCACTTAAACCATAAGATCCAGTGCAACAGCAATATCGCAAAATAGTTTTAAAACGAGTATATCTTTAGAATTTCCGATACAGAGACTCACGCGCTGGAGATAACAATGTTTTTCTGCACAACGTTGCCATTGCTCGCTTTGAAATCCTTGAGTTTGTTAATCAAAAATTCGTCAAAGTTTTATAAAATAGGAAATCGATCATAAAACGAATTTCAAATTTCAAATTTGGTCTTCCACATGCTCATATTCGTTGGAGGATTACGTTATTCAAAATTCGATGACTCTACGTACCGTTATTTTATGACAATGGGAGAAATATACATACATTTACGCAGATTTTCATTGTTTAATTTCTTCGAATATAATGCAGGACTCTAGCATTTTATGGCATCAGTTTGAAAAGTGAATCGACATTTATGAGTCCGACGCAAAATGCCAAAACGAAACTAATAATCCTTCGGGATTCAAATCACTTTGGACTAAAAAAAAAAAAAATTTGCAATGTTTCAGATTTTAAATTACGTCCAAAGGGGCGTTTTTTAACATTTTGTATGTTACCTTTCTTTATTAAATATCATGTTCCTCGCACTTAAACCATAAGATCCAGTGCAACAGCAATATTGCAAAATAATTTTTAAACCAGCATATCTTTAGAATTTCCGATACAGAGACTCACGCGTTGGAGATAAAAATGTTTTTCTGCACAACGTTGCCATTGCTCGCTTTGAAATCCTTGAGCTTGTTAATCAAAAATTCGTCAAAGTTTTAAAAAATAGGAAATCGATCATAAAACAAATTTCAAATTTTAAATTTGGTCTTCCACATGCTCATATTCGTTCTAGGATTACGTTATTCAAAATTCGATGACTCTATGTACCGTTATTTTATGACAATGCGAGAAATATACATACATTTACGCAGATTTTCATTATTTAATTTCTTCAAATATAATGCAGGACTCTAACATTTTATGGCAACAATTTGAAAAGTGAACTGACATTTATCCGTCCGACGCAAAATGCCAAAACGAAACTAATAGTTCTTCGGGATTCAAATCCCTTTGGACTAAAAAAAAAAAAAAAATATGAACTGTTTCAGATTTTAAATTATGTCCAAAGGGGCGTTTTTTAACATTATGTATGTTACCTTTCTTTATTAAATATCATGTTCCTCGCACTTAAACCATAAGATCCAGTGCAACAGCAATATCGCAAAATAGTTTTAAAACGAGTATATCTTTAGAATTTCCGATACAGAGACTCACGCGCTGGAGATAACAATGTTTTTCTGCACAACGTTGCCATTGCTCGCTTTGAAATCCTTGAGTTTGTTAATCAAAAATTCGTCAAAGTTTTATAAAATAGGAAATCGATCATAAAACGAATTTCAAATTTCAAATTTGGTCTTCCACATGCTCATATTCGTTGGAGGATTACGTTATTCAAAATTCGATGACTCTATGTACCGTTATTTTATGACAATGGGAGAAATATACATACATTTACGCAGATTTTCATTGTTTAATTTCTTCGAATATAATGCAGGACTCTAGCATTTTATGGCAACAGTTTGAAAAGTGAACCGACATTTATGAGTCCGACGCAAAATGCCAAAACGAAACTAATAATCCTTCGGGATTCAAATCCCTTTGGACTAAAAAAAAAAAAAATTGAAATGTTTCAGATTTTAAATTACGTCCAAAGGGGCGTTTATTTAACATTTTGTGTGTTCCCTTTCTTTATTAAATATCATGTGCCTCGCACTTAAACCATAAGATCCAGTGCAACAGCAATATTGCAAAATAATTTTAAAACCAGCATATCTTTAGAATTTCCGATACAGAGACTCACGCGTTGGAGATAAAAATGTTTTTCTGCACAACGTTGCCATTGCTCGCTTTGAAATCCTTGAGTTTGTTAATCAAAAATTCGTCAAAGTTTTAAAAAATAGGAAATCGATCATAAAACAAATTTCAAATTTTAAATTTGGTCTTCCACATGCTCATATTCGTTGGAGGATTACGTTATTCAAAATTCGATGACTCTATGTACCGTTATTTTATGACAATGCGAGAAATATACATACATTTACGCAGATTTTCCTTATTTAATTTCTTCAAATATAATGCAGGACTCTAACATTTTATGGCAACAATTTGAAAAGTGAACTGACATTTATCCGTCCGACGCAAAATGCCAAAACGAAACTAATAGTTCTTCGGGATTCAAATCCCTTTGGATTAAAAAAAAAAAAAAAAAAATATGAACTGTTTCAGATTTTAAATTATGTCCAAAGGGGCGTTTTTTAACATTTTGTATGTTACCTTTCTTTATTAAATATCATGTTCCTCGCACTTAAACCATAAGATCCAGTGCAACAGCAATATCGCAAAATAGTTTTAAAACGAGTATATCTTTAGAATTTCCGATACAGAGACTCACGCGCTGGAGATAAAAATGTTTTTCTGCACAACGTTGCCATTGCTCGCTTTGAAATCCTTGAGTTTGTTAATCAAAAATTCGTCAAAGTTTTATAAAATAGGAAATCGATCATAAAACGAATTTCAAATTTCAAATTTGGTCTTCCACATGCTCATATTCGTTGGAGGATTACGTTATTCAAAATTCGATGACTCTACGTACCGTTATTTTATGACAATGGGAGAAATATACATACATTTACGCAGATTTTCATTGTTTAATTTCTTCGAATATAATGCAGGACTCTAGCATTTTATGGCATCAGTTTGAAAAGTGAATCGACATTTATGAGTCCGACGCAAAATGCCAAAACGAAACTAATAATCCTTCGGGATTCAAATCACTTTGGACTAAAAAAAAAAAAAATTTGCAATGTTTCAGATTTTAAATTACGTCCAAAGGGGCGTTTATTTAACATTTTGTGTGTTCCCTTTCTTTATTAAATATCATGTGCCTCGCACTTAAACCATAAGATCCAGTGCAACAGCAATATTGCAAAATAATTTTAAAACCAGCATATCTTTAGAATTTCCGATACAGAGACTCACGCGTTGGAGATAAAAATGTTTTTCTGCACAACGTTGCCATTGCTCGCTTTGAAATCCTTGAGTTTGTTAACCAAAAATTCGTCAAAGTTTTAAAAAATAGGAAATCGATCATAAAACAAATTTCAAATTTTAAATTTGGTCTTCCACATGCTCATATTCGTTCTAGGATTACGTTATTCAAAATTCGATGACTCTATGTACCGTTATTTTATGACAATGCGAGAAATATACATACATTTACGCAGATTTTCATTATTTAATTTCTTCAAATATAATGCAGGACTCTAACATTTTATGGC
Source organism: Stegodyphus dumicola (assembly GCF_044657685.1). NCBI lineage: Eukaryota > Metazoa > Arthropoda > Arachnida > Araneae > Eresidae > Stegodyphus > Stegodyphus dumicola. The sequence continues at coordinate 27,753,411 of NC_140778.1, forward strand.
AACAATTTGAAAAGTGAACTGACATTTATCCGTCCGACGCAAAATGCCAAAACGAAACTAATAGTTCTTCGGGATTCAAATCCCTTTGGACTAAAAAAAAAAAAAAATATGAACTGTTTCAGATTTTAAATTATGTCCAAAGGGGCGTTTTTTAACATTTTGTATGTTACCTTTCTTTATTAAATATCATGTTCCTCGCACTTAAACCATAAGATCCAGTGCAACAGCAATATCGCAAAATAGTTTTAAAACGAGTATATCTTTAGAATTTCCGATACAGAGACTCACGCGCTGGAGATAAAAATGTTTTTCTGCACAACGTTGCCATTGCTCGCTTTGAAATCCTTGAGTTTGTTAATCAAAAATTCGTCAAAGTTTTATAAAATAGGAAATCGATCATAAAACGAATTTCAAATTTCAAATTTGGTCTTCCACATGCTCATATTCGTTGGAGGATTACGTTATTCAAAATTCGATGACTCTACGTACCGTTATTTTATGACAATGGGAGAAATATACATACATTTACGCAGATTTTCATTGTTTAATTTCTTCGAATATAATGCAGGACTCTAGCATTTTATGGCATCAGTTTGAAAAGTGAATCGACATTTATGAGTCCGACGCAAAATGCCAAAACGAAACTAATAATCCTTCGGGATTCAAATCCCTTTGGACTAAAAAAAAAAAAAAATATGAACTGTTTCAAATTTTAAATTATGTCCAAAGGGGCGTTTTTTAACATTTTGTATGTTACCTTTCTTTATTAAATATCATGTTCCTCGCACTTAAACCATAAGATCCAGTGCAACAGCAATATAGCAAAATAGTTTTAAAACGAGTATATCTTTAGAATTTCCGATACAGAGACTCACGCGCTGGAGATAAAAATGTTTTTCTGCACAACGTTGCCATTGCTCGCTTTGAAATCCTTGAGTTTGTTAATCAAAAATTCGTCAAAGTTTTATAAAATAGGAAATCGATCATAAAACGAATTTCAAATTTCAAATTTGGTCTTCCACATGCTCATATTCGTTGGAGGATTACGTTATTCAAAATTCGATGACTCTATGTACCGTTATTTTATGACAATGGGAGAAATATACATACATTTACGCAGATTTTCATTGTTTAATTTCTTCAAATATAATGCAGGACTCTATCATTTTATGGCAACAGTTTGAAAAGTGAACCGACATTTATGAGTCCGACGCAAAATGCCAAAACGAAACTAATAATCCTTCGGGATTCAAATCCATTTGGACTAAAAAAAAAAAATTTGAAATGTTTCAGATTTTAAATTACGTCCAAAGGGGCGTTTATTTAACATTTTGTGTGTTCCCTTTCTTTATTAATTATCATGTGCCTCGCACTTAAACCATAAGATCCAGTGCAACAGCAATATTGCAAAATAATTTTTAAACCAGCATATCTTTAGAATTTCCGATACAGAGACTCACGCGTTGGAGATAAAAATGTTTTTCTGCACAACGTTGCCATTGCTCGCTTTGAAATCCTTGAGTTTGTTAATCAAAAATTCGTCAAAGTTTTAAAAAATAGGAAATCGATCATAAAACAAATTTCAAATTTTAAATTTGGTCTTCCACATGCTCATATTCGTTGGAGGATTACGTTATTCAAAATTCGATGACTCTATGTACCGTTATTTTATGACAATGCGAGAAATATACATACATTTACGCAGATTTTCATTATTTAATTTCTTCAAATATAATGCAGGACTCTAACATTTTATGGCAACAATTTGAAAAGTGAACTGACATTTATCCGTCCGACGCAAAATGCCAAAACGAAACTAATAGTTCTTCGGGATTCAAATCCCTTTGGACTAAAAAAAAAAAAAAATATGAACTGTTTCAGATTTTAAATTATGTCCAAAGGGGCGTTTTTTAACATTTTGTATGTTACCTTTCTTTATTAAATATCATGTTCCTCGCACTTAAACCATAAGATCCAGTGCAACAGCAATATCGCAAAATAGTTTTAAAACGAGTATATCTTTAGAATTTCCGATACAGAGACTCACGCGCTGGAGATAAAAAAGTTTTTCTGCACAACGTTGCCATTGCTCGCTTTGAAATCCTTGAGTTTGTTAATCAAAAATTCGTCAAAGTTTTATAAAATAGGAAATCGATCATAAAACGAATTTCAAATTTCAAATTTGGTCTTCCACATGCTCATATTCGTTGGAGGATTACGTTATTCAAAATTCGATGACTCTACGTACCGTTATTTTATGACAATGGGAGAAATATACATACATTTACGCAGATTTTCATTGTTTAATTTCTTCGAATATAATGCAGGACTCTAGCATTTTATGGCATCAGTTTGAAAAGTGAATCGACATTTATGAGTCCGACGCAAAATGCCAAAACGAAACTAATAATCCTTCGGGATTCAAATCACTTTGGACTAAAAAAAAAAAAAATTTGCAATGTTTCAGATTTTAAATTACGTCCAAAGGGGCGTTTATTTAACATTTTGTGTGTTCCCTTTCTTTATTAAATATCATGTGCCTCGCACTTAAACCATAAGATCCAGTGCAACAGCAATATTGCAAAATAATTTTAAAACCAGCATATCTTTAGAATTTCCGATACAGAGACTCACGCGTTGGAGATAAAAATGTTTTTCTGCACAACGTTGCCATTGCTCGCTTTGAAATCCTTGAGTTTGTTAACCAAAAATTCGTCAAAGTTTTAAAAAATAGGAAATCGATCATAAAACAAATTTCAAATTTTAAATTTGGTCTTCCACATGCTCATATTCGTTCTAGGATTACGTTATTCAAAATTCGATGACTCTATGTACCGTTATTTTATGACAATGCGAGAAATATACATACATTTACGCAGATTTTCATTATTTAATTTCTTCAAATATAATGCAGGACTCTAACATTTTATGGCAACAATTTGAAAAGTGAACTGACATTTATCCGTCCGACGCAAAATGCCAAAACGAAACTAATAGTTCTTCGGGATTCAAATCCCTTTGGACTAAAAAAAAAAAAAAATATGAACTGTTTCAGATTTTAAATTATGTCCAAAGGGGCGTTTTTTAACATTTTGTATGTTACCTTTCTTTATTAAATATCATGTTCCTCGCACTTAAACCATAAGATCCAGTGCAACAGCAATATCGCAAAATAGTTTTAAAACGAGTATATCTTTAGAATTTCCGATACAGAGACTCACGCGCTGGAGATAAAAAAGTTTTTCTGCACAACGTTGCCATTGCTCGCTTTGAAATCCTTGAGTTTGTTAATCAAAAATTCGTCAAAGTTTTATAAAATAGGAAATCGATCATAAAACGAATTTCAAATTTCAAATTTGGTCTTCCCCATGCTCATATTCGTTGGAGGATTACGTTATTCAAAATTCGATGACTCTACGTACCGTTATTTTATGACAATGGGAGAAATATACATACATTTACGCAGATTTTCATTGTTTAATTTCTTCGAATATAATGCAGGACTCTAGCATTTTATGGCATCAGTTTGAAAAGTGAATCGACATTTATGAGTCCGACGCAAAATGCCAAAACGAAACTAATAATCCTTCGGGATTCAAATCACTTTGGACTAAAAAAAAAAAAAATTTGCAATGTTTCAGATTTTAAATTACGTCCAAAGGGGCGTTTATTTAACATTTTGTGTGTTCCCTTTCTTTATTAAATATCATGTGCCTCGCACTTAAACCATAAGATCCAGTGCAACAGCAATATTGCAAAATAATTTTAAAACCAGCATATCTTTAGAATTTCCGATACAGAGACTCACGCGTTGGAGATAAAAATGTTTTTCTGCACAACGTTGCCATTGCTCGCTTTGAAATCCTTGAGTTTGTTAACCAAAAATTCGTCAAAGTTTTAAAAAATAGGAAATCGATCATAAAACAAATTTCAAATTTTAAATTTGGTCTTCCACATGCTCATATTCGTTCTAGGATTACGTTATTCAAAATTCGATGACTCTATGTACCGTTATTTTATGACAATGCGAGAAATATACATACATTTACGCAGATTTTCATTATTTAATTTCTTCAAATATAATGCAGGACTCTAACATTTTATGGCAACAATTTGAAAAGTGAACTGACATTTATCCGTCCGACGCAAAATGCCAAAACGAAACTAATAGTTCTTCGGGATTCAAATCCCTTTGGACTAAAAAAAAAAAAAAATATGAACTGTTTCAAATTTTAAATTATGTCCAAAGGGGCGTTTTTTAACATTTTGTATGTTACCTTTCTTTATTAAATATCATGTTCCTCGCACTTAAACCATAAGATCCAGTGCAACAGCAATATCGCAAAATAGTTTTAAAACGAGTATATCTTTAGAATTTCCGATACAGAGACTCACGCGCTGGAGATAAAAATGTTTTTCTGCACAACGTTGCCATTGCTCGCTTTGAAATCCTTGAGTTTGTTAATCAAAAATTCGTCAAAGTTTTATAAAATAGGAAATCGATCATAAAACGAATTTCAAATTTCAAATTTGGTCTTCCACATGCTCATATTCGTTGGAGGATTACGTTATTCAAAATTCGATGACTCTATGTACCGTTATTTTATGACAATGGGAGAAATATACATACATTTACGCAGATTTTCATTGTTTAATTTCTTCAAATATAATGCAGGACTCTATCATTTTATGGCAACAGTTTGAAAAGTGAACCGACATTTATGAGTCCGACGCAAAATGCCAAAACGAAACTAATAATCCTTCGGGATTCAAATCCCTTTGGACTAAAAAAAAAAAAATTTGAAATGTTTCAGATTTTAAATTACGTCCAAAGGGGCGTTTATTTAACATTTTGTGTGTTCCCTTTCTTTATTAATTATCATGTGCCTCGCACTTAAACCATAAGATCCAGTGCAACAGCAATATTGCAAAATAATTTTTAAACCAGCATATCTTTAGAATTTCCGATACAGAGACTCACGCGTTGGAGATAAAAATGTTTTTCTGCACAACGTTGCCATTGCTCGCTTTGAAATCCTTGAGTTTGTTAATCAAAAATTCGTCAAAGTTTTAAAAAATAGGAAATCGATCATAAAACAAATTTCAAATTTTAAATTTGGTCTTCCACATGCTCATATTCGTTGGAGGATTACGTTATTCAAAATTCGATGACTCTATGTACCGTTATTTTATGACAATGCGAGAAATATACATACATTTACGCAGATTTTCCTTATTTAATTTCTTCAAATATAATGCAGGACTCTAACATTTTATGGCAACAATTTGAAAAGTGAACTGACATTTATCCGTCCGACGCAAAATGCCAAAACGAAACTAATAGTTCTTCGGGATTCAAATCCCTTTGGACTAAAAAAAAAAAAAAAATATGAACTGTTTCAAATTTTAAATTATGTCCAAAGGGGCGTTTTTTAACATTTTGTATGTTACCTTTCTTTATTAAATATCATGTTCCTCGCACTTAAACCATAAGATACAGTGCAACAGCAATATCGCAAAATAGTTTTAAAACGAGTATATCTTTAGAATTTCCGATACAGAGACTCACGCGCTGGAGATAAAAATGTTTTTTCTGCACAACGTTGCCATTGCTCGCTTTGAAATCCTTAAGTTTGTTAATTAAAAATTCGTCAAAGTTTTAAAAAATAGGAAATCGATCATAAAACAAATTTCAAATTTCAAATTTGGTCTTCCACATGCTCATATTCGTTGGAGGATTACGTTATTCAAAATTCGATGACTCTATGTACCGTTATTTTATGACAATGCGAGAAATATACATACATTTACGCAGATTTTCATTATTTAATTTCTTCAAATATAATGCAGGACTCTAACATTTTATGGCAACAATTTGAAAAGTGAACTGACATTTATCCGTCCGACGCAAAATGCCAAAACGAAACTAATAGTTCTTCGGGATTCAAATCCCTTTGGACTAAAAAAAAAAAAAAATATGAACTGTTTCAAATTTTAAATTATGTCCAAAGGGGCGTTTTTTAACATTTTGTATGTTACCTTTCTTTATTAAATATCATGTTCCTCGCACTTAAACCATAAGATCCAGTGCAACAGCAATATCGCAAAATAGTTTTAAAACGAGTATATCTTTAGAATTTCCGATACAGAGACTCACGCGCTGGAGATAAAAATGTTTTTCTGCACAACGTTGCCATTGCTCGCTTTGAAATCCTTGAGTTTGTTAATCAAAAATTCGTCAAAGTTTTAAAAAATAGGAAATCGATCATAAAACAAATTTCAAATTTCAAATTTGGTCTTCCACATGCTCATATTCGTTGGAGGATTACGTTATTCAAAATTCGATGACTCTATGTACCGTTATTTTATGACAATGGGAGAAATATACATACATTTACGCAGATTTTCATTGTTTAATTTCTTCAAATATAATGCAGGACTCTATCATTTTATGGCAACAGTTTGAAAAGTGAACCGACATTTATGAGTCCGACGCAAAATGCCAAAACGAAACTAATAATCCTTCGGGATTCAAATCCCTTTGGACTAAAAAAAAAAAAATTTGAAATGTTTCAGATTTTAAATTACGTCCAAAGGGGCGTTTATTTAACATTTTGTGTGTTCCCTTTCTTTATTAATTATCATGTGCCTCGCACTTAAACCATAAGATCCAGTGCAACAGCAATATTGCAAAATAATTTTTAAACCAGCATATCTTTAGAATTTCCGATACAGAGACTCACGCGTTGGAGATAAAAATGTTTTTCTGCACAACGTTGCCATTGCTCGCTTTGAAATCCTTGAGTTTGTTAATCAAAAATTCGTCAAAGTTTTAAAAAATAGGAAATCGATCATAAAACAAATTTCAAATTTTAAATTTGGTCTTCCACATGCTCATATTCGTTGGAGGATTACGTTATTCAAAATTCGATGACTCTATGTACCGTTATTTTATGACAATGCGAGAAATATACATACATTTACGCAGATTTTCCTTATTTAATTTCTTCAAATATAATGCAGGACTCTAACATTTTATGGCAACAATTTGAAAAGTGAACTGACATTTATCCGTCCGACGCAAAATGCCAAAACGAAACTAATAGTTCTTCGGGATTCAAATCCCTTTGGACTAAAAAAAAAAAAAAATATGAACTGTTTCAAATTTTAAATTATGTCCAAAGGGGCGTTTTTTAACATTTTGTATGTTACCTTTCTTTATTAAATATCATGTTCCTCGCACTTAAACCATAAGATCCAGTGCAACAGCAATATCGCAAAATAGTTTTAAAACGAGTATATCTTTAGAATTTCCGATACAGAGACTCACGCGCTGGAGATAAAAATGTTTTTCTGCACAACGTTGCCATTGCTCGCTTTGAAATCCTTGAGTTTGTTAATCAAAAATTCGTCAAAGTTTTATAAAATAGGAAATCGATCATAAAACGAATTTCAAATTTCAAATTTGGTCTTCCACATGCTCATATTCGTTGGAGGATTACGTTATTCAAAATTCGATGACTCTATGTACCGTTATTTTATGACAATGGGAGAAATATACATACATTTACGCAGATTTTCATTGTTTAATTTCTTCAAATATAATGCAGGACTCTATCATTTTATGGCAACAGTTTGAAAAGTGAACCGACATTTATGAGTCCGACGCAAAATGCCAAAACGAAACTAATAATCCTTCGGGATTCAAATCCCTTTGGACTAAAAAAAAAAAAATTTGAAATGTTTCAGATTTTAAATTACGTCCAAAGGGGCGTTTATTTAACATTTTGTGTGTTCCCTTTCTTTATTAAATATCATGTGCCTCGCACTTAAACCATAAGATCCAGTGCAACAGCAATATTGCAAAATAATTTTTAAACCAGCATATCTTTAGAATTTCCGATACAGAGACTCACGCGTTGGAGATAAAAATGTTTTTCTGCACAACGTTGCCATTGCTCGCTTTGAAATCCTTGAGTTTGTTAATCAAAAATTCGTCAAAGTTTTAAAAAATAGGAAATCGATCATAAAACAAATTTCAAATTTTAAATTTGGTCTTCCACATGCTCATATTCGTTGGAGGATTACGTTATTCAAAATTCGATGACTCTATGTACCGTTATTTTATGACAATGCGAGAAATATACATACATTTACGCAGATTTTCATTATTTAATTTCTTGAAATATAATGCAGGACTCTAACATTTTATGGCAACAATTTGAAAAGTGAACTGACATTTATCCGTCCGACGCAAAATGCCAAAACGAAACTAATAGTTCTTCGGGATTCAAATCCCTTTGGACTAAAAAAAAAAAAAAAATATGAACTGTTTCAGATTTTAAATTATGTCCAAAGGGGCGTTTTTTAACATTTTGTATGTTACCTTTCTTTATTAAATATCATGTTCCTCGCACTTAAACCATAAGATCCAGTGCAACAGCAATATCGCAAAATAGTTTTAAAACGAGTATATCTTTAGAATTTCCGATACAGAGACTCACGCGCTGGAGATAAAAATGTTTTTCTGCACAACGTTGCCATTGCTCGCTTTGAAATCCTTGAGTTTGTTAATCAAAAATTCGTCAAAGTTTTATAAAATAGGAAATCGATCATAAAACGAATTTCAAATTTCAAATTTGGTCTTCCACATGCTCATATTCGTTGGAGGATTACGTTATTCAAAATTCGATGACTCTATGTACCGTTATTTTATGACAATGGGAGAAATATACATACATTTACGCAGATTTTCATTGTTTAATTTCTTCAAATATAATGCAGGACTCTAGCATTTTATGGCAACAGTTTGAAAAGTGAACCGACATTTATGAGTCCGACGCAAAATGCCAAAACGAAACTAATAATCCTTCGGGATTCAAATCCCTTTGGACTAAAAAAAAAAAAAAATTTGAAATGTTTCAGATTTTAAATTACGTCCAAAGGGGCGTTTTTTAACATTTTGTATGTTACCTTTCTTTATTAAATATCATGTTCCTCGCACTTAAACCATAAGATCCAGTGCAACAGCAATATCGCAAAATAGTTTTAAAACGAGTATATCTTTAGAATTTCCGATACAGAGACTCACGCGCTGGAGATAAAAATGTTTTTCTGCACAACGTTGCCATTGCTCGCTTTGAAATCCTTGAGTTTGTTAATCAAAAATTCGTCAAAGTTTTATAAAATAGGAAATCGATCATAAAACGAATTTCAAATTTCAAATTTGGTCTTCCACATGCTCACATTCGTTGGAGGATTACGTTATTCAAAATTCGATGACTCTATGTACCGTTATTTTATGACAATGGGAGAAATATACATACATTTACGCAGATTTTCATTGTTTAATTTCTTCAAATATAATGCAGGACTCTATCATTTTATGGCAACAGTTTGAAAAGTGAACCGACATTTATGAGTCCGACGCAAAATGCCAAAACGAAACTAATAATCCTTCGGGATTCAAATCCCTTTGGACTAAAAAAAAAAAAATTTGAAATGTTTCAGATTTTAAATTACGTCCAAAGGGGCGTTTATTTAACATTTTGTGTGTTCCCTTTCTTTATTAAATATCATGTGCCTCGCACTTAAACCATAAGATCCAGTGCAACAGCAATATTGCAAAATAATTTTTAAACCAGCATATCTTTAGAATTTCCGATACAGAGACTCACGCGTTGGAGATAAAAATGTTTTTCTGCACAACGTTGCCATTGCTCGCTTTGAAATCCTTGAGTTTGTTAATCAAAAATTCGTCAAAGTTTTAAAAAATAGGAAATCGATCATAAAACAAATTTCAAATTTTAAATTTGGTCTTCCACATGCTCATATTCGTTGGAGGATTACGTTATTCGAAATTCGATGACTCTATGTACCGTTATTTTATGACAATGCGAGAAATATACATACATTTACGCAGATTTTCATTATTTAATTTCTTCAAATATAATGCAGGACTCTAACATTTTATGGCAACAATTTGAAAAGTGAACTGACATTTATCCGTCCGACGCAAAATGCCAAAACGAAAATAATAGTTCTTCGGGATTCAAATCCCTTTGGACTAAAAAAAAAAAAAAAATATGAACTGTTTCAGATTTTAAATTATGTCCAAAGGGGCGTTTTTTAACATTTTGTATGTTACCTTTCTTTATTAAATATCATGTTCCTCGCACTTAAACCATAAGATCCAGTGCAACAGCAATATCGCAAAATAGTTTTAAAACGAGTATATCTTTAGAATTTCCGATACAGAGACTCACGCGCTGGAGATAAATATGTTTTTCTGCACAACGTTGCCATTGCTCGCTTTGAAATCCTTGAGTTTGTTAATCAAAAATTCGTCAAAGTTTTAAAAAATAGGAAATCGATCATAAAACGAATTTCAAATTTCAAATTTGGTTTTCCACATGCTCATATTCGTTGGACGATGACGTTATTCAAAATTCGATGACTCTATGTACCGTTATTTTATGACAATGGGAGAAATATACATACATTTACGCAGATTTTCATTGTTTAATTTCTTCAAATATAATGCAGGACTCTAGCATTTTATGGCAACAGTTTGAAAAGTGAACCGACATTTATGAGTCCGACGCAAAATGCCAAAACGAAACTAATAATCCTTCGGGATTCAAATCCCTTTGGACTAAAAAAAAAAAAAATTGAAATGTTTCAGATTTTAAATTACGTCCAAAGGGGCGTTTATTTAACATTTTGTGTGTTCCCTTTCTTTATTAAATATCATGTGCCTCGCACTTAAACCATAAGATCCAGTGCAACAGCAATATCGCAAAATAATTTTAAAACCAGCATATCTTTAGAATTTCCGATACAGAGACTCACGCGTTGGAGATAAAAATGTTTTTCTGCACAACGTTGCCATTGCTCGCTTTGAAATCCTTGAGTTTGTTAATCCAAAATTCGTCAAAGTTTTATAAAATAGGAAATCGATCATAAAACAAATTTCAAATTTTAAATTTGGTCTTCCACATGCTCATATTCGTTGGAGGATTACGTTATTCAAAATTCGATGACTCTATGTACCGTTATTTTATGACAATGCGAGAAATATACATACATTTACGCAGATTTTCATTATTTAATTTCTTCAAATATAATGCAGGACTCTAACATTTTATGGCAACAATTTGAAAAGTGAACTGACATTTATCCGTCCGACGCAAAATGCCAAAACGAAACTAATAGTTCTTCGGGATTCAAATCCCTTTGGACTAAAAAAAAAAAAAAAAAAATATGAACTGTTTCAGATTTTAAATTATGTCCAAAGGGGCGTTTTTTAACATTTTGTATGTTACCTTTCTTTATTAAATATCATGTTCCTCGCACTTAAACCATAAGATCCAGTGCAACAGCAATATCGCAAAATAGTTTTAAAACGAGTATATCTTTAGAATTTCCGATACAGAGACTCATGCGCTGGAGATAAAAATGTTTTTCTGCACAACGTTGCCATTGCTCGCTTTGAAATCCTTGAGTTTGTTAATCAAAAATTCGTCAAAGTTTTATAAAATAGGAAATCGATCATAAAACGAATTTCAAATTTCAAATTTGGTCTTCCACATGCTCATATTCGTTGGAGGATTACGTTATTCAAAATTCGATGACTCTATGTACCGTTATTTTATGACAATGGGAGAAATATACATACATTTACGCAGATTTTCATTGTTTAATTTCTTCAAATATAATGCAGGACTCTATCATTTTATGGCAACAGTTTGAAAAGTGAACCGACATTTATGAGTCCGACGCAAAATGCCAAAACGAAACTAATAATCCTTCGGGATTCAAATCCCTTTGGACTAAAAAAAAAAAAATTTGAAATGTTTCAGATTTTAAATTACGTCCAAAGGGTCGTTTATTTAACATTTTGTGTGTTCCCGTTCTTTATTAAATATCATGTGCCTCGCACTTAAACCATAAGATCCAGTGCAACAGCAATATCGCAAAATAGTTTTAAAACGAGTATATCTTTAGAATTTCCGATACAGAGACTCACGCGTTGGAGATAAAAATGTTCTTCTGCACAACGTTGCCATTGCTCGCTTTGAAATCCTTGAGTTTGTTAATCAAAAATTCGTCAAAGTTTTAAAAAATAGGAAATCGATCATAAAACAAATTTCAAATTTTAAATTTGGTCTTCCACATGCTCATATTCGTTGGAGGATTACGTTATTCAAAATTCGATGACTCTATGTACCGTTATTTTATGACAATGGGAGAAATATACATACATTTACGCAGATTTTCATTGTTTAATTTCTTCAAATATAATGCAGGACTCTAGCATTTTATGGCAACAGTTTGAAAAGTGAACCGACATTTATGAGTCCGACGCAAAATGCCAAAACGAAACTAATAATCCTTCGGGATTCAAATCCCTTTGGACTAAAAAAAAAAAAATTTGAAATGTTTCAGATTTTAAATTATGTCCAAAGGGGCGTTTTTTAACATTTTGTATGTTACCTTTCTTTATTAAATATCATGTTCCTCGCACTTAAACCATAAGATCCAGTGCAACAGCAATATCGCAAAATAGTTTTAAAACGAGTATATCTTTAGAATTTCCGATACAGAGACTCACGCGCTGGAGATAAAAATTTTTTTCTGCACAACGTTGCCATTGCTCGCTTTGAAATCCTTGAGTTTGTTAATCAAAAATTCGTCAAAGTTTTATAAAATACGAAATTGATCATAAAACGAATTTCAAATTTCAAATTTGGTCTTCCACATGCTCATATTCGTTGGAGGATTACGTTATTCAAAATTCGATGACTCTATGTACCGTTATTTTATGACAATGGGAGAAATATACATACATTTACGCAGATTTTCATTGTTTAATTTCTTCAAATATAATGCAGGACTCTAGCATTTTATGGCAACAGTTTGAAAAGTGAACCGACATTTATGAGTCCGACGCAAAATGCCAAAACGAAACTAATAATCCTTCGGGATTCAAATCCCTTTGGACTAAAAAAAAAAAAATTTGAAATGTTTCAGATTTTAAATTACGTCCAAAGGGGCGTTTATTTAACATTTTGTGTGTTCCCTTTCTTTATTAAATATCATGTGCCTCGCACTTAAACCATAAGATCCAGTGCAACAGCAATATCGCAAAATAATTTTAAAACCAGCATATCTTTAGAATTTCCGATACAGAGACTCACGCGTTGGAGATAAAAATGTTTTTCTGCACAACGTTGCCATTGCTCGCTTTGAAATCCTTGAGTTTGTTAATCAAAAATTCGTCAAAGTTTTAAAAAATAGGAAATCGATCATAAAACAAATTTCAAATTTCAAATTTGGTCTTCCACATGCTCATATTCGTTGGAGGATTACGTTATTCAAAATTCGATGACTCTATGTACCGTTATTTTATGACAATGCGAGAAATATACATACATTTACGCAGATTTTCATTATTTAATTTCTTCAAATGTAATGCAGGACTCTAAAATTTTATGGCAACAATTTGAAAAGTGAACTGACATTTATCCGTCCGACGCAAAATGCCAAAACGAAAATAATAGTTCTTCGGGATTCAAATCCCTTTGGACTAAAAAAAAAAAAAAAATATGAACTGTTTCAGATTTTAAATTATGTCCAAAGGGGCGTTTTTTAACATTTTGTATGTTACCTTTCTTTATTAAATATCATGTTCCTCGCACTTAAACCATAAGATCCAGTGCAACAGCAATATCGCAAAATAGTTTTAAAACGAGTATATCTTTAGAATTTCCGATACAGAGACTCACGCGCTGGAGATAAATATGTTTTTCTGCACAACGTTGCCATTGCTCGCTTTGAAATCCTTGAGTTTGTTAATCAAAAATTCGTCAAAGTTTTATAAAATAGGAAATCGATCATAAAACGAATTTCAAATTTCAAATTTGGTCTTCCACATGCTCATATTCGTTGGAGGATTACGTTATTCAAAATTCGATGACTCTATGTACCGTTATTTTATGACAATGGGAGAAATATACATACATTTACGCAGATTTTCATTGTTTAATTTCTTCAAATATAATGCAGGACTCTAGCATTTTATGGCAACAGTTTGAAAAGTGAACCGACATTTATGAGTCCGACGCAAAATGCCAAAACGAAACTAATAATCCTTCGGGATTCAAATCCCTTTGGACTAAAAAAAAAAAAAAAAAATTGAAATGTTTCAGATTTTAAATTACGTCCAAAGAGGCGTTTATTTAACATTTTGTGTGTTCCCTTTCTTTATTAAATATCATGTGCCTCGCACTTAAACCATAAGATCCAGTGCAACAGCAATATCGCAAAATAATTTTAAAACCAGCATATCTTTAGAATTTCCGATACAGAGACTCACGCGTTGGAGATAAAAATGTTTTTCTGCACAACGTTGCCATTGCTCGCTTTGAAATCCTTGAGTTTGTTAATCCAAAATTCGTCAAAGTTTTAAAAAATAGGAAATCGATCATAAAACAAATTTCAAATTTTAAATTTGGTCTTCCACATGCTCATATTCGTTGGAGGATTACGTTATTCAAAATTCGATGACTCTATGTACCGTTATTTTATGACAATGCGAGAAATATACATACATTTACGCAGATTTTCATTGTTTAATTTCTTCAAATATAATGCAGGACTCTAGCATTTTATGGCAACAGTTTGAAAAGTGAACCGACATTTATGAGTCCGACGCAAAATGCCAAAACGAAACTAATAATCCTTCGGGATTCAAATCCCTTTGGACTAAAAAAAAAAAAATTTGAAATGTTTCAGATTTTAAATTATGTCCAAAGGGGCGTTTTTTAACATTTTGTATGTTACCTTTCTTTATTAAATATCATGTTCCTCGCACTTAAACCATAAGATCCAGTGCAACAGCAATATCGCAAAATAGTTTTAAAACGAGTATATCTTTAGAATTTCCGATACAGAGACTCACGCGCTGGAGATAAAAATGTTTTTCTGCACAACGTTGCCATTGCTCGCTTTGAAATCCTTGAGTTTGTTAATCAAAAATTCGTCAAAGTTTTATAAAATAGGAAATTGATCATAAAACGAATTTCAAATTTCAAATTTGGTCTTCCACATGCTCATATTCGTTGGAGGATTACGTTATTCAAAATTCGATGACTCTATGTACCGTTATTTTATGACAATGGGAGAAATATACATACATTTACGCAGATTTTCATTGTTTAATTTCTTCAAATATAATGCAGGACTCTAGCATTTTATGGCAACAGTTTGAAAAGTGAACCGACATTTATGAGTCCGACGCAAAATGCCAAAACGAAACTAATAATCCTTCGGGATTCAAATCCCTTTGGACTAAAAAAAAAAAAAATTGAAATGTTTCAGATTTTAAATTACGTCCAAAGGGGCGTTTATTTAACATTTTGTGTGTTCCCTTTCTTTATTAAATATCATGTGCCTCGCACTTAAACCATAAGATCCAGTGCAACAGCAATATCGCAAAATAATTTTAAAACCAGCATATCTTTAGAATTTCCGATACAGAGACTCACGCGTTGGAGATAAAAATGTTTTTCTGCACAACGTTGCCATTGCTCGCTTTGAAATCCTTGAGTTTGTTAATCAAAAATTCGTCAAAGTTTTAAAAAATAGGAAATCGATCATAAAACAAATTTCAAATTTTAAATTTGGTCTTCCACATGCTCATATTCGTTGGAGGATTACGTTATTCAAAATTCGATGACTCTATGTACCGTTATTTTATGACAATGCGAGAAATATACATACATTTACGCAGATTTTCATTATTTAATTTCTTCAAATGTAATGCAGGACTCTAACATTTTATGGCAACAATTTGAAAAGTGAACTGACATTTATCCGTCCGACGCAAAATGCCAAAACGAAAATAATAGTTCTTCGGGATTCAAATCCCTTTGGACTAAAAAAAAAAAAAAAATATGAACTGTTTCAGATTTTAAATTATGTCCAAAGGGGCGTTTTTTAACATTTTGTATGTTACCTTTCTTTATTAAATATCATGTTCCTCGCACTTAAACCATAAGATCCAGTGCAACAGCAATATCGCAAAATAGTTTTAAAACGAGTATATCTTTAGAATTTCCGATACAGAGACTCACGCGCTGGAGATAAAAATGTTTTTCTGCACAACGTTGCCATTGCTCGCTTTGAAATCCTTGAGTTTGTTAATCAAAAATTCGTCAAAGTTTTATAAAATAGGAAATTGATCATAAAACGAATTTCAAATTTCAAATTTGGTCTTCCACATGCTCATATTCGTTGGAGGATTACGTTATTCAAAATTCGATGACTCTATGTACCGTTATTTTATGACAATGGGAGAAATATACATACATTTACGCAGATTTTCATTGTTTAATTTCTTCAAATATAATGCAGGACTCTAGCATTTTATGGCAACAGTTTGAAAAGTGAACCGACATTTATGAGTCCGACGCAAAATGCCAAAACGAAACTAATAATCCTTCGGGATTCAAATCCCTTTGGACTAAAAAAAAAAAAATTTGAAATGTTTCAGATTTTAAATTACGTCCAAAGGGGCGTTTATTTAACATTTTGTGTGTTCCCTTTCTTTATTAAATATCATGTGCCTCGCACTTAAACCATAAGATCCAGTGCAACAGCAATATCGCAAAATAATTTTAAAACCAGCATATCTTTAGAATTTCCGATACAGAGACTCACGCGTTGGAGATAAAAATGTTTTTCTGCACAACGTTGCCATTGCTCGCTTTGAAATCCTTGAGTTTGTTAATCAAAAATTCGTCAAAGTTTTAAAAAATAGGAAATCGATCATAAAACAAATTTCAAATTTTAAATTTGGTCTTCCACATGCTCATATTCGTTGGAGGATTACGTTATTCAAAATTCGATGACTCTATGTACCGTTATTTTATGACAATGCGAGAAATATACATACATTTACGCAGATTTTCATTATTTAATTTCTTCAAATGTAATGCAGGACTCTAACATTTTATGGCAACAATTTGAAAAGTGAACTGACATTTATCCGTCCGACGCAAAATGCCAAAACGAAAATAATAGTTCTTCGGGATTCAAATCCCTTTGGACTAAAAAAAAAAAAAAATATGAACTGTTTCAGATTTTAAATTATGTCCAAAGGGGCGTTTTTTAACATTTTGTATGTTACCTTTCTTTATTAAATATCATGTTCCTCGCACTTAAACCATAAGATCCAGTGCAACAGCAATATCGCAAAATAGTTTTAAAACGAGTATATCTTTAGAATTTCCGATACAGAGACTCACGCGCTGGAGATAAATATGTTTTTCTGCACAACGTTGCCATTGCTCGCTTTGAAATCCTTGAGTTTGTTAATCAAAAATTCGTCAAAGTTTTATAAAATAGGAAATCGATCATAAAACGAATTTCAAATTTCAAATTTGGTCTTCCACATGCTCATATTCGTTGGAGGATTACGTTATTCAAAATTCGATGACTCTATGTACCGTTATTTTATGACAATGGGAGAAATATACATACATTTACGCAGATTTTCATTGTTTAATTTCTTCAAATATAATGCAGGACTCTAGCATTTTATGGCAACAGTTTGAAAAGTGAACCGACATTTATGAGTCCGACGCAAAATGCCAAAACGAAACTAATAATCCTTCGGGATTCAAATCCCTTTGGACTAAAAAAAAAAAAAAATTGAAATGTTTCAGATTTTAAATTACGTCCAAAGAGGCGTTTATTTAACATTTTGTGTGTTCCCTTTCTTTATTAAATATCATGTGCCTCGCACTTAAACCATAAGATCCAGTGCAACAGCAATATCGCAAAATAATTTTAAAACCAGCATATCTTTAGAATTTCCGATACAGAGACTCACGCGTTGGAGATAAAAATGTTTTTCTGCACAACGTTGCCATTGCTCGCTTTGAAATCCTTGAGTTTGTTAATCCAAAATTCGTCAAAGTTTTAAAAAATAGGAAATCGATCATAAAACAAATTTCAAATTTTAAATTTGGTCTTCCACATGCTCATATTCGTTGGAGGATTACGTTATTCAAAATTCGATGACTCTATGTACCGTTATTTTATGACAATGCGAGAAATATACATACATTTACGCAGATTTTCATTATTTAATTTCTTAAAATATAATGCAGGACTCTAACATTTTATGGCAACAATTTGAAAAGTGAACTGACATTTATCCGTCCGACGCAAAATGCCAAAACGAAACTAATAGTTCTTCGGGATTCAAATCCCTTTGGACTAAAAAAAAAAAAAAAAAAAATATGAACTGTTTCAGATTTTAAATTATGTCCAAAGGAGCGTTTTTTAACATTTTGTATGTTACCTTTCTTTATTAAATATCATGTTCCTCGCACTTAAACCATAAGATCCAGTGCAACAGCAATATCGCAAAATAGTTTTAAAACGAGTATATCTTTAGAATTTCCGATACAGAGACTCACGCGCTGGAGATAAAAATGTTTTTCTGCACAACGTTGCCATTGCTCGCTTTGAAATCCTTGAGTTTGTTAATCAAAAATTCGTCAAAGTTTTATAAAATAGGAAATCGATCATGAAACGAATTTCAAATTTCAAATTTGGTCTTCCACATGCTCATATTCGTTGGAGGATTACGTTATTCAAAATTCGATGACTCTATGTACCGTTATTTTATGACAATGGGAGAAATATACATACATTTACGCAGATTTTCATTGTTTAATTTCTTCAAATATAATGCAGGACTCTAGCATTTTATGGCAACAGTTTGAAAAGTGAACCGACATTTATGAGTCCGACGCAAAATGCCAAAACGAAACTAATAATCCTTCGGGATTCAAATCCCTTTGGACTAAAAAAAAAAAAATTTGAAATGTTTCAGATTTTAAATTACGTCCAAAGGGGCGTTTATTTAACATTTTGTGTGTTCCCTTTCTTTATTAAATATCATGTGCCTCGCACTTAAACCATAAGATCCAGTGCAACAGCAATATCGCAAAATAGTTTTAAAACGAGTATATCTTTAGAATTTCCGATACAGAGACTCACGCGTTGGAGATAAAAATGTTCTTCTGCACAACGTTGCCATTGCTCGCTTTGAAATCCTTGAGTTTGTTAATCAAAAATTCGTCAAAGTTTTAAAAAATAGGAAATCGATCATAAAACAAATTTCAAATTTTAAATTTGGTCTTCCACATGCTCATATTCGTTGGAGGATTACGTTATTCAAAATTCGATGACTCTATGTACCGTTATTTTATGACAATGGGAGAAATATACATACATTTACGCAGATTTTCATTGTTTAATTTCTTCAAATATAATGCAGGACTCTAGCATTTTATGGCAACAGTTTGAAAAGTGAACCGACATTTATGAGTCCGACGCAAAATGCCAAAACGAAACTAATAATCCTTCGGGATTCAAATCCCTTTGGACTAAAAAAAAAAAAAAATTGAAATGTTTCAGATTTTAAATTACGTCCAAAGAGGCGTTTATTTAACATTTTGTGTGTTCCCTTTCTTTATTAAATATCATGTGCCTCGCACTTAAACCATAAGATCCAGTGCAACAGCAATATCGCAAAATAGTTTTAAAACGAGTATATCTTTAGAATTTCCGATACAGAGACTCACGCGCTGGAGATAAAAATGTTTTTCTGCACAACGTTGCCATTGCTCGCTTTGAAATCCTTGAGTTTGTTAATCAAAAATTCGTCAAAGTTTTATAAAATAGGAAATTGATCATAAAACGAATTTCAAATTTCAAATTTGGTCTTCCACATGCTCATATTCGTTGGAGGATTACGTTATTCAAAATTCGATGACTCTATGTACCGTTATTTTATGACAATGGGAGAAATATACATACATTTACGCAGATTTTCATTGTTTAATTTCTTCAAATATAATGCAGGACTCTAGCATTTTATGGCAACAGTTTGAAAAGTGAACCGACATTTATGAGTCCGACGCAAAATGCCAAAACGAAACTAATAATCCTTCGGGATTCAAATCCCTTTGGACTAAAAAAAAAAAAAATTGAAATGTTTCAGATTTTAAATTACGTCCAAAGGGGCGTTTATTTAACATTTTGTGTGTTCCCTTTCTTTATTAAATATCATGTGCCTCGCACTTAAACCATAAGATCCAGTGCAACAGCAATATCGCAAAATAATTTTAAAACCAGCATATCTTTAGAATTTCCGATACAGAGACTCACGCGTTGGAGATAAAAATGTTTTTCTGCACAACGTTGCCATTGCTCGCTTTGAAATCCTTGAGTTTGTTAATCAAAAATTCGTCAAAGTTTTAAAAAATAGGAAATCGATCATAAAACAAATTTCAAATTTTAAATTTGGTCTTCCACATGCTCATATTCGTTGGAGGATTACGTTATTCAAAATTCGATGACTCTATGTACCGTTATTTTATGACAATGCGAGAAATATACATACATTTACGCAGATTTTCATTATTTAATTTCTTCAAATGTAATGCAGGACTCTAACATTTTATGGCAACAATTTGAAAAGTGAACTGACATTTATCCGTCCGACGCAAAATGCCAAAACGAAAATAATAGTTCTTCGGGATTCAAATCCCTTTGGACTAAAAAAAAAAAAAAAATATGAACTGTTTCAGATTTTAAATTATGTCCAAAGGGGCGTTTTTTAACATTTTGTATGTTACCTTTCTTTATTAAATATCATGTTCCTCGCACTTAAACCATAAGATCCAGTGCAACAGCAATATCGCAAAATAGTTTTAAAACGAGTATATCTTTAGAATTTCCGATACAGAGACTCACGCGCTGGAGATAAAAATGTTTTTCTGCACAACGTTGCCATTGCTCGCTTTGAAATCCTTGAGTTTGTTAATCAAAAATTCGTCAAAGTTTTATAAAATAGGAAATTGATCATAAAACGAATTTCAAATTTCAAATTTGGTCTTCCACATGCTCATATTCGTTGGAGGATTACGTTATTCAAAATTCGATGACTCTATGTACCGTTATTTTATGACAATGGGAGAAATATACATACATTTACGCAGATTTTCATTGTTTAATTTCTTCAAATATAATGCAGGACTCTAGCATTTTATGGCAACAGTTTGAAAAGTGAACCGACATTTATGAGTCCGACGCAAAATGCCAAAACGAAACTAATAATCCTTCGGGATTCAAATCCCTTTGGACTAAAAAAAAAAAAATTTGAAATGTTTCAGATTTTAAATTACGTCCAAAGGGGCGTTTATTTAACATTTTGTGTGTTCCCTTTCTTTATTAAATATCATGTGCCTCGCACTTAAACCATAAGATCCAGTGCAACAGCAATATCGCAAAATAATTTTAAAACCAGCATATCTTTAGAATTTCCGATACAGAGACTCACGCGTTGGAGATAAAAATGTTTTTCTGCACAACGTTGCCATTGCTCGCTTTGAAATCCTTGAGTTTGTTAATCAAAAATTCGTCAAAGTTTTAAAAAATAGGAAATCGATCATAAAACAAATTTCAAATTTTAAATTTGGTCTTCCACATGCTCATATTCGTTGGAGGATTACGTTATTCAAAATTCGATGACTCTATGTACCGTTATTTTATGACAATGCGAGAAATATACATACATTTACGCAGATTTTCATTATTTAATTTCTTCAAATGTAATGCAGGACTCTAACATTTTATGGCAACAATTTGAAAAGTGAACTGACATTTATCCGTCCGACGCAAAATGCCAAAACGAAAATAATAGTTCTTCGGGATTCAAATCCCTTTGGACTAAAAAAAAAAAAAAATATGAACTGTTTCAGATTTTAAATTATGTCCAAAGGGGCGTTTTTTAACATTTTGTATGTTACCTTTCTTTATTAAATATCATGTTCCTCGCACTTAAACCATAAGATCCAGTGCAACAGCAATATCGCAAAATAGTTTTAAAACGAGTATATCTTTAGAATTTCCGATACAGAGACTCACGCGCTGGAGATAAATATGTTTTTCTGCACAACGTTGCCATTGCTCGCTTTGAAATCCTTGAGTTTGTTAATCAAAAATTCGTCAAAGTTTTATAAAATAGGAAATCGATCATAAAACGAATTTCAAATTTCAAATTTGGTCTTCCACATGCTCATATTCGTTGGAGGATTACGTTATTCAAAATTCGATGACTCTATGTACCGTTATTTTATGACAATGGGAGAAATATACATACATTTACGCAGATTTTCATTGTTTAATTTCTTCAAATATAATGCAGGACTCTAGCATTTTATGGCAACAGTTTGAAAAGTGAACCGACATTTATGAGTCCGACGCAAAATGCCAAAACGAAACTAATAATCCTTCGGGATTCAAATCCCTTTGGACTAAAAAAAAAAAAAAATTGAAATGTTTCAGATTTTAAATTACGTCCAAAGAGGCGTTTATTTAACATTTTGTGTGTTCCCTTTCTTTATTAAATATCATGTGCCTCGCACTTAAACCATAAGATCCAGTGCAACAGCAATATCGCAAAATAATTTTAAAACCAGCATATCTTTAGAATTTCCGATACAGAGACTCACGCGTTGGAGATAAAAATGTTTTTCTGCACAACGTTGCCATTGCTCGCTTTGAAATCCTTGAGTTTGTTAATCCAAAATTCGTCAAAGTTTTAAAAAATAGGAAATCGATCATAAAACAAATTTCAAATTTTAAATTTGGTCTTCCACATGCTCATATTCGTTGGAGGATTACGTTATTCAAAATTCGATGACTCTATGTACCGTTATTTTATGACAATGCGAGAAATATACATACATTTACGCAGATTTTCATTATTTAATTTCTTAAAATATAATGCAGGACTCTAACATTTTATGGCAACAATTTGAAAAGTGAACTGACATTTATCCGTCCGACGCAAAATGCCAAAACGAAACTAATAGTTCTTCGGGATTCAAATCCCTTTGGACTAAAAAAAAAAAAAAAAAAAATATGAACTGTTTCAGATTTTAAATTATGTCCAAAGGAGCGTTTTTTAACATTTTGTATGTTACCTTTCTTTATTAAATATCATGTTCCTCGCACTTAAACCATAAGATCCAGTGCAACAGCAATATCGCAAAATAGTTTTAAAACGAGTATATCTTTAGAATTTCCGATACAGAGACTCACGCGCTGGAGATAAAAATGTTTTTCTGCACAACGTTGCCATTGCTCGCTTTGAAATCCTTGAGTTTGTTAATCAAAAATTCGTCAAAGTTTTATAAAATAGGAAATCGATCATGAAACGAATTTCAAATTTCAAATTTGGTCTTCCACATGCTCATATTCGTTGGAGGATTACGTTATTCAAAATTCGATGACTCTATGTACCGTTATTTTATGACAATGGGAGAAATATACATACATTTACGCAGATTTTCATTGTTTAATTTCTTCAAATATAATGCAGGACTCTAGCATTTTATGGCAACAGTTTGAAAAGTGAACCGACATTTATGAGTCCGACGCAAAATGCCAAAACGAAACTAATAATCCTTCGGGATTCAAATCCCTTTGGACTAAAAAAAAAAAAATTTGAAATGTTTCAGATTTTAAATTACGTCCAAAGGGGCGTTTATTTAACATTTTGTGTGTTCCCTTTCTTTATTAAATATCATGTGCCTCGCACTTAAACCATAAGATCCAGTGCAACAGCAATATCGCAAAATAGTTTTAAAACGAGTATATCTTTAGAATTTCCGATACAGAGACTCACGCGTTGGAGATAAAAATGTTCTTCTGCACAACGTTGCCATTGCTCGCTTTGAAATCCTTGAGTTTGTTAATCAAAAATTCGTCAAAGTTTTAAAAAATAGGAAATCGATCATAAAACAAATTTCAAATTTTAAATTTGGTCTTCCACATGCTCATATTCGTTGGAGGATTACGTTATTCAAAATTCGATGACTCTATGTACCGTTATTTTATGACAATGGGAGAAATATACATACATTTACGCAGATTTTCATTGTTTAATTTCTTCAAATATAATGCAGGACTCTAGCATTTTATGGCAACAGTTTGAAAAGTGAACCGACATTTATGAGTCCGACGCAAAATGCCAAAACGAAACTAATAATCCTTCGGGATTCAAATCCCTTTGGACTAAAAAAAAAAAAAAATTGAAATGTTTCAGATTTTAAATTACGTCCAAAGAGGCGTTTATTTAACATTTTGTGTGTTCCCTTTCTTTATTAAATATCATGTGCCTCGCACTTAAACCATAAGATCCAGTGCAACAGCAATATCGCAAAATAATTTTAAAACCAGCATATCTTTAGAATTTCCGATACAGAGACTCACGCGTTGGAGATAAAAATGTTTTTCTGCACAACGTTGCCATTGCTCGCTTTGAAATCCTTGAGTTTGTTAATCCAAAATTCGTCAAAGTTTTAAAAAATAGGAAATCGATCATAAAACAAATTTCAAATTTTAAATTTGGTCTTCCACATGCTCATATTCGTTGGAGGATTACGTTATTGAAAATTCGATGACTCTATGTACCGTTATTTTATGACAATGCGAGAAATATACATACATTTACGCAGATTTTCATTATTTAATTTCTTAAAATATAATGCAGGACTCTAACATTTTATGGCAACAATTTGAAAAGTGAACTGACATTTATCCGTCCGACGCAAAATGCCAAAACGAAACTAATAGTTCTTCGGGATTCAAATCCCTTTGGACTAAAAAAAAAAAAAAAAAAAATATGAACTGTTTCAGATTTGAAAT
Source organism: Stegodyphus dumicola (assembly GCF_044657685.1). Taxonomy (NCBI): domain Eukaryota; kingdom Metazoa; phylum Arthropoda; class Arachnida; order Araneae; family Eresidae; genus Stegodyphus; species Stegodyphus dumicola. Next base: position 27,778,206 of record NC_140778.1, read on the forward strand.
TATGTCCAAAGGAGCGTTTTTTAACATTTTGTATGTTACCTTTCTTTATTAAATATCATGTTCCTCGCACTTAAACCATAAGATCCAGTGCAACAGCAATATCGCAAAATAGTTTTAAAACGAGTATATCTTTAGAATTTCCGATACAGAGACTCACGCGCTGGAGATAAAAATGTTTTTCTGCACAACGTTGCCATTGCTCGCTTTGAAATCCTTGAGTTTGTTAATCAAAAATTCGTCAAAGTTTTATAAAATAGGAAATCGATCATGAAACGAATTTCAAATTTCAAATTTGGTCTTCCACATGCTCATATTCGTTGGAGGATTACGTTATTCAAAATTCGATGACTCTATGTACCGTTATTTTATGACAATGGGAGAAATATACATACATTTACGCAGATTTTCATTGTTTAATTTCTTCAAATATAATGCAGGACTCTAGCATTTTATGGCAACAGTTTGAAAAGTGAACCGACATTTATGAGTCCGACGCAAAATGCCAAAACGAAACTAATAATCCTTCGGGATTCAAATCCCTTTGGACTAAAAAAAAAAAAATTTGAAATGTTTCAGATTTTAAATTACGTCCAAAGGGGCGTTTATTTAACATTTTGTGTGTTCCCTTTCTTTATTAAATATCATGTGCCTCGCACTTAAACCATAAGATCCAGTGCAACAGCAATATCGCAAAATAGTTTTAAAACGAGTATATCTTTAGAATTTCCGATACAGAGACTCACGCGTTGGAGATAAAAATGTTCTTCTGCACAACGTTGCCATTGCTCCCTTTGAAATCCTTGAGTTTGTTAATCAAAAATTCGTCAAAGTTTTAAAAAATAGGAAATCGATCATAAAACAAATTTCAAATTTTAAATTTGGTCTTCCACATGCTCATATTCGTTGGAGGATTACGTTATTCAAAATTCGATGACTCTATGTACCGTTATTTTATGACAATGCGAGAAATATACATACATTTACGAAGATTTTCATTATTTAATTTCTTCAAATATAATGCAGGACTCTAACATTTTATGGCAAAAATTTGAAAAGTGAACTGACATTTATCCGTCCGACGCAAAATGCCAAAACGAAACTAATAGTTCTTCGGGATTCAAATCACTTTGGACTAAAAAAAAAAAAAAATATGAACTGTTTCAGATTTTAAATTATGTCCAAAGGGGCGTTTTTTAACATTTTGTATGTTACCTTTCTTTATTAAATATCATGTGCCTCGCACTTAAACCATAAGATCCAGTGCAACAGCAATATCGCAAAATAATTTTAAAACCAGCATATCTTTAGAATTTCCGATACAGAGACTCACGCGTTGGAGATAAAAATGTTTTTCTGCACAACGTTGCCATTGCTCGCTTTGAAATCCTTGAGTTTGTTAATCAAAAATTCGTCAAAGTTTTAAAAAATAGGAAATCGATCATAAAACAAATTTCAAATTTTAAATTTGGTCTTCCACATGCTCATATTCGTTGGAGGATTACGTTATTCAAAATTCGATGACTCTATGTACCGTTATTTTATGACAATGCGAGAAATATACATACATTTACGCAGATTTTCATTATTTAATTTCTTCAAATATAATGCAGGACTCTAACATTTTATGGCAACAATTTGAAAAGTAAACTGACATTTATCCGTCCGACGCAAAATGCCAAAACGAAACTAATAGTTCTTCGGGATTCAAATCCCTTTGGACTAAAAAAAAAAAAAAATATGAACTGTTTCAGATTTTAAATTATGTCCAAAGGGGCGTTTTTTAACATTTTGTATGTTAGCTTTCTTTATTAAATATCCTGTTCCTCGCACTTAAACCATAAGATCCAGTGCAACAGCAATATCGCAAAATAGTTTTAAAACGAGTATATCTTTAGAATTTCCGATACAGAGACTCACGCGCTGGAGATAAAAATGTTTTTCTGCACAACGTTGCCATTGCTCGCTTTGAAATCCTTGAGTTTGTTAATCAAAAATTCGTCAAAGTTTTATAAAATAGGAAATCGATCATAAAACGAATTTCAAATTTCAAATTTGGTCTTCCACATGCTCATATTCGTTGGAGGATTACGTTATTCAAAATTCGATGACTCTATGTACCGTTATTTTATGACAATGGGAGAAATATACATACATTTACGCAGATTTTCATTGTTTAATTTCTTCAAATATAATGCAGGACTCTAGCATTTTATGGCAAAAGTTTGAAAAGTGAACCGACATTTATGAGTCCGACGCAAAATGCCAAAACGAAACTAATAATCCTTCGGGATTCAAATCCCTTTGGACTAAAAAAAAAAAAATTTGAACTGTTTCAGATTTTAAATTATGTCCAAAGGGGCGTTTTTTAACATTTTGCATGTTACCTTTCTTTATTAAATATCATGTGCCTCGCACTTAAACCATAAGATCCAGTGCAACAGCAATATCGCAAAATTGTTTTAAAACGAGTATATCTTTAGAATTTCCGATACAGAGACTCACGCGTTGGAGATAAAAATGTTTTTCTGCACAACGTTGCCATTGCTCGCTTTGAAATCCTTGAGTTTGTTAATCAAAAATTCGTCAAAGTTTTAAAAAATAGGAAATCGATCATAAAACAAATTTCAAATTTCAAATTTGGTCTTCCACATGCTCATATTCGTTGGAGGATTACGTTATTCAAAATTCGATGACTCTATGTACCGTTATTTTATGACAATGCGAGAAATATACATACATTTACGCAGATTTTCATTGTTTAATTTCTTCAAATATAATGCAGGACTCTAACATTTTATGGCAACAGTTTGAAAAGTGAACCGACATTTATGAGTCCGACGCAAAATGCAAAAACGAAACTAATAATCCTTCGGGATTCAAATCCCTTTGGACTAAAAAAAAAAAAAAAAAAATCTGAAATGTTTCAGATTTTAAATTACGTCCAAAGGGGCGTTTTTTTTAACATTTTGTGTGTTACCTTTCTTTATTAAATATCATGTTCCTCGCACTTAAACCATAAGATCCAGAGCAACAGCAATATCGCAAAATAGTTTTAAAACGAACATATCTTTAGAATTTCCGATACAGAGACTCACGCGCTGGAGATAAAAATGTTTTTTCTGCACAACGTTGCCATTGCTCGCTTTGAAATCCTTAAGTTTGTTAATTAAAAATTCGTCAAAGTTTTAAAAAATAGGAAATCGATCATAAAACAAATTTCAAATTTTAAATTTGGTCTTCCACATGCTCATATTCGTTGGAGGATTACGTTATTCAAAATTCGATGACTCTATGTACCGTTATTTTATGACAATGGGAGAAATATACATACATTTACGCAGATTTTCATTGTTTAATTTCTTCAAATATAATGCAGGACTCTAACATTTTATGGCAACAGTTTGAAAAGTGAACCGACATTTATGAGTCCGACGCAAAATGCAAAAACGAAACTAATAATCCTTCGGGATTCAAATCCCTTTGGACTAAAAAAAAAAAAAAAATCTGAAATGTTTCAGATTTTAAATTACGTCCAAAGGGGCGTTTTTTTAACATTTTGTGTGTTACCTTTCTTTATTAAATATCATGTTCCTCGCACTTAAAACATAAGATCCAGTGCAACAGCAATATCGCAAAATAATTTTAAAACGAGCATATCTTTAGAATTTCCGATACAGAGACTCACGCGCTGGAGATAAAAATGTTTTTTCTGCACAACGTTGCCATTGCTCGCTTTGAAATCCTTAAGTTTGTTAATTAAAAATTCGTCAAAGTTTTAAAAAATAGGAAATCGATCATAAAACAAATTTCAAATTTCAAATTTGGTCTTCCACATGCTCATATTCGTTGGAGGATTACGTTATTCAAAATTCGATGACTCTATGTACCGTTATTTTATGACATTGCGAGAAATATACATACATTTACGCAGATTTTCATTGTTTAATTTCTTCAAATATAATGCAGGACTCTAACATTTTATGGCAAGAGTTTGAAAAGTGAACCGACATTTATGAGTCCGACGCAAAATGCAAAAACGAAACTAATAATCCTTCGTAATTCAAATCCCTTTGGACTAAAAAAAAAAAAAAATCTGAAATGTTTCAGATTTTAAATTATGTCCAAAGGGGCGTTTTCTTACATTTTGTATGTTACCTTTCTTTATTAAATATCATTTTCCTCGTACATAAACCATAAGATCCAGTGCAACAGCAAAATCGCAAAATAGTTTTAAAACGAGAATATCTTTAGAATTTCCGATACAGAGACTCACGCGCTGGAGATAAAAATGTTTTTTCTGCACAACGTTGCCATTGCTCGCCTTGAAATCCTTGAGTTTGTTAATCAAAAATTCGTCAAAGTTTTAAAAAATAGGAAATCGATCATAAAACGAATTTCAAATTTCAAATTTGGTTTTCCACATGCTCATATTCGTTGGAGGATGACGTTATTCAAAATTCGATGACTCTATGTACCGTTGTTTTATCACAATACGAGAAATATACATACATTTATGCAGATTTTTCATTATTTAATTTCTTCAAATATAATGCAGGACTCTAACCTTTTGTGGGAACACTTTGAGAAGTGAACCGACATTTATGAGTCCGACGCAAAATGCCAAAACGAAACTAATAATCCTTCGGGATTCAAATCCCTTTGGACTAAAAAAAAAAAAAAATCTGGAATGTTTCTGATTTTAAATTATGTCCAAAGGGGCGTTTTTTAACATTTTGTATATTACCTTTCTTTATTAAATATCATGTTCCTCTCACTTAAACCATAAGATCCAGTGCAACAGCAATATCGCAAAATAGTTTTAAAACGAGCATACCTTTAGAATTTCCGATACAGAGACTCACGCGCTGGAGATAAAAATGTTTTTTCTGCACAACGTTGCCATTGCTCGCTTTGAAATCCTTGAGTTTGTTAATCAAAAATTCGTCAAAGTTTTAAAAAATAGGAAATCAGTCATAAAACAAATTTCAAATTTCAAATTTGGTCTTCCACATACTCATATTCGTTGGAGGATTACGTTGTTCAAAATTCGATGACTCTATGTACCGTTGTTTTATCACAATACGAGAAATATACATACATTTATGCAGATTTTCATTACTTAATTTCTTCAAATATAATGCAGGACTCTAACATTTTATGGCAACAGTTTGAAAAGTGAACCGACATTTATGAGTCCGAAGCAAAATGCAAAAACGAAACTAATAGTTCTTCGGGATTCAAATCCCTTTGGACTAAAAAAAAAAAAAAATATGAACTGTTTCAGATTTTAAATTATGTCCAAAGGAGCGTTTTTTAACATTTTGTATGTTACCTTTCTTTATTAAATATCATGTTCCTCGCACTTAAACCATAAGATCCAGTGCAACAGCAATATCGCAAATTAGTTTTAAAACGAGTATATCTTTAGAATTTCCGATACAGAGACTCACGCGCTGGAGATAAAAATGTTTTTCTGCACAACGTTGCCATTGCTCGCTTTGAAATCCTTGAGTTTGTTAATCAAAAATTCGTCAAAGTTTTATAAAATAGGAAATCGATCATAAAACGAATTTCAAATTTCAAATTTGGTCTTCCACATGCTCATATTCGTTGGAGGATTACGTTATTCAAAATTCGATGACTCTATGTACCGTTATTTTATGACAATGGGAGAAATATACATACATTTACGCAGATTTTCATTGTTTAATTTCTTCAAATATAATGCAGGACTCTAGCATTTTATGGCAACAGTTTGAAAAGTGAACCGACATTTATGAGTCCGACGCAAAATGCCAAAACGAAACTAATAATCCTTCGGGATTCAAATCCCTTTGGACTAAAAAAAAAAAAAATTTGAAATGTTTCAGATTTTAAATTACGTCCAAAGGGGCGTTTATTTAACATTTTGTGTGTTCCCTTTCTTTATTAAATATCATGTGCCTCGCACTTAAACCATAAGATCCAGTGCAACAGCAATATCGCAAAATAATTTTAAAACCAGCATATCTTTAGAATTTCCGATACAGAGACTCACGCGTTGGAGATAAAAATGTTTTTCTGCACAACGTTGCCATTGCTCGCTTTGAAATCCTTGAGTTTGTTAATCAAAAATTCGTCAAAGTTTTAAAAAATAGGAAATCGATCATAAAACAAATTTCAAATTTTAAATTTGGTCTTCCACATGCTCATATTCGTTGGAGGATTACGTTATTCAAAATTCGATGACTCTATGTACCGTTATTTTATGACAATGCGAGAAATATACATACATTTACGCAGATTTTCATTATTTAATTTCTTCAAATATAATGCAGGACTCTAACATTTTATGGCAACAATTTGAAAAGTAAACTGACATTTATCCGTCCGACGCAAAATGCCAAAACGAAACTAATAATCCTTCGGGATTCAAATCCCTTTGGACTAAAAAAAAAAAAAAAAATCTGAAATGTTTCTGATTTTAAATTATGTCCAAAGGGGCGTTTTTTAACATTTTGTATATTACCTTTCTTTATTAAATATCATGTTCCTCTCACTTAAACCATAAGATCCAGTGCAACAGCAATATCGCAAAATACTTTTAAAACGAGCATACCTTTAGAATTTCCGATACACAGACTCACGCGTTGGAGATAAAAATGTTTTTCTGCACAACGTTGCCATTGCTCGCTTTGAAATCCTTGAGTTTGTTAATCAAAAATTCGTCAAAGTTTTAAAAAATAGGAAATCGATCATAAAACAAATTTCAAATTTTAAATTTGGTCTTCCACATGCTCATATTCGTTGGAGGATTACGTTATTCAAAATTCGATGACTCTATGTACCGTTATTTTATGACAATGCGAGAAATATACATAAATTTACGCAGATTTTCATTATTTAATTTCTTCAAATATAATGCAGGACTCTAACATTTTATGGCAACAATTTGAAAAGTAAACTGACATTTATCCGTCCGACGCAAAATGCCAAAACGAAACTAATAGTTCTTCGGGATTCAAATCCCTTTGGACTAAAAAAAAAAAAAATATGAACTGTTTCAGATTTTAAATTATGTCCAAAGGGGCGTTTTTTAACATTTTGTATGTTACCTTTCTTTATTAAATATCATGTTCCTCGCACTTAAACCATAAGATCCAGTGCAACAGCAATATCGCAAAATAGTTTTAAAACGAGTATATCTTTAGAATTTCCGATACAGAGACTCACGCGCTGGAGATAAAAATGTTTTTCTGCACAACGTTGCCATTGCTCGCTTTGAAATCCTTGAGTTTGTTAATCACAAATTCGTCAAAGTTTTATAAAATAGGAAATCGATCATAAAACGAATTTCAAATTTCAAATTTGGTCTTCCACATGCTCATATTCGTTGGAGGATTACGTTATTCAAAATTTGATGACTCTATGTACCGTTATTTTATGACAATGGGAGAAATATACATACATTTACGCAGATTTTCATTGTTTAATTTCTTCAAATATAATGCAGGACTCTAGCATTTTATGGCAAAAGTTTGAAAAGTGAACCGACATTTATGAGTCCGACGCAAAATGCCAAAACGAAACTAATAATCCTTCGGGATTCAAATCCCTTTGGACTAAAAAAAAAAAAAATTTGAACTGTTTCAGATTTTAAATTATGTCCAAAGGGGCGTTTTTTAACATTTTGCATGTTACCTTTCTTTATTAAATATCATGTGCCTCGCACTTAAACCATAAGATCCAGTGCAACAGCAATATCGCAAAATAGTTTTAAAACGAGTATATCTTTAGAATTTCCGATACAGAGACTCACGCGTTGGAGATAAAAATGTTTTTCTGCACAACGTTGCCATTGCTCGCTTTGAAATCCTTGAGTTTGTTAATCAAAAATTCGTCAAAGTTTTAAAAAATAGGAAATCGATCATAAAACAAATTTCAAATTTTAAATTTGGTCTTCCACATGCTCATATTCGTTGGAGGATTACGTTATTCAAAATTCGATGACTCTATGTACCGTTATTTTATGACAATGCGAGAAATATACATACATTTACGCAGATTTTCATTATTTAATTTCTTCAAATATAATGCAGGACTCTAACATTTTATGGCAACAATTTGAAAAGTAAACTGACATTTATCCGTCCGACGCAAAATGCCAAAACGAAACTAATAGTTCTTCGGGATTCAAATCCCTTTGGACTAAAAAAAAAAAAAATATGAACTGTTTCAGATTTTAAATTATGTCCAAAGGGGCGTTTTTTAACATTTTGTATGTTAGCTTTCTTTATTAAATATCCTGTTCCTCGCACTTAAACCATAAGATCCAGTGCAACAGCAATATCGCAAAATAGTTTTAAAACGAGTATATCTTTAGAATTTCCGATACAGAGACTCACGCGCTGGAGATAAAAATGTTTTTCTGCACAACGTTGCCATTGCTCGCTTTGAAATCCTTGAGTTTGTTAATCAAAAATTCGTCAAAGTTTTATAAAATAGGAAATCGATCATAAAACGAATTTCAAATTTCAAATTTGGTCTTCCACATGCTCATATTCGTTGGAGGATTACGTTATTCAAAATTCGATGACTCTATGTACCGTTATTTTATGACAATGGGAGAAATATACATACATTTACGCAGATTTTCATTGTTTAATTTCTTCAAATATAATGCAGGACTCTAGCATTTTATGGCAAAAGTTTGAAAAGTGAACCGACATTTATGAGTCCGACGCAAAATGCCAAAACGAAACTAATAATCCTTCGGGATTCAAATCCCTTTGGACTAAAAAAAAAAAAATTTGAACTGTTTCAGATTTTAAATTATGTCCAAAGGGGCGTTTTTTAACATTTTGCATGTTACCTTTCTTTATTAAATATCATGTGCCTCGCACTTAAACCATAAGATCCAGTGCAACAGCAATATCGCAAAATTGTTTTAAAACGAGTATATCTTTAGAATTTCCGATACAGAGACTCACGCGTTGGAGATAAAAATGTTTTTCTGCACAACGTTGCCATTGCTCGCTTTGAAATCCTTGAGTTTGTTAATCAAAAATTCGTCAAAGTTTTAAAAAATAGGAAATCGATCATAAAACAAATTTCAAATTTCAAATTTGGTCTTCCACATGCTCATATTCGTTGGAGGATTACGTTATTCAAAATTCGATGACTCTATGTACCGTTATTTTATGACAATGCGAGAAATATACATACATTTACGCAGATTTTCATTGTTTAATTTCTTCAAATATAATGCAGGACTCTAACATTTTATGGCAACAGTTTGAAAAGTGAACCGACATTTATGAGTCCGACGCAAAATGCAAAAACGAAACTAATAATCCTTCGGGATTCAAATCCCTTTGGACTAAAAAAAAAAAAAAAAAAATCTGAAATGTTTCAGATTTTAAATTACGTCCAAAGGGGCGTTTTTTTTAACATTTTGTGTGTTACCTTTCTTTATTAAATATCATGTTCCTCGCACTTAAACCATAAGATCCAGAGCAACAGCAATATCGCAAAATAGTTTTAAAACGAACATATCTTTAGAATTTCCGATACAGAGACTCACGCGCTGGAGATAAAAATGTTTTTTCTGCACAACGTTGCCATTGCTCGCTTTGAAATCCTTAAGTTTGTTAATTAAAAATTCGTCAAAGTTTTAAAAAATAGGAAATCGATCATAAAACAAATTTCAAATTTTAAATTTGGTCTTCCACATGCTCATATTCGTTGGAGGATTACGTTATTCAAAATTCGATGACTCTATGTACCGTTATTTTATGACAATGGGAGAAATATACATACATTTACGCAGATTTTCATTGTTTAATTTCTTCAAATATAATGCAGGACTCTAACATTTTATGGCAACAGTTTGAAAAGTGAACCGACATTTATGAGTCCGACGCAAAATGCAAAAACGAAACTAATAATCCTTCGGGATTCAAATCCCTTTGGACTAAAAAAAAAAAAAAAATCTGAAATGTTTCAGATTTTAAATTACGTCCAAAGGGGCGTTTTTTTAACATTTTGTGTGTTACCTTTCTTTATTAAATATCATGTTCCTCGCACTTAAAACATAAGATCCAGTGCAACAGCAATATCGCAAAATAATTTTAAAACGAGCATATCTTTAGAATTTCCGATACAGAGACTCACGCGCTGGAGATAAAAATGTTTTTTCTGCACAACGTTGCCATTGCTCGCTTTGAAATCCTTAAGTTTGTTAATTAAAAATTCGTCAAAGTTTTAAAAAATAGGAAATCGATCATAAAACAAATTTCAAATTTCAAATTTGGTCTTCCACATGCTCATATTCGTTGGAGGATTACGTTATTCAAAATTCGATGACTCTATGTACCGTTATTTTATGACATTGCGAGAAATATACATACATTTACGCAGATTTTCATTGTTTAATTTCTTCAAATATAATGCAGGACTCTAACATTTTATGGCAAGAGTTTGAAAAGTGAACCGACATTTATGAGTCCGACGCAAAATGCAAAAACGAAACTAATAATCCTTCGTAATTCAAATCCCTTTGGACTAAAAAAAAAAAAAAATCTGAAATGTTTCAGATTTTAAATTATGTCCAAAGGGGCGTTTTCTTACATTTTGTATGTTACCTTTCTTTATTAAATATCATTTTCCTCGTACATAAACCATAAGATCCAGTGCAACAGCAAAATCGCAAAATAGTTTTAAAACGAGAATATCTTTAGAATTTCCGATACAGAGACTCACGCGCTGGAGATAAAAATGTTTTTTCTGCACAACGTTGCCATTGCTCGCCTTGAAATCCTTGAGTTTGTTAATCAAAAATTCGTCAAAGTTTTAAAAAATAGGAAATCGATCATAAAACGAATTTCAAATTTCAAATTTGGTTTTCCACATGCTCATATTCGTTGGAGGATGACGTTATTCAAAATTCGATGACTCTATGTACCGTTGTTTTATCACAATACGAGAAATATACATACATTTATGCAGATTTTTCATTATTTAATTTCTTCAAATATAATGCAGGACTCTAACCTTTTGTGGGAACACTTTGAGAAGTGAACCGACATTTATGAGTCCGACGCAAAATGCCAAAACGAAACTAATAATCCTTCGGGATTCAAATCCCTTTGGACTAAAAAAAAAAAAAAATCTGGAATGTTTCTGATTTTAAATTATGTCCAAAGGGGCGTTTTTTAACATTTTGTATATTACCTTTCTTTATTAAATATCATGTTCCTCTCACTTAAACCATAAGATCCAGTGCAACAGCAATATCGCAAAATAGTTTTAAAACGAGCATACCTTTAGAATTTCCGATACAGAGACTCACGCGCTGGAGATAAAAATGTTTTTTCTGCACAACGTTGCCATTGCTCGCTTTGAAATCCTTGAGTTTGTTAATCAAAAATTCGTCAAAGTTTTAAAAAATAGGAAATCAGTCATAAAACAAATTTCAAATTTCAAATTTGGTCTTCCACATACTCATATTCGTTGGAGGATTACGTTGTTCAAAATTCGATGACTCTATGTACCGTTGTTTTATCACAATACGAGAAATATACATACATTTATGCAGATTTTCATTACTTAATTTCTTCAAATATAATGCAGGACTCTAACATTTTATGGCAACAGTTTGAAAAGTGAACCGACATTTATGAGTCCGAAGCAAAATGCAAAAACGAAACTAATAGTTCTTCGGGATTCAAATCCCTTTGGACTAAAAAAAAAAAAAAATATGAACTGTTTCAGATTTTAAATTATGTCCAAAGGAGCGTTTTTTAACATTTTGTATGTTACCTTTCTTTATTAAATATCATGTTCCTCGCACTTAAACCATAAGATCCAGTGCAACAGCAATATCGCAAATTAGTTTTAAAACGAGTATATCTTTAGAATTTCCGATACAGAGACTCACGCGCTGGAGATAAAAATGTTTTTCTGCACAACGTTGCCATTGCTCGCTTTGAAATCCTTGAGTTTGTTAATCAAAAATTCGTCAAAGTTTTATAAAATAGGAAATCGATCATAAAACGAATTTCAAATTTCAAATTTGGTCTTCCACATGCTCATATTCGTTGGAGGATTACGTTATTCAAAATTCGATGACTCTATGTACCGTTATTTTATGACAATGGGAGAAATATACATACATTTACGCAGATTTTCATTGTTTAATTTCTTCAAATATAATGCAGGACTCTAGCATTTTATGGCAACAGTTTGAAAAGTGAACCGACATTTATGAGTCCGACGCAAAATGCCAAAACGAAACTAATAATCCTTCGGGATTCAAATCCCTTTGGACTAAAAAAAAAAAAAATTTGAAATGTTTCAGATTTTAAATTACGTCCAAAGGGGCGTTTATTTAACATTTTGTGTGTTCCCTTTCTTTATTAAATATCATGTGCCTCGCACTTAAACCATAAGATCCAGTGCAACAGCAATATCGCAAAATAATTTTAAAACCAGCATATCTTTAGAATTTCCGATACAGAGACTCACGCGTTGGAGATAAAAATGTTTTTCTGCACAACGTTGCCATTGCTCGCTTTGAAATCCTTGAGTTTGTTAATCAAAAATTCGTCAAAGTTTTAAAAAATAGGAAATCGATCATAAAACAAATTTCAAATTTTAAATTTGGTCTTCCACATGCTCATATTCGTTGGAGGATTACGTTATTCAAAATTCGATGACTCTATGTACCGTTATTTTATGACAATGCGAGAAATATACATACATTTACGCAGATTTTCATTATTTAATTTCTTCAAATATAATGCAGGACTCTAACATTTTATGGCAACAATTTGAAAAGTAAACTGACATTTATCCGTCCGACGCAAAATGCCAAAACGAAACTAATAATCCTTCGGGATTCAAATCCCTTTGGACTAAAAAAAAAAAAAAAATCTGAAATGTTTCTGATTTTAAATTATGTCCAAAGGGGCGTTTTTTAACATTTTGTATATTACCTTTCTTTATTAAATATCATGTTCCTCTCACTTAAACCATAAGATCCAGTGCAACAGCAATATCGCAAAATACTTTTAAAACGAGCATACCTTTAGAATTTCCGATACAGAGACTCACGCGTTGGAGATAAAAATGTTTTTCTGCACAACGTTGCCATTGCTCGCTTTGAAATCCTTGAGTTTGTTAATCAAAAATTCGTCAAAGTTTTAAAAAATAGGAAATCGATCATAAAACAAATTTCAAATTTTAAATTTGGTCTTCCACATGCTCATATTCGTTGGAGGATTACGTTATTCAAAATTCGATGACTCTATGTACCGTTATTTTATGACAATGCGAGAAATATACATAAATTTACGCAGATTTTCATTATTTAATTTCTTCAAATATAATGCAGGACTCTAACATTTTATGGCAACAATTTGAAAAGTAAACTGACATTTATCCGTCCGACGCAAAATGCCAAAACGAAACTAATAGTTCTTCGGGATTCAAATCCCTTTGGACTAAAAAAAAAAAAAATATGAACTGTTTCAGATTTTAAATTATGTCCAAAGGGGCGTTTTTTAACATTTTGTATGTTACCTTTCTTTATTAAATATCATGTTCCTCGCACTTAAACCATAAGATCCAGTGCAACAGCAATATCGCAAAATAGTTTTAAAACGAGTATATCTTTAGAATTTCCGATACAGAGACTCACGCGCTGGAGATAAAAATGTTTTTCTGCACAACGTTGCCATTGCTCGCTTTGAAATCCTTGAGTTTGTTAATCACAAATTCGTCAAAGTTTTATAAAATAGGAAATCGATCATAAAACGAATTTCAAATTTCAAATTTGGTCTTCCACATGCTCATATTCGTTGGAGGATTACGTTATTCAAAATTTGATGACTCTATGTACCGTTATTTTATGACAATGGGAGAAATATACATACATTTACGCAGATTTTCATTGTTTAATTTCTTCAAATATAATGCAGGACTCTAGCATTTTATGGCAAAAGTTTGAAAAGTGAACCGACATTTATGAGTCCGACGCAAAATGCCAAAACGAAACTAATAATCCTTCGGGATTCAAATCCCTTTGGACTAAAAAAAAAAAAAATTTGAACTGTTTCAGATTTTAAATTATGTCCAAAGGGGCGTTTTTTAACATTTTGCATGTTACCTTTCTTTATTAAATATCATGTGCCTCGCACTTAAACCATAAGATCCAGTGCAACAGCAATATCGCAAAATAGTTTTAAAACGAGTATATCTTTAGAATTTCCGATACAGAGACTCACGCGTTGGAGATAAAAATGTTTTTCTGCACAACGTTGCCATTGCTCGCTTTGAAATCCTTGAGTTTGTTAATCAAAAATTCGTCAAAGTTTTAAAAAATAGGAAATCGATCATAAAACAAATTTCAAATTTCAAATTTGGTCTTCCACATGCTCATATTCGTTGGAGGATTACGTTATTCAAAATTCGATGACTCTATGTACCGTTATTTTATGACAATGCGAGAAATATACATACATTTACGCAGATTTTCATTGTTTAATTTCTTCAAATATAATGCAGGACTCTAACATTTTATGGCAACAGTTTGAAAAGTGAACCGACATTTATGAGTCCGACGCAAAATGCAAAAACGAAACTAATAATCCTTCGGGATTCAAATCCCTTTGGACTAAAAAAAAAAAAAAAAAAAATCTGAAATGTTTCAGATTTTAAATTACGTCCAAAGGGGCGTTTTTTTTAACATTTTGTGTGTTACCTTTCTTTATTAAATATCATGTTCCTCGCACTTAAACCATAAGATCCAGAGCAACAGCAATATCGCAAAATAGTTTTAAAACGAACATATCTTTAGAATTTCCGATACAGAGACTCACGCGCTGGAGATAAAAATGTTTTTTCTGCACAACGTTGCCATTGCTCGCTTTGAAATCCTTAAGTTTGTTAATTAAAAATTCGTCAAAGTTTTAAAAAATAGGAAATCGATCATAAAACAAATTTGAAATTTTAAATTTGGTCTTCCACATGCTCATATTCGTTGGAGGATTACGTTATTCAAAATTCGATGACTCTATGTACCGTTATTTTATGACAATGGGAGAAATATACATACATTTACGCAGATTTTCATTGTTTAATTTCTTCAAATATAATGCAGGACTCTAACATTTTATGGCAACAGTTTGAAAAGTGAACCGACATTTATGAGTCCGACGCAAAATGCAAAAACGAAACTAATAATCCTTCGGGATTCAAATCCCTTTGGACTAAAAAAAAAAAAAAAAAATCTGAAATTTTTCAGATTTTAAATTACGTCCAAAGGGGCGTTTTTTTAACATTTTGTGTGTTACCTTTCTTTATTAAATATCATGTTCCTCGCACTTAAACCATAAGATCCAGTGCAACAGCAATATCGCAAAATAATTTTAAAACGAGCATATCTTTAGAATTTCCGATACAGAGACTCACGCGCTGGAGATAAAAATGTTTTTTCTGCACAACGTTGCCATTGCTCGCTTTGAAATCCTTAAGTTTGTTAATTAAAAATTCGTCAAAGTTTTAAAAAATAGGAAATCGATCATAAAACAAATTTCAAATTTCAAATTTGGTCTTCCACATGCTCATATTCGTTGGAGGATTACGTTATTCAAAATTCGATGACTCGATGTACCGTTATTTTATGACATTGCGAGAAATATACATACATTTACGCAGATTTTCATTGTTTAATTTCTTCAAATATAATGCAGGACTCTAACATTTTATGGCAAGAGTTTGAAAAGTGAACCGACATTTATGAGTCCGACGCAAAATGCAAAAACGAAACTAATAATCCTTCGGGATTCAAATCCCTTTGGACTAAAAAAAAAAAAAAAATCTGAAATGTTTCAGATTTTAAATTACGTCCAAAGGGGCGTTTTTTTAACATTTTGTGTGTTACCTTTCTTTATTAAATATCATGTTCCTCGCACTTAAACCATAAGATCCAGTGCAACAGCAATATCGCAAAATAATTTTGAAACGAGCATATCTTTAGAATTTCCGATACAGAGACTCACGCGCTGGAGATAAAAATGTTTTTTCTGCACAACGTTGCCATTGCTCGTATTGAAATCCTTAAGTTTGTTAATTAAAAATTCGTCAAAGTTTTAAAAAATAGGAAATCGATCATAAAACAAATTTCAAATTTCAAATTTGGTCTTCCACATGCTCATATTCGTTGGAGGATTACGTTATTCAAAATTCGATGACTCTATGTACCGTTATTTTATGACATTGCGAGAAATATACATACATTTACGCAGATTTTCATTGTTTAATTTCTTCAAATATAATGCAGGACTCTAACATTTTATGGCAACAGATTGAAAAGTGAACCGACATTTATGAGTCCGACGCAAAATGCAAAAACGAAACTAATAATCCTTCGTAATTCAAATCCCTTTGGACTAAAAAAAAAAAAAAATCTGAAATGTTTCAGATTTTAAATTATGTCCAAAGGGGCGTTTTCTAACATTTTGTGTGTTACATTTCTTTATTAAATATCATTTTCCTCGCACTTAAACCATAAGATCCAGTGCAACAGCAAAATCGCAAAATAGTTTTAAAACGAGCATATCTTTAGAATTTCCGATACAGAGACTCACGCGTTGGAGATAAAAAGTTTTTCTGCACAACGTTGCCATTGCTCGCTTTGAAATCCTTGAGTTTGTTAATCAAAAATTCGTCAAAGTTTTAAAAAATAGGAAATCGATCATAAAACGAATTTCAAATTTTAAATTTGGTTTTCGACATGCTCATATTCGTTGGAGGATGACGTTATTCAAAATTCGATGACTCTATGTACCGTTGTTTTATCACAATACGAGAAATATACATACATTTATGCAGATTTTTCGTTATTTAATTTCTTCAAATATAATGCAGGACTCTAACCTTTTGTGGCAACACTTTGAAAAGTGAACCGACATTTATGAGTCCGACGCAAAATGCCAAAACGAAACTAATAATCCTTCGGGATTCAAATCCCTTTGGACTAAAAAAAAAAAAAAAAAAAAAAAAAAAAAAAAAAAATCTGAAATGTTTCAGATTTTAAATTATGTCCAAAGGGCCTTTTTTTAACATTTTGTATGTTACCTTTCTTTATTAAATATCATTTTCCTCGTACATAAACCATAAGATCCAGTGCAACAGCAAAATCGCAAAATAGTTTTAAAACGAGAATATCTTTAGAATTTCCGATACAGAGACTCACGCGCTGGAGATAAAAATGTTTTTTCTGCACAACGTTGCCATTGCTCGCCTTGAAATCCTTGAGTTTGTTAATCAAAAATTCGTCAAAGTTTTAAAAAATAGGAAATCGATCATAAAACGAATTTCAAATTTCAAATTTGGTTTTCCACATGCTCATATTCGTTGGAGGATGACGTTATTCAAAATTCGATGACTCTATGTACCGTTGTTTTATCACAATACGAGAAATATACATACATTTATGCAGATTTTTCATTATTTAATTTCTTCAAATATAATGCAGGACTCTAACCTTTTGTGGGAACACTTTGAGAAGTGAACCGACATTTATGAGTCCGACGCAAAATGCCAAAACGAAACTAATAATCCTTCGGGATTCAAATCCCTTTGGACTAAAAAAAAAAAAAAAATCTGGAATGTTTCTGATTTTAAATTATGTCCAAAGGGGCGTTTTTTAACATTTTGTATATTACCTTTCTTTATTAAATATCATGTTCCTCTCACTTAAACCATAAGATCCAGTGCAACAGCAATATCGCAAAATAGTTTTAAAACGAGCATACCTTTAGAATTTCCGATACAGAGACTCACGCGCTGGAGATAAAAATGTTTTTTCTGCACAACGTTGCCATTGCTCGCTTTGAAATCCTTGAGTTTGTTAATCAAAAATTCGTCAAAGTTTTAAAAAATAGGAAATCAGTCATAAAACAAATTTCAAATTTCAAATTTGGTCTTCCACATACTCATATTCGTTGGAGGATTACGTTGTTCAAAATTCGATGACTCTATGTACCGTTGTTTTATCACAATACGAGAAATATACATACATTTATGCAGATTTTCATTATTTAATTTCTTCAAATATAATGCAGGACTCTAACATTTTATGGCAACAGTTTGAAAAGTGAACCGACATTTATGAGTCCGAAGCAAAATGCAAAAACGAAACTAATAGTTCTTCGGGATTCAAATCCCTTTGGACTAAAAAAAAAAAAAATATGAACTGTTTCAGATTTTAAATTATGTCCAAAGGGGCGTTTTTTAACATTTTGTATGTTACCTTTCTTTATTAAATATCATGTTCCTCGCACTTAAACCATAAGATCCAGTGCAACAGCAATATCGCAAATTAGTTTTAAAACGAGTATATCTTTAGAATTTCCGATACAGAGACTCACGCGCTGGAGATAAAAATGTTTTTCTGCACAACGTTGCCATTGCTCGCTTTGAAATCCTTGAGTTTGTTAATCAAAAATTCGTCAAAGTTTTATAAAATAGGAAATCGATCATAAAACGAATTTCAAATTTCAAATTTGGTCTTCCACATGCTCATATTCGTTGGAGGATTACGTTATTCAAAATTCGATGACTCTATGTACCGTTATTTTATGACAATGGGAGAAATATGCATACATTTACGCAGATTTTCATTGTTTAATTTCTTCAAATATAATGCAGGACTCTAGCATTTTATGGCAACAGTTTGAAAAGTGAACCGACATTTATGAGTCCGACGCAAAATGCCAAAACGAAACTAATAATCCTTCGGGATTCAAATCCCTTTGGACTAAAAAAAAAAAAAAAATTTGAAATGTTTCAGATTTTAAATTACGTCCAAAGGGGCGTTTATTTAACATTTTGTGTGTTCCCTTTCTTTATTAAATATCATGTGCCTCGCACTTAAACCATAAGATCCAGTGCAACAGCAATATCGCAAAATAATTTTAAAACCAGCATATCTTTAGAATTTCCGATACAGAGACTCACGCGTTGGAGATAAAAATGTTTTTCTGCACAACGTTGCCATTGCTCGCTTTGAAATCCTTGAGTTTGTTAATCAAAAATTCGTCAAAGTTTTAAAAAATAGGAAATCGATCATAAAACAAATTTCAAATTTTAAATTTGGTCTTCCACATGCTCATATTCGTTGGAGGATTACGTTATTCAAAATTCGATGACTCTATGTACCGTTATTTTATGACAATGCGAGAAATATACATACATTTACGCAGATTTTCATTATTTAATTTCTTCAAATATAATGCAGGACTCTAACATTTTATGGCAACAATTTGAAAAGTAAACTGACATTTATCCGTCCGACGCAAAATGCCAAAACGAAACTAATAATCCTTCGGGATTCAAATCCCTTTGGACTAAAAAAAAAAAAAAATCTGAAATGTTTCTGATTTTAAATTATGTCCAAAGGGGCGTTTTTTAACATTTTGTATATTACCTTTCTTTATTAAATATCATGTTCCTCTCACTTAAACCATAAGATCCAGTGCAACAGCAATATCGCAAAATAGTTTTAAAACGAGCATACCTTTAGAATTTCCGATACAGAGACTCACGCGTTGGAGATAAAAATGTTTTTCTGCACAACGTTGCCATTGCTCGCTTTGAAATCCTTGAGTTTGTTAATCAAAAATTCGTCAAAGTTTTAAAAAATAGGAAATCGATCATAAAACAAATTTCAAATTTTAAATTTGGTCTTCCACATGCTCATATTCGTTGGAGGATTACGTTATTCAAAATTCGATGACTCTATGTACCGTTATTTTATGACAATGCGAGAAATATACATAAATTTACGCAGATTTTCATTATTTAATTTCTTCAAATATAATGCAGGACTCTAACATTTTATGGCAACAATTTGAAAAGTAAACTGACATTTATCCGTCCGACGCAAAATGCCAAAACGAAACTAATAGTTCTTCGGGATTCAAATCCCTTTGGACTAAAAAAAAAAAAATATGAACTGTTTCAGATTTTAAATTATGTCCAAAGGGGCGTTTTTTAACATTTTGTATGTTACCTTTCTTTATTAAATATCATGTTCCTCGCACTTAAACCATAAGATCCAGTGCAACAGCAATATCGCAAAATAGTTTTAAAACGAGTATATCTTTAGAATTTCCGATACAGAGACTCACGCGCTGGAGATAAAAATGTTTTTCTGCACAACGTTGCCATTGCTCGCTTTGAAATCCTTGAGTTTGTTAATCAAAAATTCGTCAAAGTTTTATAAAATAGGAAATCGATCATAAAACGAATTTCAAATTTCAAATTTGGTCTTCCACATGCTCATATTCGTTGGAGGATTACGTTATTCAAAATTTGATGACTCTATGTACCGTTATTTTATGACAATGGGAGAAATATACATACATTTACGCAGATTTTCATTGTTTAATTTCTTCAAATATAATGCAGGACTCTAGCATTTTATGGCAAAAGTTTGAAAAGTGAACCGACATTTATGAGTCCGACGCAAAATGCCAAAACGAAACTAATAATCCTTCGGGATTCAAATCCCTTTGGACTAAAAAAAAAAAAAAATTTGAACTGTTTCAGATTTTAAATTATGTCCAAAGGGGCGTTTTTTAACATTTTGCATGTTACCTTTCTTTATTAAATATCATGTGCCTCGCACTTAAACCATAAGATCCAGTGCAACAGCAATATCGCAAAATAGTTTTAAAACGAGTATATCTTTAGAATTTCCGATACAGAGACTCACGCGTTGGAGATAAAAATGTTTTTCTGCACAACGTTGCCATTGCTCGCTTTGAAATCCTTGAGTTTGTTAATCAAAAATTCGTCAAAGTTTTAAAAAATAGGAAATCGATCATAAAACAAATTTCAAATTTCAAATTTGGTCTTCCACATGCTCATATTCGTTGGAGGATTACGTTATTCAAAATTCGATGACTCTATGTACCGTTATTTTATGACAATGCGAGAAATATACATACATTTACGCAGATTTTCATTGTTTAATTTCTTCAAATATAATGCAGGACTCTAACATTTTGTGGCAACACTTTGAAAAGTGAACCGACATTTATGAGTCCGACGCAAAATGCAAAAACGAAACTAATAATCCTTCGGGATTCAAATCCCTTTGGACTAAAAAAAAAAAAAAAAAAAATCTGAAATGTTTCAGATTTTAAATTACGTCCAAAGGGGCGTTTTTTTTAACATTTTGTGTGTTACCTTTCTTTATTAAATATCATGTTCCTCGCACTTAAACCATAAGATCCAGAGCAACAGCAATATCGCAAAATAGTTTTAAAACGAACATATCTTTAGAATTTCCGATACAGAGACTCACGCGCTGGAGATAAAAATGTTTTTTCTGCACAACGTTGCCATTGCTCGCTTTGAAATCCTTAAGTTTGTTAATTAAAAATTCGTCAAAGTTTTAAAAAATAGGAAATCGATCATAAAACAAATTTCAAATTTCAAATTTGGTCTTCCACATGCTCATATTCGTTGGAGGATTACGTTATTCAAAATTCGATGACTCGATGTACCGTTATTTTATGACATTGCGAGAAATATACATACATTTACGCAGATTTTCATTGTTTAATTTCTTCAAATATAATGCAGGACTCTAACATTTTATGGCAACAGTTTGAAAAGTGAACCGACATTTATGAGTCCGACGCAAAATGCAAAAACGAAACTAATAATCCTTCGGGATTCAAATCCCTTTGGACTAAAAAAAAAAAAAAATCTGAAATGTTTCAGATTTTAAATTACGTCCAAAGGGGCGTTTTTTTAACATTTTGTGTGTTACCTTTCTTTATTAAATATCATGTTCCTCGCACTTAAACCAAAAGATCCAGTGCAACAGCAATATCGCAAAATAATTTTGAAACGAGCATATCTTTAGAATTTCCGATACAGAGACTCACGCGCTGGAGATAAAAATGTTTTTTCTGCACAACGTTGCCATTGCTCGCTTTGAAATCCTTAAGTTTGTTAATTAAAAATTCGTCAAAGTTTTAAAAAATAGGAAATCGATCATAAAACAAATTTCAAATTTCAAATTTGGTCTTCCACATGCTCATATTCGTTGGAGGATTATGTTATTCAAAATTCGATGACTCTATGTACCGTTATTTTATGACATTGCGAGAAATATACATACATTTACGCAGATTTTCATTGTTTAATTTCTTCAAATATAATGCAGGACTCTAACATTTTATGGCAACAGATTGAAAAGTGAACCGACATTTATGAGTCCGACGCAAAATGCAAAAACGAAACTAATAATCCTTCGTAATTCAAATCCCTTTGGACTAAAAAAAAAAAAAAATCTGAAATGTTTCAGATTTTAAATTATGTCCAAAGGGGCGTTTTCTAACATTTTGTGTGTTACATTTCTTTATTAAATATCATTTTCCTCGCACTTAAACCATAAGATCCAGTGCAACAGCAAAATCGCAAAATAGTTTTAAAACGAGCATATCTTTAGAATTTCCGATACAGAGACTCACGCGTTGGAGATAAAAAGTTTTTCTGCACAACGTTGCCATTGCTCGCTTTGAAATCCTTGAGTTTGTTAATCAAAAATTCGTCAAAGTTTTAAAAAATAGGAAATCGATCATAAAACGAATTTCAAATTTTAAATTTGGTTTTCGACATGCTCATATTCGTTGGAGGATGACGTTATTCAAAATTCGATGACTCTATGTACCGTTGTTTTATCACAATACGAGAAATATACATACATTTATGCAGATTTTTCGTTATTTAATTTCTTCAAATATAATGCAGGACTCTAACCTTTTGTGGCAACACTTTGAAAAGTGAACCGACATTTATGAGTCCGACGCAAAATGCCAAAACGAAACTAATAATCCTTCGGGATTCAAATCCCTTTGGACTAAAAAAAAAAAAAAAAAAAAAAAAAAAAAAAAAAATCTGAAATGTTTCAGATTTTAAATTATGTCCAAAGGGCCGTTTTTTAACATTTTGTATGTTACCTTTCTTTATTAAATATCATTTTCCTCGTACATAAACCATAAGATCCAGTGCAACAGCAAAATCGCAAAATAGTTTTAAAACGAGAATATCTTTAGAATTTCCGATACAGAGACTCACGCGCTGGAGATAAAAATTTTTTTTCTGCACAACGTTGCCATTGCTCGCTTTGAAATCCTTGAGTTTGTTAATCAAAAATTCGTCAAAGTTTTAAAAAATAGGAAATCGATCATAAAACGAATTTCAAATTTCAAATTTGGTTTTCCACATGCTCATATTCGTTGGAGGATGACGTTATTCAAAATTCGATGACTCTATGTACCGTTGTTTTATCACAATACGAGAAATATACATACATTTATGCAGATTTTTCATTATTTAATTTCTTCAAATATAATGCAGGACTCTAACCTTTTGTGGCAACACTTTGAAAAGTGAACCGACATTTATGAGTCCGACGCAAAATGCCAAAACGAAACTAATAATCCTTCGGGATTCAAATCCCTTTGGACTAAAAAAAAAAAAAAAAAAAAAAAAAAAAAAAAAAAAAAAAAAATCTGAAATGTTTCAGATTTTAAATTATGTCCAAAGGGCCGTTTTTTAACATTTTGTATGTTACCTTTCTTTATTAAATATCATTTTCCTCGTACATAAACCATAAGATCCAGTGCAACAGCAAAATCGCAAAATAGTTTTAAAACGAGAATATCTTTAGAATTTCCGATACAGAGACTCACGCGCTGGAGATAAAAATGTTTTTTCTGCACAACGTTGCCATTGCTCGCCTTGAAATCCTTGAGTTTGTTAATCAAAAATTCGTCAAAGTTTTAAAAAATAGGAAATCGATCATAAAACGAATTTCAAATTTCAAATTTGGTTTTCCACATGCTCATATTCGTTGGAGGATGACGTTATTCAAAATTCGATGACTCTATGTACCGTTGTTTTATCACAATACGAGAAATATACATACATTTATGCAGATTTTTCATTATTTAATTTCTTCAAATATAATGCAGGACTCTAACCTTTTGTGGGAACACTTTGAGAAGTGAACCGACATTTATGAGTCCGACGCAAAATGCCAAAACGAAACTAATAATCCTTCGGGATTCAAATCCCTTTGGACTAAAAAAAAAAAAAAATCTGGAATGTTTCTGATTTTAAATTATGTCCAAAGGGGCGTTTTTTAACATTTTGTATATTACCTTTCTTTATTAAATATCATGTTCCTCTCACTTAAACCATAAGATCCAGTGCAACAGCAATATCGCAAAATAGTTTTAAAACGAGCATACCTTTAGAATTTCCGATACAGAGACTCACGCGCTGGAGATAAAAATGTTTTTTCTGCACAACGTTGCCATTGCTCGCTTTGAAATCCTTGAGTTTGTTAATCAAAAATTCGTCAAAGTTTTATAAAATAGGAAATCGATCATAAAACGAATTTCAAATTTCAAATTTGGTCTTCCACATGCTCATATTCGTTGGAGGATTACGTTATTCAAAATTCGATGACTCTATGTACCGTTATTTTATGACAATGGGAGAAATATACATACATTTACGCAGATTTTCATTGTTTAATTTCTTCAAATATAATGCAGGACTCTAGCATTTTATGGCAACAGTTTGAAAAGTGAACCGACATTTATGAGTCCGACGCAAAATGCCAAAACGAAACTAATAATCCTTCGGGATTCAAATCCCTTTGGACTAAAAAAAAAAAAAAATTTGAAATGTTTCAGATTTTAAATTACATCCAAAGGGGCGTTTATTTAACATTTTGTGCGTTCCCTTTCTTTATTAAATATCATGTGCCTCGCACTTAAACCATAAGATCCAGTGCAACAGCAATATCGCAAAATAATTTTAAAACCAGCATATCTTTAGAATTTCCGATACAGAGACTCACGCGTTGGAGATAAAAATGTTTTTCTGCACAACGTTGCCATTGCTCGCTTTGAAATCCTTGAGTTTGTTAATCAAAAATTCGTCAAAGTTTTAAAAAATAGGAAATCGATCATAAAACAAATTTCAAATTTTAAATTTGGTCTTCCACATGCTCATATTCGTTGGAGGATTACGTTATTCAAAATTCGATGACTCTATGTACCGTTATTTTATGACAATGCGAGAAATATACATACATTTACGCAGATTTTCATTATTTAATTTCTTCAAATATAATGCAGGACTCTAACATTTTATGGCAACAATTTGAAAAGTAAACTGACATTTATCCGTCCGACGCAAAATGCCAAAACGAAACTAATAATCCTTCGGGATTCAAATCCCTTTGGACTAAAAAAAAAAAAAATCTGAAATGTTTCTGATTTTAAATTATGTCCAAAGGGGCGTTTTTTAACATTTTGTATGTTACCTTTCTTTATTAAATATCATGTTCCTCGCACTTAAACCATAAGATCCAGTGCAACAGCAATATCGCAAAATAGTTTTAAAACGAGTATATCTTTAGAATTTCCGATACAGAGACTCACGCGCTGGAGATAAAAATGTTTTTCTGCACAACGTTGCCATTGCTCGCTTTGAAATCCTTGAGTTTGTTAATCAAAAATTCGTCAAAGTTTTATAAAATAGGAAATCGATCATAAAACGAATTTCAAATTTCAAATTTGGTCTTCCACATGCTCATATTCGTTGGAGGATTACGTTATTCAAAATTTGATGACTCTATGTACCGTTATTTTATGACAATGGGAGAAATATACATACATTTACGCAGATTTTCATTGTTTAATTTCTTCAAATATAATGCAGGACTCTAGCATTTTATGGCAAAAGTTTGAAAAGTGAACCGACATTTATGAGTCCGACGCAAAATGCCAAAACGAAACTAATAATCCTTCGGGATTCAAATCCCTTTGGACTAAAAAAAAAAAAAATTTGAACTGTTTCAGATTTTAAATTATGTCCAAAGGGGCGTTTTTTAACATTTTGCATGTTACCTTTCTTTATTAAATATCATGTGCCTCGCACTTAAACCATAAGATCCAGTGCAACAGCAATATCGCAAAATAGTTTTAAAACGAGTATATCTTTAGAATTTCCGATACAGAGACTCACGCGTTGGAGATAAAAATGTTTTTCTGCACAACGTTGCCATTGCTCGCTTTGAAATCCTTGAGTTTGTTAATCAAAAATTCGTCAAAGTTTTAAAAAATAGGAAATCGATCATAAAACAAATTTCAAATTTCAAATTTGGTCTTCCACATGCTCATATTCGTTGGAGGATTACGTTATTCAAAATTCGATGATTCTATGTACCGTTATTTTATGACAATGCGAGAAATATACATACATTTACGCAGATTTTCATTGTTTAATTTCTTCAAATATAATGCAGGACTCTAACATTTTATGGCAACAGTTTGAAAAGTGAACCGACATTTATGAGTCCGACGCAAAATGCAAAAACGAAACTAATAATCCTTCGGGATTCAAATCCCTTTGGACTAAAAAAAAAAAAAAAAAAAATCTGAAATGTTTCAGATTTTAAATTACGTCCAAAGGGGCGTTTTTTTTAACATTTTGTGTGTTACCTTTCTTTATTAAATATCATGTTCCTCGCACTTAAACCATAAGATCCAGAGCAACAGCAATATCGCAAAATAGTTTTAAAACGAACATATCTTTAGAATTTCCGATACAGAGACTCACGCGCTGGAGATAAAAATGTTTTTTCTGCACAACGTTGCCATTGCTCGCTTTGAAATCCTTAAGTTTGTTAATTAAAAATTCGTCAAAGTTTTAAAAAATAGGAAATCGATCATAAAACAAATTTCAAATTTTAAATTTGGTCTTCCACATGCTCATATTCGTTGGAGGATTACGTTATTCAAAATTCGATGACTCTATGTACCGTTATTTTATGACAATGGGAGAAATATACATACATTTACGCAGATTTTCATTGTTTAATTTCTTCAAATATAATGCAGGACTCTAACATTTTATGGCAACAGTTTGAAAAGTGAACCGACATTTATGAGTCCGACGCAAAATGCAAAAACGAAACTAATAATCCTTCGGGATTCAAATCCCTTTGGACTAAAAAAAAAAAAAAAATCTGAAATTTTTCAGATTTTAAATTACGTCCAAAGGGGCGTTTTTTTAACATTTTGTGTGTTACCTTTCTTTATTAAATATCATGTTCCTCGCACTTAAACCATAAGATCCAGTGCAACAGCAATATCGCAAAATAATTTTAAAACGAGCATATCTTTAGAATTTCCGATACAGAGACTCACGCGCTGGAGATAAAAATGTTTTTTCTGCACAACGTTGCCATTGCTCGCTTTGAAATCCTTAAGTTTGTTAATTAAAAATTCGTCAAAGTTTTAAAAAATAGGAAATCGATCATAAAACAAATTTCAAATTTCAAATTTGGTCTTCCACATGCTCATATTCGTTGGAGGATTACGTTATTCAAAATTCGATGACTCGATGTACCGTTATTTTATGACATTGCGAGAAATATACATACATTTACGCAGATTTTCATTGTTTAATTTCTTCAAATATAATGCAGGACTCTAACATTTTATGGCAAGAGTTTGAAAAGTGAACCGACATTTATGAGTCCGACGCAAAATGCAAAAACGAAACTAATAATCCTTCGGGATTCAAATCCCTTTGGACTAAAAAAAAAAAAAAAATCTGAAATGTTTCAGATTTTAAATTACGTCCAAAGGGGCGTTTTTTTAACATTTTGTGTGTTACCTTTCTTTATTAAATATCATGTTCCTCGCACTTAAACCAAAAGATCCAGTGCAACAGCAATATCGCAAAATAATTTTGAAACGAGCATATCTTTAGAATTTCCGATACAGAGACTCACGCGCTGGAGATAAAAATGTTTTTTCTGCACAACGTTGCCATTGCTCGCTTTGAAATCCTTAAGTTTGTTAATTAAAAATTCGTCAAAGTTTTAAAAAATAGGAAATCGATCATAAAACAAATTTCAAATTTCAAATTTGGTCTTCCACATGCTCATATTCGTTGGAGGATTACGTTATTCAAAATTCGATGACTCTATGTACCGTTATTTTATGACATTGCGAGAAATATACATACATTTACGCAGATTTTCATTGTTTAATTTCTTCAAATATAATGCAGGACTCTAACATTTTATGGCAACAGATTGAAAAGTGAACCGACATTTATGAGTCCGACGCAAAATGCAAAAACGAAACTAATAATCCTTCGTAATTCAAATCCCTTTGGACTAAAAAAAAAAAAAAATCTGAAATGTTTCAGATTTTAAATTATGTCCAAAGGGGCGTTTTCTAACATTTTGTGTGTTACATTTCTTTATTAAATATCATTTTCCTCGCACTTAAACCATAAGATCCAGTGCAACAGCAAAATCGCAAAATAGTTTTAAAACGAGCATATCTTTAGAATTTCCGATACAGAGACTCACGCGTTGGAGATAAAAAGTTTTTCTGCACAACGTTGCCATTGCTCGCTTTGAAATCCTTGAGTTTGTTAATCAAAAATTCGTCAAAGTTTTAAAAAATAGGAAATCGATCATAAAACGAATTTCAAATTTTAAATTTGGTTTTCGACATGCTCATATTCGTTGGAGGATGACGTTATTCAAAATTCGATGACTCTATGTACCGTTGTTTTATCACAATACGAGAAATATACATACATTTATGCAGATTTTTCGTTATTTAATTTCTTCAAATATAATGCAGGACTCTAACCTTTTGTGGCAACACTTTGAAAAGTGAACCGACATTTATGAGTCCGACGCAAAATGCCAAAACGAAACTAATAATCCTTCGGGATTCAAATCCCTTTGGACTAAAAAAAAAAAAAAAAAAAAAAAAAAAAAAAAAAAAAAAAAATCTGAAATGTTTCAGATTTTAAATTATGTCCAAAGGGCCGTTTTTTAACATTTTGTATGTTACCTTTCTTTATTAAATATCATTTTCCTCGTACATAAACCATAAGATCCAGTGCAACAGCAAAATCGCAAAATAGTTTTAAAACGAGAATATCTTTAGAATTTCCGATACAGAGACTCACGCGCTGGAGATAAAAATGTTTTTTCTGCACAACGTTGCCATTGCTCGCTTTGAAATCCTTGAGTTTGTTAATCAAAAATTCGTCAAAGTTTTAAAAAATAGGAAATCGATCATAAAACGAATTTCAAATTTCAAATTTGGTTTTCCACATGCTCATATTCGTTGGAGGATGACGTTATTCAAAATTCGATGACTCTATGTACCGTTGTTTTATCACAATACGAGAAATATACATACATTTATGCAGATTTTTCATTATTTAATTTCTTCAAATATAATGCAGGACTCTAACCTTTTGTGGCAACACTTTGAGAAGTGAACCGACATTTATGAGTCCGACGCAAAATGCCAAAACGAAACTAATAATCCTTCGGGATTCAAATCCCTTTGGACTAAAAAAAAAAAAAAAAATCTGAAATGTTTCTGATTTTAAATTACGTCCAAAGGGGCGTTTTTTTAACATTTTGTGTGTTACCTTTCTTTATTAAATATCATGTTCCACGCACTTAAACCATAAGATCCAGTGCAACAGCAATATCGCAAAATAATTTTAAAACGAGCATTTCTTTAGAATTTCCGATACAGAGACTCACGCGCTGGAGATAAAAATGTTTTTTCTGCACAACGTTGCCATTGCTCGCTTTGAAATCCTTAAGTTTGTTAATTAAAAATTCGTCAAAGTTTTAAAAAATAGGAAATCGATCATAAAACAAATTTCAAATTTCAAATTTGGTCTTCCACATGCTCATATTCGTTGGAGGATTACGTTATTCAAAATTCGATGACTCTATGTACCGTTATTTTATGACATTGCGAGAAATATACATACATTTACGCAGATTTTCATTGTTTAATTTCTTCAAATATAATGCAGGACTCTAACATTTTATGGCAACAGATTGAAAAGTGAACCGACATTTATGAGTCCGACGCAAAATGCAAAAACGAAACTAATAATCCTTCGTAATTCAAATCCCTTTGGACTAAAAAAAAAAAAAAATATCTGAAATGTTTCAGATTTTAAATTATGTCCAAAGGGGCGTTTTCTAACATTTTGTGTGTTACATTTCTTTATTAAATATCATTTTCCTCGCACTTAAACCATAAGATCCAGTGCAACAGCAAAATCGCAAAATAGTTTTAAAACGAGCATATCTTTAGAATTTCCGATACAGAGACTCACGCGTTGGAGATAAAAATGTTTTTCTGCACAACGTTGCCATTGCTCGCTTTGAAATCCTTGAGTTTGTTAATCAAAAATTCGTCAAAGTTTTAAAAAATAGGAAATCGATCATAAAACGAATTTCAAATTTTAAATTTGGTTTTCGACATGCTCATATTCGTTGGAGGATGACGTTATTCAAAATTCGATGACTCTATGTACCGTTGTTTTATCACAATACGAGAAATATACATACATTTATGCAGATTTTTCGTTATTTAATTTCTTCAAATATAATGCAGGACTCTAACATTTTATGGCAACAGTTTGAAAAGTGAACCGACATTTATGAGTCCGAAGCAAAATGCAAAAACGAAACTAATAATCCTTCGGGATTCAAATCCCTTTGGACTAAAAAAAAAAAAAAAAAATCTGAAATGTTTCAGATTTTAAATTACGTCCAAAGGGGCGTTTTTTTTAACATTTTGTGTATTACCTTTCTTTATTAAATATCATGTTCCTCGCACTTAAACCATAAGATCTAGTGCAACAGCAATATCGCAAAATAATTTTAAAACGAACATATCTTTAGAATTTCCGATACAGAGACTCACGTGCTGGAGATAAAAATGTTTTTTCTGCACAACGTTGCCATTGCTCGCTTTGAAATCATTGAGTTTGTTAATCAAAAATTCGTCAAAGTTTTAAAAAATAGGAAATCGATCATAAAACAAATTTCAAATTTCAAATTTGGTCTTCGCCATGCTCATATTCGTTGGAGGATTACGTTATTCAAAATTCGATGACTCTATGTACCGTTATTTTATGACAATGCGAGAAATATACATACATTTACGCAGATTTTCATTATTTAATTTCTTTAAATATATTGCAGGACTCTAACATTTTATGGCAACAGTTTGAAAAGTGAACCGACATTTATTAGTCCGACGCAAAATGCCAAAACGAAACTAATAGTCCTTCGGGATTCAAATAACTTTGGACTAAAAAAAAAAAAAAAATCTGAAATGTTTCAGATTTTAAATTATGTCCAAAGGGCCGTTTTTTAACATTTTGTATGTTACCTTTCTTAATTAAATATCATTTTCCTCGCATTTAAACCATAAGATCCAGTGTAACAGCAAAATCGCAAAATAGTTTTAAAACGAGCATATCTTTAGAATTTCCGATACAGAGACTCACGCGTTGGAGATAAAAATGTTTTTCTGCACAACGTTGCCATTGCTCGCTTTGAAATCCTTGAGTTTGTTAATCAAAAATTCGTCAAAGTTTTAAAAAATAGGAAATCGATCATAAAACAAATTTCAAATTTCAAATTTGGTCTTCCACATACTCATATTCGTTGGAGGATTACGTTGTTCAAAATTCGATGACTCTATGTACCGTTGTTTTATCACAATACCAGAAAAATACATACATTTATGCAGGTTTTCATTATTTAATTTCTTCAAATATAATGCAGGACTCTAACCTTTTGTGGCAACACTTTGAGAAGTGAACCGACATTTATGAGTCCGACGCAAAATGCCAAAACGAAACTAATAATCCTTCGGGATTCAAATCCCTTTGGACTAAAAAAAAAAAAAAAATCTGAAATGTTTCTGATTTTAAATTATGTCTAAAGGGTCGTTTTTTAACATTTTGTGTGTTCCCTTTCTTTATTAAATATCATGTGCCTCGCACTTAAACCATAAGATCCAGTGCAACAGCAAAATCGCAAAATAGTTTTAAAACGAGCATATCTTTAGAATTTCCGATACAGAGACTCACGCTTTGGAGATAAAAATGTTTTCTGCACAACGTTGCCTTTGCCCGCTTTGAAATCCTTGAGTTTGTTCATCAAAAATTCGTCAAAGTTTTAAAAAATAGGAAATCGATCATAAAAAAAATTTCAAATTTGGTCTTCCACATGCTCATATTCGTTGGAGGATTACGTTATTCAAAATTCGATGACTCTATGTACCGTTATTTTATGACAATGCGAGAAATATACATACATTTACGCAGATTTTCATTGTTTAATTTCTTCAAATATAATGCAGGACTCTAACATTTTATGGCAACAGTTTGAAAAGTGAACCGACATTTATGAGTCCGACGCGAAATGCAAAAACGAAACTAATAATCCTTCGGGATTCAAATCCCTTTGGACTAAAAAAAAAAAAATCTGAAATGTTTCAGATTTTAAATTATTTCCAAAGGGGCGTTTTTTAACATTTTGTGTGTTACCGTTCTTTATTAAATATCATGTTCCTCGCACTTAAACCATAAGATCCAGTGCAACAGCAATATCGCAAATTAGTTTTAAAACGAAAATATCTTTAGAATTTCCGATACAGAGACTCACGCGCTGGAGATAAAAATGTTTTTTCTGCACAACGTTGCCATTGCTCGCTTTGAAATCCTTGAGTTTGTTAATCAAAAATTCGTCAAAGTTTTAAAAAATAGGAAATCGATCATAAAACGAATTTCAAATTTCAAATTTGGTTTTCCACATGCTCATATT
The DNA here is from genome assembly GCF_044657685.1 of Stegodyphus dumicola. Classification (NCBI taxonomy): domain Eukaryota; kingdom Metazoa; phylum Arthropoda; class Arachnida; order Araneae; family Eresidae; genus Stegodyphus; species Stegodyphus dumicola. Next base: position 27,810,976 of record NC_140778.1, read on the forward strand.
CGTTGGAGGATGACGTTATTCAAAATTCGATGACTCTATGTACCGTTGTTTTATCACAATACGAGAAATATTCATACATTTATGCAGATTTTTCATTATTTAATTTCTTCAAATATAATGCAGGACTCTAACATTTTATGGCAACAGTTTGAAAAGTGAACCGACATTTATGAGTCCGACGCAAAATGCCAAAACGAAACTAATAATCCTTCGGGATTCAAATCCCTTTGGACTAAAAAAAAAAAAATTTGAAATGTTTCAGATTTTAAATTACGTCCAAAGGGGCGTTTATTTAACATTTTGTGTGTTCCCTTTCTTTATTAAATATCATGTGCCTCGCACTTAAACCATAAGATCCAGTGCAACAGCAATATCGCAAAATAATTTTAAAACCAGCATATCTTTAGAATTTCCGATACAGAGACTCACGTGCTGGAGATAAAAATGATTTTCTGCACAACGTTGCCATTGCTCGCTTTGAAATCATTGAGTTTGTTAATCAAAAATTCGTCAAAGTTTTAAAAAATAGGAAATCGATCATAAAACAAATTTCAAATTTCAAATTTGGTCTTCCACATGCTCATATTCGTTGGAGGATTACGTTATTCAAAATTCGATGACTCTATGTACCGTTATTTTATGACAATGCGAGAAATATACATACATTTACGCAGATTTTCATTATTTAATTTCTTTAAATATATTGCAGGACTCTAACATTTTATGGCAACAGTTTGAAAAGTGAACCGACATTTATCCGTCCGACGCAAAATGCCAAAACGAAACAAATAGTCCTTCGGGATTCAAATCCCTTTGGACTAAAAAAAAAAAAAAAAAAAAAAAAAAAAATCTGAAACGTTTCAGATTTTAAATTATGTCCAAAGGGCCGTTTTTTAACATTTTGTATGTTACCTTTCTTTATTAAATATCATTTTCCTCGCACTTAAACCATAATATCCAGTGCAACAGCAATATCGCAAAATAGTTTTAATACCAGCATATCTTTAGAATTTCCGATACAGAGACTCACGTGCTGGAGGTAAAAATGATTTTCTGCACAACGTTGCCATTGCTCGCTTTGAAATCCTTGAGTTTGTTAATCAAAAATTCGTCAAAGTTTTAAAAAATAGGAAATCGATCATAAAACAAATTTCAAATTTGGTTTTCCACATGCTCATATTCGTTGGAGGATGACGTTATTCAAAATTCGATGACTCTATGTACCGTTGTTTTATCACAATACGAGAAATATACATACATTTATGCAGATTTTTCATTATTTAATTTCTTCAAATATAATGCAGGACTCTAACATTTTATGGCAACAGTTTGAAAAGTGAACCGACATTTATGAGTCCGACGCAAAATGCCAAAACGAAACTAATAATCCTTCGGGATTCAAATCCCTTTGGACTAAAAAAAAAAAATTTGAAATCTTTCAGATTTTAAATTACGTCCAAAGGGGCGTTTATTTAACATTTTGTGTGTTCCCTTTCTTTATTAAATATCATGTGCCTCGCACTTAAACCATAAGATCCAGTGCAACAGCAATATCGCAAAATAATTTTAATACCAGCATATCTTTAGAATTTCCGATACAGAGACTCACGTGCTGGAGGTAAAAATGATTTTCTGCACAACGTTGCCATTGCTCGCTTTGAAATCCTTGAGTTTGTTAATCAAAAATTCGTCAAAGTTTTAAAAAATAGGAAATCGATCATAAAACGAATTTCAAATTTCAAATTTGGTTTTCCACATGCTCATATTCGTTGGACGATGACGTTATTCAAAATTCGATGACTCTATGTACCGTTGTTTTATCACAATACGAGAAATATTCATACATTTATGCAGATTTTTCATTATTTAATTTCTTCAAATATAATGCAGGACTCTAACATTTTATGGCAACAGTTTGAAAAGTGAACCGACATTTATGAGTCCGACGCAAAATGCCAAAACGAAACTAATAATCCTTCGGGATTCAAATCCCTTTGGACTAAAAAAAAAAAAAAATTTGAAATGTTTCAGATTTTAATTACGTCCAAAGGGGCGTTTATTTAACATTTTGTGTGTTCCCTTTCTTTATTAAATATCATGTGCCTCGCACGTAAACCATAAGATCCAGTGCAACAGCAATATCGCAAAATAATTTTAATACCAGCATATCTTTAGAATTTCCGATACAGAGACTCACGTGCTGGAGGTAAAAATGATTTTCTGCACAACGTTGCCATTGCTCGCTTTGAAATCCTTGAGTTTGTTAATCAAAAATTCGTCAAAATTTTAAAAAATAGGAAATCGATCATAAAACAAATTTCAAATTTCAAATTTGGTCTTCCACATGCTCATATTCGTTGGAGGATTACGTTGTTCAAAATTCGATGACTCTATGTACCGTTGTTTTATCACAATACGAGAAATATACATACATTTATGCAGATTTTTCATTATTTAATTTCTTCAAATATAATGCAGGACTCTAACCTTTTGTGGCAACACTTTGAGAAGTGAACCGACATTTATGAGTCCGACGCAAAATGCGAAAACGAAACTAATAATCCTTCGGGATTCAAATCCCTTTGGACTAAAAAAAAAAAAAAAAAATCTGAAATGTTTCAGATTTTAAATTACGTCCAAAGGGGCGTTTTTTAACATTTTGTGTGTTACCGTTCTTTATTAAATATCATGTTCCTCGCACTTAAACCATAAGATCCAGTGCAACAGCAATATCGCAAAATAGTTTTAATACGAAAATATCTTTAGAATTTCCGATACAGAGACTCACGCGCTGGAGATAAAAATGTTTTTTCTGCACAACGTTGCCATTGCTCGCTTTGAAATCCTTGAGTTTGTTAATCAAAAATTCGTCAAAGTTTAAAAAATAGGAAATCGATCATAAAACAAATTTCAAATTTCAAATTTGGTCTTCCACATACTCATATTCGTTGGAGGATTACGTTGTTCAAAATTCGATGACTCTATGTACCGTTGTTTTATCACAATACGAGAAATATACATACATTTATGCAGATTTTCATTATTTAATTTCTTCAAATATAATGCAGGTCTCTAACATTTTATGGCAACAGTTTGAAAAGTGAACCGACATTTATGAGTCCGACGCAAAATGCCAAAACGAAACTAATAATCCTTCGGGATTCAAATCCCTTTGGACTAAAAAAAAAAAAAAAAAATCTGAAATGTTTCAGATTTTAAATTACGTCCAAAGGGGCGTTTTTTAACATTTTGTGTGTTACCGTTCTTTATTAAATATCATGTTCCTCGCACTTAAACCATAAGATCCAGCGCAACAGCAATATCGCAAAATAGTTTTAAAACGAGCATATCTTTAGAATTTCCGATACAGAGACTCACGCGTTGGAGATAAAAATGTTTTTCTGCACAACGTTGCCATTGCTCGCTTTGAAATCCTTGAGCTTGTTAATCAAAAATTCGTCAAAGTTTTAAAAAATAGGAAATCGATCATAAAAAAAATTTCAAATTTGGTTTTCCACATGCTCATATTCGTTGGAGGATGACGTTATTCAAAATTCGATGACTCTATGTACCGTTGTTTTATCACAATACGAGAAATATACATACATTTATGCAGATTTTTCATTATTTAATTTCATCAAATATAATGCAGGACTCTAACCTTTTGTGGCAACACTTTGAGAAGTGAACCGACATTTATGAGTCCGACGCAAAATGCGAAAACGAAACTAATAATCCTTCGGGATTCAAATCCCTTTGGACTAAAAAAAAAAAAAAATCTGAAATGTTTCAGATTTTAAATTACGTCCAAAAAGGCGTTTTTTAACATTTTGTGTGTTACCGTTCTTTATTAAATATCATGTTCCTCGCACTTAAACCATAAGATCCAGTGCAACAGCAATATCGCAAAATAGTTTTAATACGAAAATATCTTTAGAATTTCCGATACAGAGAGTCACGCGCGCGCTGGAGATAAAAATGTTTTTTCTGCACAACGTTGCCATTGCTCGCTTTGAAATCCTTGAGTTTGTTAATCAAAAATTCGTCAAAGTTTTAAAAGATAGGAAATCGATCATAAAACAAATTTCAAATTTCAAATTTTGTCTTCCACATACTCATATTCGTTGGAGGATTACGTTGTTCAAAATTCGATGACTCTATGTACCGTTGTTTTATCACAATACGAGAAATATACATACATTTATGCAGATTTTCATTATTTAATTTCTTCAAATATAATGCAGGACTCTAACATTTTATGGCAACAGTTTGGAAAGTGAACCGACATTTATGAGTCCGACGCAAAATGCCAAAACGAAACTAATAATCCTTCGGGATTCAAATCCCTTTGGACTAAAAAAAAAAAAAAAATTGAAATGTTTCAGATTTTAAATTACGTCCAAAGGGGCGTTTTTTAACATTTTGTGTGTTCCCTTTCTTTATTAAATATCATGTGCCTCGCACTTAAACCATAAGATCCAGTGCAACAGCAATATCGCAAAATAGTTTTAAAACGAGCATATCTTTAGAATTTCCGATACAGAGACTCACGCGTTGGAGATAAAAATGTTTTTCTGCACAACGTTGCCATTGCTCGCTTTGAAATCCTTGAGATTGTTAATCAAAAATTCGTCAAAGTTTTAAAAAATAGGAAATCGATCATAAAACAAATTTCAAATTTCAAATTTGGTCTTCCACATGCTCATATTCGTTGGAGGATTACGTTATTCAAAATTCGATGACTCTATGTACCGTTATTTTATGACAATGCGAGAAATATACATACATTTACGCAGATTTTCATTATTTAATTTCTTTAAATATATTGCAGGACTCTAACATTTTATGGCAACAGTTTGAAAAGTGAACCGACATTTATGAGTCCGACGCAAAATGCCAAAACGAAACTAATAGTCCGTCGGGATTCAAATCCCTTTGGACTAAAAAAAAAAAAAAAAAAAAATCTGAAATGTTTCAGATTTTAAATTATGTCCATAGGGGCGTTTTTTAACATTTTGTACGTTACCTTTCTTTATTAAATATCATTTTCCTCACACTTAAACCATAAGATCCAGTGCAACAGCAATATCGCAAAATAGTTTTAAAACGAGCATATCTTTAGAATTTCCGATACAGAGACTCACGCGTTGGAGATAAAAATGTTTTTCTGCACAACGTTGCCATTGCTCGCTTTGAAATCCTTGAGATTGTTAATCAAAAATTCGTCAAAGTTTTAAAAAATAGGAAATCGATCATAAAAAAAATTTCAAATTTGGTTTTCCACATGCTCATATTCGTTGGAGGATGACGTTATTCAAAATTCGATGACTCTATGTACCGTTGTTTTATCACAATACGAGAAATATACATACATTTATGCAGATTTTTCATTATTTAATTTCTTCAAATATAATGCAGGACTCTAACCTTTTGTGGCAGCACTTTGAGAAGTGAACCGACATTTATGAGTCCGACGCAAAATGCGAAAACGAAACTAATAATCCTTCGGGATTCAAATCCCTTTGGACTAAAAAAAAAAAAACAAATCTGAAATGTTTCAGATTTTCAATTACGTCCAAAGGGGTGTTTTTTAACATTTTGTGTGTTACAGTTCTTTATTAAATATCATGTTCCTCGCACTTAAACCATAAGATCCAGTGCAACAGCAATATCGCAAAATAGTTTTAAAACGAAAATATCTTTAGAATTTCCGATACAGAGACTCACGCGCTGGAGATAAAAATGTTTTTTCTGCACAACGTTGCCATTGCTCGCTTTGAAATCCTTGAGTTTGTTAATCAAAAATTCGTCAAAGTTTTAAAAAATAGGAAATCGATCATAAAACAAATTTCAAATTTCAAATTTGGTCTTCCACATACTCATATTCGTTGGAGGATTACGTTGTTCAAAATTCGATGACTCTATGTACCGTTGTTTTATCACAATACGAGAAATATACATACATTTATGCAGATTTTCATTATTTAATTTCTTCAAATATAATGCAGGACTCTAACATTTTATGGCAACAGTTTGAAAAGTGAACCGAAATTTATGAGTCCGACGCAAAATGCCAAAACGAGACTAATAATCCTTCGGGATTCAAATCCCTTTGGACTAAAAAAAAAAAAAAAAAAAAAAAAAAAAAAAAAAAAAAAAAAAAACTGAAATTTTTCAGATTTTAACTTACGTCCAAAGGGGCGTTTTTTAACATTTTGTGTGTTACCTTTCTTTATTAAATATCATGTTCCTCGCACTTAAACCATAAGATCCAGTTCAACAGCAATATCGAAAAATAATTTTAAAACGAGCATATCTTTAGAATTTCCGATACAGAGACTCACGCGCTGGAGATAAAAATGTTTTTTCTGCACAACGTTGCCATTGCTCGCTTTGAAATCCTTGAGCTTTTTAATCAAAAATTCGTCAAAGTTTTAAAAAATAGGAAATCGATCATAAAACAAATTTCAAATTTGTTCTTCCACATGCTCATATTCGTTGGAGGATTACGTTATTCAAAATTCGATGACTCTATGTACCGTTGTTTTATCACAATACGAGAAATATACATACATTTATGCAGATTTTTCATTATTTAATTTCTTCAAATATAATGCAGGACTCTAACATTTTATGGCAACAGTTTGAAAAGTGAACCGACATTTATGAGTCCGACGCAAAATGCTAAAACGAAACTAATAATCCTCCGGGATTCAAATCCCTTTGGACTAAAAAAAAAAATTTGAAATGTTTCAGATTTTAAATTACGTCCAAAGGGGCGTTTATTTAACATTTTGTGTGTTACCTTTCTTTATTAAATATCATGTGCCTCGCACTTAAACCATAAGATCCAGTGCAACAGCAATATCGCAAAATAATTTTAAAACCAGCATATCTTTAGAATTTCCGATACAGAGACTCACGTGCTGGAGATAAAAATGTTTTTCTGCACAACGTTGCCATTGCTCGCTTTGAAATCTGTAGTTTGTTAATCAAAAATTCATCAAAGTTTTAAAAAATAGGAAATCGATCATAAAACAAATTTCAAATTTCAAATTTGGTCTTCCACATGCTCATATTCGTTGGAGGATTACGTTATTCAAAATTCGATGACTCTATGTACCGTTATTTTATGACAATGCGAGAAATATACATACATTTACGCAGATTTTCATTATTTAATTTCTTCAAATATAATGCAGGACTCTAACATTTTATGGCAACAGTTTGAAAAGTGAACCGACATTTATGAGTCCGACGCAAAATGCTAAAACGAAACTAATAATCCTCCGGGATTCAAATCCCTTTGGACTAAAAAAAAAAATTTGAAATGTTTCAGATTTTAAATTACGTCCAAAGGGGCGTTTATTTAACATTTTGTGTGTTACCTTTCTTTATTAAATATCATGTGCCTCGCACTTAAACCATAAGATCCAGTGCAACAGCAATATCGCAAAATAATTTTAAAACCAGCATATCTTTAGAATTTCCGATACAGAGACTCACGTGCTGGAGATAAAAATGTTTTTCTGCACAACGTTGCCATTGCTCGCTTTGAAATCATTGAGTTTGTTAATCAAAAATTCGTCAAAGTTTTAAAAAATAGGTAATCGATCATAAAAAAAATTTCAAATTTGGTCTTCCACATGCTCATATTCGTTGGAGGATTACTTTATTCAAAATTCGATGACTCTATGTACCGTTATTTTATGACAATGCGAGAAATATACATACATTTACGCAGATTTTCATTATTTAATTTCTTTAAATATATTGCAGGACTCTAACATTTTATGGCAACAGTTTGAAAAGTGAACCGACATTTATCCGTCCGACGCAAAATGCCAAAACGAAACTAATAGTCCTTCGGGATTCAAATCCCTTTGGACTAAAAAAAAAAAAAAAAAAAAAAAAAATCTGAAATGTTTCAGATTTTAAATTATGTCCAAAGGGCCGTTTTTTAACATTTGGTATGTTACCTTTCTTTATTAAATATCATTTTCCTCGCACTTAAACCATAAGATCCAGTGCAACAGCAAAATCGCAAAATAGTTTTAAAACGAGCATATCTTTAGAATTTCCGATACAGAGACTCACGCGTTGGAGATAAAAATGCTTTTCTGCACAACGTTGCCATTGCTCGCTATGTAATCCTTGAGTTTGTTAATCAAAAATTCGTCAAAGTTTTAAAAAATAGGAAATCGATCATAAAACAAATTTCAAATTTCAAATTTGGTCTTCCACATGCTCATATTCGTTGGAGGATGACGTTATTCAAAATTCGATGAATCTATGTACCGTTGTTTTATCACAATACGAGAAATATACATACATTTATGCAGATTTTCATTATTTAATTTCTTCAAATATAATGCAGGACTCTAACATTTTGTGGCAACAGTTTGAAAAGTGAACCGGCATTTATGAGTCCAAAGCAAAATGCCAAAACGAAACTAATAGTTCTTCGGGATTCAAATCTTTTTGGACAAAACAAAAAAAAAAAAAAAAAATCTGAAATGTTTCAGATTTTAAAATACATCCAAAGGGCCCTTATTTAACATTTTGTGTGTTACCTTTCTTTATTAAATATCATGTTCCTCGCACTTCAACCATAAGATCCAGTGCAACAGCAATATCGCAAAATAGTTTTAAACGAGCATACCTTTAGAATTTCCGATACAGAGACTCACGCACTGGAGATAAAAATGTTTTTTTCTGCACAACGTTGCCATTGCTCGCTTTGTAATCCTTGAGTTTGTTAATCAAAAATTCGTCAAAGTTTTAAAAATAGGAAATCGATCATAAAACAAATTTCAAATTTCAAATTTGGTCTTCCACATGCTCATATTCGTTGGAGATTTACGTTATTCAAAATTCGATGACTCTATGTACCGTTGTTTTATCACAATACGAGAAATATACATACATTTATGCAGATTTTCATTATTTAATTTCTTCAAATATAATGCAGGACTCTAACATTTTATGGCAACAGTTTGAAAAGTGAACCGACATTTATGAGTCCGACGCAAAATGCCAAAACGAAACTAATAATCCTTCGGGATTCAAATCCCTTTGGACTAAAAAAAAAAATTTGAAATGTTTCAGATTTTAAATTACGTCCAAAGGGGCGTTTATTTAACATTTTGTGTGTTCCCTTTCTTTATTAAATATCATGTGCCTCGCACTTAAACCATAAGATCCAGTGCAACAGCAATATCGCAAAATAATTTTAAAACCAGCATATGTTTAGAATTTCCGATACAGAGACTCACGTGCTGGAGATAAAAATGTTTTTTCTGCACAACGTTGCCATTGCTCGCTTTGAAATCATTGAGTTTGTTAATCAAAAATTCGTCAAAGTTTTAAAAAATAGGAAATCGATCATAAAACAAATTTCAAATTTCAAATTTGGTCTTCCACATGCTCATATTCGTTGGAGGATTACTTTATTCAAAATTCGATGACTCTATGTACCGTTATTTTATGACAATGCGAGAAATATACATACATTTACGCAGATTTTCATTATTTAATCTCTTTAAATATATTGCAGGACTCTAACATTTTATGGCAACAGTTTGAAAAGTGAACCGACATTTATGAGTCCGACGCAAAATGCCAAAACGAAACTAATAATCCTTCGGGATTCAAATCCCTTTGGACTAAAAAAAAAAAATCTGAAATGTTTCAGATTTTAAATTATGTCCAAAGGGCCGTTTTTTAACATTTTGTATGTTACCTTTCTTAATTAAATATCATTTTCCTCGCACTTAAACCATAAGATCCAGTGCAACAGCAAAATCGCAAAATAGTTTTAAAACGAGCATATCTTTAGAATTTCCGATACAGAGACTCACGCGTTGGAGATAAAAATGTTTTTCTGCACAACGTTGCCATTGCTCGCTTTCAAATCCTTGAGTTTGTTAATCAAAAATTCGTCAAAGTTTTAAAAAATAGGAAATCGATCATAAAACAAATTTCAAATTTCAAATTTGGTCTTCCACATGCTCATATTCGTTGGAGGATTACGTTATTCAAAATTCGATGACTCTATGTACCGTTATTTTATGACAATGCGAGAAATATACATACATTTACGCAGATTTTCATTATTTAATTTCTTCAAATATAATGCAGGACTCTAACATTTTATGGCAACAGTTTCAAAAGTGAACCGACATTTATCCGTCCGACGCAAAATGCGAAAACGAAACTAATAATCCTTCGGGATTCAAATCCCTTTGGACTAAAAAAAAAAAAAAAATCTGAAATTTTTCAGATTTTAACTTACGTCCAAAGGGGCGTTTTTTAACATATTGTGTGTTACCTTTCTTTATTAAATATCATGTTCCTCGCACTTAAACCATAAGATCCAGTGCAACAGCAATATCGCAAAATAGTTTTAAAACGAGAATATCTTTAGAATTTCCGATACAGAGAATCACGCGCTGGAGATAAAAATGTTTTTTCTGCACAACGTTGCCATTCCTCGCTTTGAAATCCTTGAGTTTGTTAATCAAAAATTCGTCAAAGTTTTAAAAAATAGGAAATCGATCATAAAACAAATTTCAAATTTCAAATTTGGTCTTCCACATGCTCATATTCGTTGGAGGATTACTTTATTCAAAATTCGATGACTCTATGTACCGTTATTTTATGACAATGCGAGAAATATACATACATTTACGCAGATTTTCATTATTTAATCTCTTTAAATATATTGCAGGACTCTAACATTTTATGGCAACAGTTTGAAAAGTGAACCGACATTTATGAGTCCGACGCAAAATGCCAAAACGAAACTAATAATCCTTCGGGATTCAAATCCCATTGGACTAAAAAAAAAAAAATCTGAAATGTTTCAGATTTTAAATTATGTCCAAAGGGCCGTTTTTTAACATTTTGTATGTTACCTTTCTTAATTAAATATCATTTTCCTCGCACTTAAACCATAAGATCCAGTGCAACAGCAAAATCGCAAAATAGTTTTAAAACGAGCATATCTTTAGAATTTCCGATACAGAGACTCACGCGTTGGAGATAAAAATGTTTTTCTGCACAACGTTGCCATTGCTCGCTTTCAAATCCTTGAGTTTGTTAATCAAAAATTCGTCAAAGTTTTAAAAAATAGGAAATCGATCATAAAACAAATTTCAAATTTCAAATTTGGTCTTCCACATGCTCATATTCGTTGGAGGATTACGTTATTCAAAATTCGATGACTCTATGTACCGTTATTTTATGACAATGCGAGAAATATACATACATTTACGCAGATTTTCATTATTTAATTTCTTCAAATATAATGCAGGACTCTAACATTTTATGGCAACAGTTTCAAAAGTGAACCGACATTTATCCGTCCGACGCAAAATGCGAAAACGAAACTAATAATCCTTCGGGATTCAAATCCCTTTGGACTAAAAAAAAAAAAAAAAAAAAAAAAAAATCTGAAATTTTTCAGATTTTAACTTACGTCCAAAGGGGCGTTTTTTAACATATTGTGTGTTACCTTTCTTTATTAAATATCATGTTCCTCGCACTTAAACCATAAGATCCAGTGCAACAGCAATATCGCAAAATAGTTTTAAAACGAGAATATCTTTAGAATTTCCGATACAGAGAATCACGCGCTGGAGATAAAAATGTTTTTTCTGCACAACGTTGCCATTGCTCGCTTTGAAATCCTTGAGTTTGTTAATCAAAAATTCGTCAAAGTTTTAAAAAATAGGAAATCGATCATAAAACGAATTTCAAATTTCAAATTTGGTCTTCCACATACTCATATTCGTTGGAGGATTACGTTGTTCAAAATTCGATGAGTCTATGTACCGTTGTTTTATCACAATACGAGAAATATACATACATTTATGCAGATTTTTCATTATTTAATTTCTTCAAATATAATGCAGGACTCTAACATTTTGTGGCAACAGTTTGAAAAGTGAACCGACATTTATGAATCCAACGCAAAATGCCAAAACGAAACTAATAGTTCTTCGGGATTCAAATCTTTTTGGACTAAAAAAAAAAAAATCTGAAATGTTTCAGATTTTAAATTACATCCAAAGGGGCGTTTTTTAACATTTTGTAAGTTACCTTTCTTTATTAAATATCATGTTCCTCGCACTTAAACCATAAGATCCAGTGCAACAGCAATATCGCAAAATAGTTTTAAAACGAGCATATCTTTAGAATTTCCAATACAGAGACTCACGCGCTGGAGATAAAAATGTTTTTTTCTGCACAACGTTGCCATTCCTCGCTTTGTAATCCCTGAGTTTGTTAATCAAAAATTCGTCAAAGTTTTAAAAATAGGAAATCGATCATAAAACAAATTTCAAATTTCAAATTTGGTCTTCCACATGCTCATATTCGTTGGAGGATTACGTTATTCAAAATTCGATGACTCTATGTACCGTTATTTTATGACAATGCGAGAAATATACATACATTTACGCAGATTTTCATTATTTAATTTCTTCAAATACAATGCAGGTTTCTAACATTTTATGGCAATAGTTTGAAAAGTGAACCGACATTTATGAATCCAACGCAAAATGCCAAAACGAAACTAATAGTTCTTCGGGATTCAAATCTTTTTGGACTAAAAAAAAAAAAATCTGAAATGTTTCAGATTTTAAATTACATCCAAAGGGGCGTTTTTTAACATTTTGTATGTTACCTTTCTTTATTAAATATCATGTTCCTCGCACTTAAACCATAAGATCCAGTGCAACAGCAATATCGCAAAATAGTTTTAAAACGAGCATATCTTTAGAATTTCCGATACAGAGACTCACGCGCTGGAGATAAAAATGTTTTTTCTGCACAACGTTGCCATTGCTCGCTTTGAAATCCTTGAGCTTGCTAATCAAAAATTCGTCAAAGTTTTAAAAAATAGGAAATCGATCATAAAAAAAATTTCAAATTTGGTCTTCCACATGCTCATATTCGTTGGAGGATTACGTTATTCAAAATTCGATGACTCTATGTACCGTTGTTTTATCACAATACGAGAAATATACATACATTTATGCAGATTTTTCATTATTTAATTTCTTCAAATATAATGCAGGACTCTAACATTTTATGGCAACAGTTTCAAAAGTGAACCGACATTTATCCGTCCGACGCAAAATGCGAAAACGAAACTAATAATCCTTCGGGATTCAAATCCCTTTGGACTAAAAAAAAAAAAAAAAAAAAAAAAAAAAAAAAAATGTGAAATTTTTCAGATTTTGACTTACGTCCAAAGGGGCGTTTTTTAACATTTTGTGTGTTACCTTTCTTTATTAAATATCATTTTCCTCGCACTTAAACCATAAGATCCAGTGCAACCGCAAAATCGCAAAATAGTTTTAAAACAAGCATATCTTTAGAATTTCCGATACAGAGACTCACGCGCTGGAGATAAAAATGTTTTTTCTGCACAACGTTGCCATTGCTCGCTTTGAAATCCTTGAGTTTGTTAATCAAAAATTCATCAAAGTTTTAAAAAATAGGAAATCGATCATAAAACAAATTTCAAATTTCAAATTTGGTCTTCCACATGCTCATATTCGTTGGAGGATGACGTTATTCAAAATTCGATGAATCTATGTACCGTTGTTTTATCACAATACGAGAAATATACATACATTTATGCAGATTTTCATTATTTAATTTCTTCAAATATAATGCAGGACTCTAACATTTTGTGGCAACAGTTTGAAAAGTGAACCGGCATTTATGAGTCCAAAGCAAAATGCCAAAACGAAACTAATAGTTCTTCGGGATTCAAATCTTTTTGGACAAAACAAAAAAAAAAAAAAAAAATCTGAAATGTTTCAGATTTTAAAATACATCCAAAGGGCCCTTATTTAACATTTTGTGTGTTACCTTTCTTTATTAAATATCATGTTCCTCGCACTTCAACCATAAGATCCAGTGCAACAGCAATATCGCAAAATAGTTTTAAACGAGCATACCTTTAGAATTTCCGATACAGAGACTCACGCACTGGAGATAAAAATGTTTTTTTCTGCACAACGTTGCCATTGCTCGCTTTGTAATCCTTGAGTTTGTTAATCAAAAATTCGTCAAAGTTTTAAAAATAGGAAATCGATCATAAAACAAATTTCAAATTTCAAATTTGGTCTTCCACATGCTCATATTCGTTGGAGATTTACGTTATTCAAAATTCGATGACTCTATGTACCGTTGTTTTATCACAATACGAGAAATATACATACATTTATGCAGATTTTCATTATTTAATTTCTTCAAATATAATGCAGGACTCTAACATTTTATGGCAACAGTTTGAAAAGTGAACCGACATTTATGAGTCCGACGCAAAATGCCAAAACGAAACTAATAATCCTTCGGGATTCAAATCCCTTTGGACTAAAAAAAAAAATTTGAAATGTTTCAGATTTTAAATTACGTCCAAAGGGGCGTTTATTTAACATTTTGTGTGTTCCCTTTCTTTATTAAATATCATGTGCCTCGCACTTAAACCATAAGATCCAGTGCAACAGCAATATCGCAAAATAATTTTAAAACCAGCATATGTTTAGAATTTCCGATACAGAGACTCACGTGCTGGAGATAAAAATGTTTTTTCTGCACAACGTTGCCATTGCTCGCTTTGAAATCATTGAGTTTGTTAATCAAAAATTCGTCAAAGTTTTAAAAAATAGGAAATCGATCATAAAACAAATTTCAAATTTCAAATTTGGTCTTCCACATGCTCATATTCGTTGGAGGATTACTTTATTCAAAATTCGATGACTCTATGTACCGTTATTTTATGACAATGCGAGAAATATACATACATTTACGCAGATTTTCATTATTTAATCTCTTTAAATATATTGCAGGACTCTAACATTTTATGGCAACAGTTTGAAAAGTGAACCGACATTTATGAGTCCGACGCAAAATGCCAAAACGAAACTAATAATCCTTCGGGATTCAAATCCCTTTGGACTAAAAAAAAAAAATCTGAAATGTTTCAGATTTTAAATTATGTCCAAAGGGCCGTTTTTTAACATTTTGTATGTTACCTTTCTTAATTAAATATCATTTTCCTCGCACTTAAACCATAAGATCCAGTGCAACAGCAAAATCGCAAAATAGTTTTAAAACGAGCATATCTTTAGAATTTCCGATACAGAGACTCACGCGTTGGAGATAAAAATGTTTTTCTGCACAACGTTGCCATTGCTCGCTTTCAAATCCTTGAGTTTGTTAATCAAAAATTCGTCAAAGTTTTAAAAAATAGGAAATCGATCATAAAACAAATTTCAAATTTCAAATTTGGTCTTCCACATGCTCATATTCGTTGGAGGATTACGTTATTCAAAATTCGATGACTCTATGTACCGTTATTTTATGACAATGCGAGAAATATACATACATTTACGCAGATTTTCATTATTTAATTTCTTCAAATATAATGCAGGACTCTAACATTTTATGGCAACAGTTTCAAAAGTGAACCGACATTTATCCGTCCGACGCAAAATGCGAAAACGAAACTAATAATCCTTCGGGATTCAAATCCCTTTGGACTAAAAAAAAAAAAAAAATCTGAAATTTTTCAGATTTTAACTTACGTCCAAAGGGGCGTTTTTTAACATATTGTGTGTTACCTTTCTTTATTAAATATCATGTTCCTCGCACTTAAACCATAAGATCCAGTGCAACAGCAATATCGCAAAATAGTTTTAAAACGAGAATATCTTTAGAATTTCCGATACAGAGAATCACGCGCTGGAGATAAAAATGTTTTTTCTGCACAACGTTGCCATTCCTCGCTTTGAAATCCTTGAGTTTGTTAATCAAAAATTCGTCAAAGTTTTAAAAAATAGGAAATCGATCATAAAACAAATTTCAAATTTCAAATTTGGTCTTCCACATGCTCATATTCGTTGGAGGATTACTTTATTCAAAATTCGATGACTCTATGTACCGTTATTTTATGACAATGCGAGAAATATACATACATTTACGCAGATTTTCATTATTTAATCTCTTTAAATATATTGCAGGACTCTAACATTTTATGGCAACAGTTTGAAAAGTGAACCGACATTTATGAGTCCGACGCAAAATGCCAAAACGAAACTAATAATCCTTCGGGATTCAAATCCCATTGGACTAAAAAAAAAAAAAATCTGAAATGTTTCAGATTTTAAATTATGTCCAAAGGGCCGTTTTTTAACATTTTGTATGTTACCTTTCTTAATTAAATATCATTTTCCTCGCACTTAAACCATAAGATCCAGTGCAACAGCAAAATCGCAAAATAGTTTTAAAACGAGCATATCTTTAGAATTTCCGATACAGAGACTCACGCGTTGGAGATAAAAATGTTTTTCTGCACAACGTTGCCATTGCTCGCTTTCAAATCCTTGAGTTTGTTAATCAAAAATTCGTCAAAGTTTTAAAAAATAGGAAATCGATCATAAAACAAATTTCAAATTTCAAATTTGGTCTTCCACATGCTCATATTCGTTGGAGGATTACGTTATTCAAAATTCGATGACTCTATGTACCGTTATTTTATGACAATGCGAGAAATATACATACATTTACGCAGATTTTCATTATTTAATTTCTTCAAATATAATGCAGGACTCTAACATTTTATGGCAACAGTTTCAAAAGTGAACCGACATTTATCCGTCCGACGCAAAATGCGAAAACGAAACTAATAATCCTTCGGGATTCAAATCCCTTTGGACTAAAAAAAAAAAAAAAAAAAAAAAAAAATCTGAAATTTTTCAGATTTTAACTTACGTCCAAAGGGGCGTTTTTTAACATTTTGTAAGTTACCTTTCTTTATTAAATATCATGTTCCTCGCACTTAAACCATAAGATCCAGTGCAACAGCAATATCGCAAAATAGTTTTAAAACGAGCATATCTTTAGAATTTCCAATACAGAGACTCACGCGCTGGAGATAAAAATGTTTTTTTCTGCACAACGTTGCCATTCCTCGCTTTGTAATCCCTGAGTTTGTTAATCAAAAATTCGTCAAAGTTTTAAAAATAGGAAATCGATCATAAAACAAATTTCAAATTTCAAATTTGGTCTTCCACATGCTCATATTCGTTGGAGGATTACGTTATTCAAAATTCGATGACTCTATGTACCGTTATTTTATGACAATGCGAGAAATATACATACATTTACGCAGATTTTCATTATTTAATTTCTTCAAATACAATGCAGGTTTCTAACATTTTATGGCAATAGTTTGAAAAGTGAACCGACATTTATGAATCCAACGCAAAATGCCAAAACGAAACTAATAGTTCTTCGGGATTCAAATCTTTTTGGACTAAAAAAAAAAAAATCTGAAATGTTTCAGATTTTAAATTACATCCAAAGGGGCGTTTTTTAACATTTTGTATGTTACCTTTCTTTATTAAATATCATGTTCCTCGCACTTAAACCATAAGATCCAGTGCAACAGCAATATCGCAAAATAGTTTTAAAACGAGCATATCTTTAGAATTTCCGATACAGAGACTCACGCGCTGGAGATAAAAATGTTTTTTCTGCACAACGTTGCCATTGCTCGCTTTGAAATCCTTGAGCTTGCTAATCAAAAATTCGTCAAAGTTTTAAAAAATAGGAAATCGATCATAAAAAAAATTTCAAATTTGGTCTTCCACATGCTCATATTCGTTGGAGGATTACGTTATTCAAAATTCGATGACTCTATGTACCGTTGTTTTATCACAATACGAGAAATATACATACATTTATGCAGATTTTTCATTATTTAATTTCTTCAAATATAATGCAGGACTCTAACATTTTATGGCAACAGTTTCAAAAGTGAACCGACATTTATCCGTCCGACGCAAAATGCGAAAACGAAACTAATAATCCTTCGGGATTCAAATCCCTTTGGACTAAAAAAAAAAAAAAAAAAAAAAAAAAAAAAAAAAAAAAAAAAATGTGAAATTTTTCAGATTTTGACTTACGTCCAAAGGGGCGTTTTTTAACATTTTGTGTGTTACCTTTCTTTATTAAATATCATTTTCCTCGCACTTAAACCATAAGATCCAGTGCAACCGCAAAATCGCAAAATAGTTTTAAAACAAGCATATCTTTAGAATTTCCGATACAGAGACTCACGCGCTGGAGATAAAAATGTTTTTTCTGCACAACGTTGCCATTGCTCGCTTTGAAATCCTTGAGTTTGTTAATCAAAAATTCATCAAAGTTTTAAAAAATAGGAAATCGATCATAAAACAAATTTCAAATTTCAAATTTGGTCTTCCACATGCTCATATTCGTTGGAGGATTACGTTATTCAAAATTCGATGACTCTATGTACCGTTATTTTATGACAATGCGAGAAATATACATACATTTACGCAGATTTTCATTATTTAATTTCTTCAAATACAATCCAGGACTCTAACATTTTATGGCAACAGTTTGAAAAGTGAACCGACATTTATGAATCCAACGCAAAATGCCAAAACGAAACTAATAGTTCTTCGGGATCCAAATCTTTTTGGACTAAAAAAAAAAAAAATCTGAAATGTTTCAGATTTTAAATTATGTCCAAAGGGCCGTTTTTTAACATTTTGTATGTTACCTTTCTTAATTAAATATCATTTTCCTCGCACTTAAACCATAAGATCCAGTGCAACAGCAAAATCGCAAAATAGTTTTAAAACGAGCATATCTTTAGAATTTCCGATACAGAGACTCACGCGTTGGAGATAAAAATGTTTTTCTGCACAACGTTGCCATTGCTCGCTTTCAAATCCTTGAGTTTGTTAATCAAAAATTCGTCAAAGTTTTAAAAAATAGGAAATCGATCATAAAACAAATTTCAAATTTCAAATTTGGTCTTCCACATGCTCATATTCGTTGGAGGATTACGTTATTCAAAATTCGATGACTCTATGTACCGTTATTTTATGACAATGCGAGAAATATACATACATTTACGCAGATTTTCATTATTTAATTTCTTCAAATATAATGCAGGACTCTAACATTTTATGGCAACAGTTTCAAAAGTGAACCGACATTTATCCGTCCGACGCAAAATGCGAAAACGAAACTAATAATCCTTCGGGATTCAAATCCCTTTGGACTAAAAAAAAAAAAAAAAAAAAAAAAAAATCTGAAATTTTTCAGATTTTAACTTACGTCCAAAGGGGCGTTTTTTAACATATTGTGTGTTACCTTTCTTTATTAAATATCATGTTCCTCGCACTTAAACCATAAGATCCAGTGCAACAGCAATATCGCAAAATAGTTTTAAAACGAGAATATCTTTAGAATTTCCGATACAGAGAATCACGCGCTGGAAATAAAAATGTTTTTTCTGCACAACGTTGCCATTGCTCGCTTTGAAATCCTTGAGTTTGTTAATCAAAAATTCGTCAAAGTTTTAAAAAATAGGAAATCGATCATAAAACGAATTTCAAATTTCAAATTTGGTCTTCCACATACTCATATTCGTTGGAGGATTACGTTGTTCAAAATTCGATGAGTCTATGTACCGTTGTTTTATCACAATACGAGAAATATACATACATTTATGCAGATTTTTCATTATTTAATTTCTTCAAATATAATGCAGGACTCTAACATTTTGTGGCAACAGTTTGAAAAGTGAACCGACATTTATGAATCCAACGCAAAATGCCAAAACGAAACTAATAGTTCTTCGGGATTCAAATCTTTTTGGACTAAAAAAAAAAAAATCTGAAATGTTTCAGATTTTAAATTACATCCAAAGGGGCGTTTTTTAACATTTTGTAAGTTACCTTTCTTTATTAAATATCATGTTCCTCGCACTTAAACCATAAGATCCAGTGCAACAGCAATATCGCAAAATAGTTTTAAAACGAGCATATCTTTAGAATTTCCAATACAGAGACTCACGCGCTGGAGATAAAAATGTTTTTTTCTGCACAACGTTGCCATTCCTCGCTTTGTAATCCCTGAGTTTGTTAATCAAAAATTCGTCAAAGTTTTAAAAATAGGAAATCGATCATAAAACAAATTTCAAATTTCAAATTTGGTCTTCCACATGCTCATATTCGTTGGAGGATTACGTTATTCAAAATTCGATGACTCTATGTACCGTTATTTTATGACAATGCGAGAAATATACATACATTTACGCAGATTTTCATTATTTAATTTCTTCAAATACAATGCAGGTTTCTAACATTTTATGGCAATAGTTTGAAAAGTGAACCGACATTTATGAATCCAACGCAAAATGCCAAAACGAAACTAATAGTTCTTCGGGATTCAAATCTTTTTGGACTAAAAAAAAAAAAATCTGAAATGTTTCAGATTTTAAATTACATCCAAAGGGGCGTTTTTTAACATTTTGTATGTTACCTTTCTTTATTAAATATCATGTTCCTCGCACTTAAACCATAAGATCCAGTGCAACAGCAATATCGCAAAATAGTTTTAAAACGAGCATATCTTTAGAATTTCCGATACAGAGACTCACGCGCTGGAGATAAAAATGTTTTTTCTGCACAACGTTGCCATTGCTCGCTTTGAAATCCTTGAGCTTGCTAATCAAAAATTCGTCAAAGTTTTAAAAAATAGGAAATCGATCATAAAAAAAATTTCAAATTTGGTCTTCCACATGCTCATATTCGTTGGAGGATTACGTTATTCAAAATTCGATGACTCTATGTACCGTTGTTTTATCACAATACGAGAAATATACATACATTTATGCAGATTTTTCATTATTTAATTTCTTCAAATATAATGCAGGACTCTAACATTTTATGGCAACAGTTTCAAAAGTGAACCGACATTTATCCGTCCGACGCAAAATGCGAAAACGAAACTAATAATCCTTCGGGATTCAAATCCCTTTGGACTAAAAAAAAAAAAAAAAAAAAAAAAAAAAAAAATCTGAAATTTTTCAGATTTTGACTTACGTCCAAAGGGGCGTTTTTTAACATTTTGTGTGTTACCTTTCTTTATTAAATATCATTTTCCTCGCACTTAAACCATAAGATCCAGTGCAACCGCAAAATCGCAAAATAGTTTTAAAACGAGCATATCTTTAGAATTTCCGATACAGAGACTCACGCGTTGAAGATAAAAATGTTTTTCTGCACAACGTTGCCATTGCTCGCTTTCAAATCCTTGAGTTTGTTAATCAAAAATTCGTCAAAGTTTTAAAAAAAAAGAAATCGATCATAAAACAAATTTCAAATTTCAAATTTGGTCTTCCACATGCTCATATTCGTTGGAGGATTACGTTATTCAAAATTCGATGACTCTATGTACCGTTATTTTATGACAATGCGAGAAATATACATACATTTACGCAGATTTTCATTATTTAATTTCTTCAAATATAATGCAGGACTCTAACATTTTATGGCAACAGTTTAAAAGTGAACCGACATTTATGAGTCCGACGCAAAATGCCAAAACGAAACTAATAGTTCTTCGGGATTCAAATCTTTTTGGACTAAAAAAAAAAAAAATCTGAAATGTTTCAGATTTTAAATTACATCCAAAGGGGCGTTTTTTAACATTTTGTAAGTTACCTTTCTTTATTAAATATCATGTTCCTCGCACTTAAACCATAAGATCCAGTGCAACAGCAATATCGCAAAATAGTTTTAAAACGAGCATACCTTTAGAATTTCCGATACAGAGACTCACGCGCTGGAGATAAAAATGTTTTTTTCTGCACAACGTTGCCATTGCTCGCTTTGTAATCCTTGAGTTTGTTAATCAAAAATTCGTCAAAGTTTTAAAAAATAGGAAATCGATCATAAAACAAATTTCAAATTTCAAATTTGGTCTTCCACATGCTCATATTCGTTGGAGGATTACGTTATTCAAAATTCGATGACTCTATGTACCGTTATTTTATGACAATGCGAGAAATATACATACATTTACGCAGATTTTCATTATTTAATTTCTTTAAATATAATTCAGGACTCTAACATTTTATGGCAACAGTTTGAAAAGTGAACCGACATTTATGAGTCCGACGCAAAATGCCAAAACGAAACTAATAATCCTTCGGGATTCAAATCCCTTTGGACTAAAAAAAAAAAAAATCTGAAATGTTTCAGATTTTAAATTACATCCAAAGGGGCGTTTTTTAACATTTTGTATGTTACCTTTCTTTATTAAATATCATGTTCCTCGCACTTAAACCATAAGATCCAGTGCAACAGCAATATCGCAAAATAGTTTTAAAACGAGCATATCTTTAGAATTTCCGATACAGAGACTCACGCGCTGGAGATAAAAATGTTTTTTCTGCCCAACGTTGCCATTGCTCGCTTTGAAATCCTTGAGCTTGCTAATCAAAAATTCGTCAAAGTTTTAAAAAATAGGAAATCGATCATAAAAAAAATTTCAAATTTGGTCTTCCACATGCTCATATTCGTTGGAGGATTACGTTATTCAAAATTCGATGACTCTATGTACCGTTATTTTATGACAATGGGAGAAATATACATACATTTACGCAGATTTTCATTATTTAATTTCTTCAGATATAATGCAGGACTCTAACATTTTATGGCAACAGTTTCAAAAGTGAACCGACATTTATCCGTCCGACGCAAAATGCGAAAACGAAACTAATAATCCTTCGGGATTCAAATCCCTTTGCACTAAAAAAAAAAAAAAAAAAAAAAAAAAAAAATCTGAAATTTTTCAGATTTTAACTTACGTCCAAAGGGGCGTTTTTTAACATTTTGTGTGTTACCTTTCTTTATTAAATATCATTTTCCTCGCACTTAAACCATAAGATCCAGTGCAACAGCAAAATCGCAAAATAGTTTTAAAACGAGCATATCTTTAGAATTTCCGATACAGAGACTCACGCGTTGAAGATAAAAATGTTTTTCTGCACAACGTTGCCATTGCTCGCTTTCAAATCCTTGAGTTTGTTAATCAAAAATTCGTCAAAGTTTTAAAAAAAAAGAAATTGATCATAAAACAAATTTCAAATTTCAAATTTGGTCTTCCACATGCTCATATTCGTTGGAGGATTACGTTATTCAAAATTCGATGACTCTATGTACCGTTATTTTATGACAATGCGAGAAATATACATACATTTACGCAGATTTTCATTATTTAATTTCTTCAAATATAATGCAGGACTCTAACATTTTATGGCAACAGTTTCAAAAGTGAACCGACATTTATGAGTCCGACGCAAAATGCCAAAACGAAACTAATAATCCTTCGGGATTCAAATCCCTTTGGACTAAAAAAAAAAAAAAAATCTGAAGTGTTTCAGATTTTAAATTATGTCCAAAGGGGCGTTTTTTAACATTTTGTATATTACCTTTCTTTATTAAATATCATTTTCCTCGCACTTAAACCATAAGATCCAGTGCAACCGCAAAATCGCAAAATAGTTTTAAAACGAGCATATCTTTAGAATTTCCGATACAGAGACTCACGCGTTGAAGATAAAAATGTTTTTCTGCACAACGTTGCCATTGCTCGCTTTCAAATCCTTGAGTTTGTTAATCAAAAATTCGTCAGAGTTTTAAAAAAAAAGAAATCGATCATAAAACAAATTTCAAATTTCAAATTTGGTCTTCCACATGCTCATATTCGTTGGAGGATTACGTTATTCAAAATTCGATGACTCTATGTACCGTTATTTTATGACAATGCGAGAAATATACATACATTTACGCAGATTTTCATTATTTAATTTCTTCAAATATAATGCAGGACTCTAACATTTTATGGCAACAGTTTAAAAGTGAACCGACATTTATGAGTCCGACGCAAAATGCCAAAACGAAACTAATAGTTCTTCGGGATTCAAATCTTTTTGGACTAAAAAAAAAAAAAATCTGAAGTGTTTCAGATTTTAAATTACATCCAAAGGGGCGTTTTTTAACATTTTGTAAGTTACCTTTCTTTATTAAATATCATGTTCCTCGCACTTAAACCATAAGATCCAGTGCAACAGCAATATCGCAAAATAGTTTTAAAACGAGCATATCTTTAGAATTTCCGATACAGAGACTCACGCGCTGGAGATAAAAATGTTTTTTTCTGCACAACGTTGCCATTGCTCGCTTTGTAATCCTTGAGTTTGTTAATCAAAAATTCGTCAAAGTTTTAAAAAATAGGAAATCGATCATAAAACAAATTTCAAATTTCAAATTTGGTCTTCCACATGCTCATATTCGTTGGAGGATTACGTTATTCAAAATTCGATGACTCTATGTACCGTTATTTTATGACAATGCGAGAAATATACATACATTTACGCAGATTTTCATTATTTAATTTCTTTAAATATAATTCAGGACTCTAACATTTTATGGCAACAGTTTGAAAAGTGAACCGACATTTATGAGTCCGACGCAAAATGCCAAAACGAAACTAATAATCCTTCGGGATTCAAATCCCTTTGGACTAAAAAAAAAAAAAAAATTTGAAATGTTTCAGATTTTAAATTACCTCCAAAGGGGCGTTTTTTTAACATTTTGTGTGTTACCTTTCTTTATTAAATATCATGTGCCTCGCACTTAAACCATAAGGTCCAGTGCAACAGCAATATCGCAAAATAATTTTAAAACCAGCATATCTTTAGAATTTCCGATACAGAGACTCACGTGCTGGAGATAAAAATGTTTTTTCTGCACAACGTTGCCATTGCTCGCTTTGAAATCATTGAGTTTGTTAATCAAAAATTCGTCAAAGTTTTAGAAAATAGGAAATCGATCATAAAACAAATTTCAAATTTCAAATTTGGTCTTCCACATGCTCATATTCGTTGGAGGATTACGTTATTCAAAATTCGATGACTCTATGTACCGTTATTTTATGACAATGCGAGAAATATACATACATTTACGCAGATTTTCATTATTTAATTTCTTCAAATACAATCCAGGACTCTAACATTTTATGGCAACAGTTTGAAAAGTAAACCGACATTTATGAATCCAACGCAAAATGCCAAAACGAAACTAATAGTTCTTCGGGATTCAAATCTTTTTGGACTAAAAAAAAAAAAAAATCTGAAATGTTTCAGATTTTAAATTACATCCAAAGGGGCGTTTTTTAACATTTTGTATGTTACCTTTCTTTATTAAATATCATGTTCCTCGCACTTAAACCATAAGATCCAGTGCAACAGCAATATCGCAAAATAGTTTTAAAACGAGCATATCTTTAGAATTTCCGATACAGAGACTCACGCGCTGGAGATAAAAATGTTTTTTCTGCACAACGTTGCCATTGCTCGCTTTGAAATCCTTGAGTTTGTTAATCAAAAATTCGTCAAAGTTTTAAAAAATAGGAAATCGATCATAAAACAAATTTCAAATTTCAAATTTGGTCTTCCACATACTCATATTCGTTGGAGGATTACGTTGTTCAAAATTCGATGACTCTATGTACCGCTGTTTTATCACAATACGAGAAATATACATACATTTATGCAGATTTTTCATTATTTAATTTCTTCAAATATAAGGCAGGACTCGAACATTTTGTGGCAACAGTTTGAAAAGTGAACCGACATTTATAAATCCAACGAAAATCCAAAACGAAACTAATAGTTCTTCGGGATTCAAATCTTTTTGGACTAAAAAAAAAAAAAAATCTGAAATGTTTCAGATTTTAAATTACATCCAAAGGGCCGTTATTTAACATTTTGTGTGTTACCTTTCTTTATTAAATATCATGTTCCTCGCACTTAAGCCATAAGATACAGTGCAACAGCAATATCGCAAAATAGTTTTAAAACGAGCATATCTTTAGAATTTCCGATACAGAGACTCACGCGCTGGAGATAAAAATGTTTTTCTGCACAACGTTGCCATTGCTCGCTTTGAAATCCTTGAGCTTGCTAATCAAAAATTCGTCAAAGTTTTAAAAAATAGGAAATCGATCATAAAAAAAATTTCAAATTTGGTCTTCCACATGCTCATATTCGTTGGAGGATTACGTTATTCAAAATTCGATGACTCTATGTACCGTTATTTTATGACAATGGGAGAAATATACATACATTTATGCAGATTTTTCATTATTTAATTTCTTCAGATATAATGCAGGACTCTAACATTTTATGGCAACAGTTTCAAAAGTGAACCGACATTTATCCGTCCGACGCAAAATGCGAAAACGAAACTAATAATCCTTCGGGATTCAAATCCCTTTGCACTAAAAAAAAAAAAAAAAAAAAAAAAAAAAAAAAAAAAATCTGAAATTTTTCAGATTTTAACTTACGTCCAAAGGGGCGTTTTTTAACATTTTGTGTGTTACCTTTCTTTATTAAATATCATTTTCCTCGCACTTAAACCATAAGATCCAGTGCAACCGCAAAATAGTTTTAAAACGAGCATATCTTTAGAATTTCCGATACAGAGACTCACGCGTTGAAGATAAAAATGTTTTTCTGCACAACGTTGCCATTGCTCGCTTTCAAATCCTTGAGTTTGTTAATCAAAAATTCGTCAAAGTTTTAAAAAAAAAGAAATCGATCATAAAACAAATTTCAAATTTCAAATTTGGTCTTCCACATGCTCATATTCGTTGGAGGATTACGTTATTCAAAATTCGATGACTCTATGTACCGTTATTTTATGACAATGCGAGAAATATACATACATTTACGCAGATTTTCATTATTTAATTTCTTCAAATATAATGCAGGACTCTAACATTTTATGGCAACAGTTTAAAAGTGAACCGACATTTATGAGTCCGACGCAAAATGCCAAAACGAAACTAATAGTTCTTCGGGATTCAAATCTTTTTGGACTAAAAAAAAAAAAAATCTGAAATGTTTCAGATTTTAAATTACATCCAAAGGGGCGTTTTTTAACATTTTGTAAGTTACCTTTCTTTATTAAATATCATGTTCCTCGCACTTAAACCATAAGATCCAGTGCAACAGCAATATCGCAAAATAGTTTTAAAACGAGCATACCTTTAGAATTTCCGATACAGAGACTCACGCGCTGGAGATAAAAATGTTTTTTTCTGCACAACGTTGCCATTGCTCGCTTTGTAATCCTTGAGTTTGTTAATCAAAAATTCGTCAAAGTTTTAAAAAATAGGAAATCGATCATAAAACAAATTTCAAATTTCAAATTTGGTCTTCCACATGCTCATATTCGTTGGAGGATTACGTTATTCAAAATTCGATGATTCTATGTACCGTTATTTTATGACAATGCGAGAAATATACATACATTTACGCAGATTTTCATTATTTAATTTCTTTAAATATAATTCAGGACTCTAACATTTTATGGCAACAGTTTGAAAAGTGAACCGACATTTATGAGTCCGACGCAAAATGCCAAAACGAAACTAATAATCCTTCGGGATTCAAATCCCTTTGGACTAAAAAAAAAAAAAAATTTGAAATGTTTCAGATTTTAAATTACCTCCAAAGGGGCGTTTTTTTAACATTTTGTGTGTTACCTTTCTTTATTAAATATCATGTGCCTCGCACTTAAACCATAAGGTCCAGTGCAACAGCAATATCGCAAAATAATTTTAAAACCAGCATATCTTTAGAATTTCCGATACAGAGACTCACGTGCTGGAGATAAAAATGTTTTTTCTGCACAACGTTGCCATTGCTCGCTTTGAAATCATTGAGTTTGTTAATCAAAAATTCGTCAAAGTTTTAGAAAATAGGAAATCGATCATAAAACAAATTTCAAATTTCAAATTTGGTCTTCCACATGCTCATATTCGTTGGAGGATTACGTTATTCAAAATTCGATGACTCTATGTACCGTTATTTTATGACAATGCGAGAAATATACATACATTTACGCAGATTTTCATTATTTAATTTCTTCAAATACAATCCAGGACTCTAACATTTTATGGCAACAGTTTGAAAAGTGAACCGACATTTATGAATCCAACGCAAAATGCCAAAACGAAACTAATAGTTCTTCGGGATTCAAATCTTTTTGGACTAAAAAAAAAAAAAATCTGAAATGTTTCAGATTTTAAATTACATCCAAAGGGCCGTTATTTAACATTTTGTATGTTACCTTTCTTTATTAAATATCATGTTCCTCGCACTTAAACCATAAGATCCAGTGCAACAGCAATATCGCAAAATAGTTTTAAAACGAGCATATCTTTAGAATTTCCGATACAGAGACTCACGCGCTGGAGATAAAAATGTTTTTTCTGCACAACGTTGCCATTGCTCGCTTTGAAATCCTTGAGTTTGTTAATCAAAAATTCGTCAAAGTTTTAAAAAATAGGAAATCGATCATAAAACAAATTTCAAATTTCAAATTTGGTCTTCCACATACTCATATTCGTTGGAGGATTACGTTGTTCAAAATTCGATGACTCTATGTACCGCTGTTTTATCACAATACGAGAAATATACATACATTTATGCAGATTTTTCATTATTTAATTTCTTCAAATATAAGGCAGGACTCTAACATTTTGTGGCAACAGTTTGAAAAGTGAACCGACATTTATGAATCCAACGAAAATCCAAAACGAAACTAATAGTTCTTCGGGATTCAAATCTTTTTGGACTAAAAAAAAAAAAAAATCTGAAATGTTTCAGATTTTAAATTACATCCAAAGGGCCGTTATTTAACATTTTGTGTGTTACCTTTCTTTATTAAATATCATTTTCCTCGCACTTAAACCATAAGATCCAGTGCAACCGCAAAATCGCAAAATAGTTTTAAAACGAGCATATCTTTAGAATTTCCGATACAGAGACTCACGCGTTGAAGATAAAAATGTTTTTCTGCACAACGTTGCCATTGCTCGCTTTCAAATCCTTGAGTTTGTTAATCAAAAATTTGTCAAAGTTTTAAAAAAAAAGAAATCGATCATAAAACAAATTTCAAATTTCAAATTTGGTCTTCCACATGCTCATATTCGTTGGAGGATTACGTTATTCAAAATTCGATGACTCTATGTACCGTTATTTTATGACAATGCGAGAAATATACATACATTTACGCAGATTTTCATTATTTAATTTCTTCAAATATAATGCAGGACTCTAACATTTTATGGCAACAGTTTAAAAGTGAACCGACATTTATGAGTCCGACGCAAAATGCCAAAACGAAACTAATAGTTCTTCGGGATTCAAATCTTTTTGGACTAAAAAAAAAAAAAAATCTGAAATGTTTCAGATTTTAAATTACATCCAAAGGGGCGTTTTTTAACATTTTGTAAGTTACCTTTCTTTATTAAATATCATGTTCCTCGCACTTAAACCATAAGATCCAGTGCAACAGCAATATCGCAAAATAGTTTTAAAACGAGCATATCTTTAGAATTTCCGATACAGAGACTCACGCGCTGGAGATAAAAATGTTTTTTTCTGCACAACGTTGCCATTGCTCGCTTTGTAATCCTTGAGTTTGTTAATCAAAAATTCGTCAAAGTTTTAAAAATAGGAAATCGATCATAAAACAAATTTCAAATTTCAAATTTGGTCTTCCACATGCTCATATTCGTTGGAGGATTACGTTATTCAAAATTCGATGACTCTATGTACCGTTATTTTATGACAATGCGAGAAATATACATACATTTACGCAGATTTTCATTATTTAATTTCTTCAAATATAATGCAGGACTCTAACATTTTATGGCAACAGTTTCAAAAGTGAACCGACATTTATGAGTCCGACGCAAAATGCCAAAACGAAACTAATAATCCTTCGGGATTCAAATCCCTTTGGACTAAAAAAAAAAAAAAAAAAAATCTGAAATGTTTCAGATTTTAAATTATGTCCAAAGGGGCGTTTTTTAACATTTTGTATATTACCTTTCTTTATTAAATATCATGTTCCTCGCACTTAAACCATAAGATCCAGTGCAACAGCAATATCGCAAAATAGTTTTAAAACGAGCATATCTTTAGAATTTCCGATACAGAGACTCACGCGCTGGAGATAAAAATGTTTTTTCTGCACAACGTTGCCATTGCTCGCTTTGAAATCCTTGAGTTTGTTAATCAAAAATTCGTCAAAGTTTTAAAAAATAGGAAATCGATCATAAAACAAATTTCAAATTTCAAATTTGGTCTTCCACATACTCATATTCGTTGGAGGATTACGTTGTTCAAAATTCGATGACTCTATGTACCGCTGTTTTATCACAATACGAGAAATATACATACATTTATGCAGATTTTTCATTATTTAATTTCTTCAAATATAAGGCAGGACTCTAACATTTTGTGGCAACAGTTTGAAAAGTGAACCGACATTTATGAATCCAACGAAAATCCAAAACGAAACTAATAGTTCTTCGGGATTCAAATCTTTTTGGACTAAAAAAAAAAAAAAATCTGAAATGTTTCAGATTTTAAATTACATCCAAAGGGCCGTTATTTAACATTTTGTGTGTTACCTTTCTTTATTAAATATCATGTTCCTCGCACTTAAGCCATAAGATACAGTGCAACAGCAATATCGCAAAATAGTTTTAAAACGAGCATATCTTTAGAATTTCCGATACAGAGACTCACGCGCTGGAGATAAAAATGTTTTTTCTGCACAACGTTGCCATTGCTCGCTTTGAAATCCTTGAGTTTGTTAATCAAAAATTCGTCAAAGTTTTAAAAAATAGGAAATCGATCATAAAACAAATTTCAAATTTCAAATTTGGTCTTCCACATACTCATATTCGTTGGAGGATTACGTTGTTCAAAATTCGATGACTCTATGTACCGCTGTTTTATCACAATACGAGAAATATACATACATTTATGCAGATTTTTCATTATTTAATTTCTTCAAATATAAGGCAGGACTCTAACATTTTGTGGCAAGAGTTTGAAAAGTGAACCGACATTTATAAATCCAACGAAAATCCAAAACGAAACTAATAGTTCTTCGGGATTCAAATCTTTTTGGACTAAAAAAAAAAAAAAATCTGAAATGTTTCAGATTTTAAATTACATCCAAAGGGCCGTTATTTAACATTTTGTGTGTTACCTTTCTTTATTAAATATCATGTTCCTCGCACTTAAGCCATAAGATACAGTGCAACAGCAATATCGCAAAATAGTTTTAAAACGAGCATATCTTTAGAATTTCCGATACAGAGACTCACGCGCTGGAGATAAAAATGTTTTTCTGCACAACGTTGCCATTGCTCGCTTTGAAATCCTTGAGCTTGCTAATCAAAAATTCGTCAAAGTTTTAAAAAATAGGAAATCGATCATAAAAAAAATTTCAAATTTGGTCTTCCACATGCTCATATTCGTTGGAGGATTACGTTATTCAAAATTCGATGACTCTATGTACCGTTATTTTATGACAATGGGAGAAATATACATACATTTATGCAGATTTTTCATTATTTAATTTCTTCAAATATAAGGCAGGACTCTAACATTTTGTGGCAACAGTTTGAAAAGTGAACCGACATTTATGAATCCAACGAAAATCCAAAACGAAACTAATAGTTCTTCGGGATTCAAATCTTTTTGGACTAAAAAAAAAAAAAAATCTGAAATGTTTCAGATTTTAAATTACATCCAAAGGGCCGTTATTTAACATTTTGTGTGTTACCTTTCTTTATTAAATATCATGTTCCTCGCACTTAAGCCATAAGATACAGTGCAACAGCAATATCGCAAAATAGTTTTAAAACGAGCATACCTTTAGAATTTCCGATACAGAGACTCACGCGCTGGAGATAAAAATGTTTTTTTCTGCACAACGTTGCCATTGCTCGCTTTGTAATCCTTGAGTTTGTTAATCAAAAATTCGTCAAAGTTTTAAAAAATAGGAAATCGATCATAAAACAAATTTCAAATTTCAAATTTGGTCTTCCACATGCTCATATTCGTTGGAGGATTACGTTATTCAAAATTCGATGATTCTATGTACCGTTATTTTATGACAATGCGAGAAATATACATACATTTACGCAGATTTTCATTATTTAATTTCTTTAAATATAATTCAGGACTCTAACATTTTATGGCAACAGTTTGAAAAGTGAACCGACATTTATGAGTCCGACGCAAAATGCCAAAACGAAACTAATAATCCTTCGGGATTCAAATCCCTTTGGACTAAAAAAAAAAAAAAATTTGAAATGTTTCAGATTTTAAATTACCTCCAAAGGGGCGTTTTTTTAACATTTTGTGTGTTACCTTTCTTTATTAAATATCATGTGCCTCGCACTTAAACCATAAGGTCCAGTGCAACAGCAATATCGCAAAATAATTTTAAAACCAGCATATCTTTAGAATTTCCGATACAGAGACTCACGTGCTGGAGATAAAAATGTTTTTTCTGCACAACGTTGCCATTGCTCGCTTTGAAATCATTGAGTTTGTTAATCAAAAATTCGTCAAAGTTTTAGAAAATAGGAAATCGATCATAAAACAAATTTCAAATTTCAAATTTGGTCTTCCACATGCTCATATTCGTTGGAGGATTACGTTATTCAAAATTCGATGACTCTATGTACCGTTATTTTATGACAATGCGAGAAATATACATACATTTACGCAGATTTTCATTATTTAATTTCTTCAAATACAATCCAGGACTCTAACATTTTATGGCAACAGTTTGAAAAGTGAACCGACATTTATGAATCCAACGCAAAATGCCAAAACGAAACTAATAGTTCTTCGGGATTCAAATCTTTTTGGACTAAAAAAAAAAAAAATCTGAAATGTTTCAGATTTTAAATTACATCCAAAGGGCCGTTATTTAACATTTTGTATGTTACCTTTCTTTATTAAATATCATGTTCCTCGCACTTAAACCATAAGATCCAGTGCAACAGCAATATCGCAAAATAGTTTTAAAACGAGCATATCTTTAGAATTTCCGATACAGAGACTCACGCGCTGGAGATAAAAATGTTTTTTCTGCACAACGTTGCCATTGCTCGCTTTGAAATCCTTGAGTTTGTTAATCAAAAATTCGTCAAAGTTTTAAAAAATAGGAAATCGATCATAAAACAAATTTCAAATTTCAAATTTGGTCTTCCACATACTCATATTCGTTGGAGGATTACGTTGTTCAAAATTCGATGACTCTATGTACCGCTGTTTTATCACAATACGAGAAATATACATACATTTATGCAGATTTTTCATTATTTAATTTCTTCAAATATAAGGCAGGACTCTAACATTTTGTGGCAACAGTTTGAAAAGTGAACCGACATTTATGAATCCAACGAAAATCCAAAACGAAACTAATAGTTCTTCGGGATTCAAATCTTTTTGGACTAAAAAAAAAAAAAAAATCTGAAATGTTTCAGATTTTAAATTACATCCAAAGGGCCGTTATTTAACATTTTGTGTGTTACCTTTCTTTATTAAATATCATTTTCCTCGCACTTAAACCATAAGATCCAGTGCAACCGCAAAATCGCAAAATAGTTTTAAAACGAGCATATCTTTAGAATTTCCGATACAGAGACTCACGCGTTGAAGATAAAAATGTTTTTCTGCACAACGTTGCCATTGCTCGCTTTCAAATCCTTGAGTTTGTTAATCAAAAATTTGTCAAAGTTTTAAAAAAAAAGAAATCGATCATAAAACAAATTTCAAATTTCAAATTTGGTCTTCCACATGCTCATATTCGTTGGAGGATTACGTTATTCAAAATTCGATGACTCTATGTACCGTTATTTTATGACAATGCGAGAAATATACATACATTTACGCAGATTTTCATTATTTAATTTCTTCAAATATAATGCAGGACTCTAACATTTTATGGCAACAGTTTAAAAGTGAACCGACATTTATGAGTCCGACGCAAAATGCCAAAACGAAACTAATAGTTCTTCGGGATTCAAATCTTTTTGGACTAAAAAAAAAAAAAAATCTGAAATGTTTCAGATTTTAAATTACATCCAAAGGGGCGTTTTTTAACATTTTGTAAGTTACCTTTCTTTATTAAATATCATGTTCCTCGCACTTAAACCATAAGATCCAGTGCAACAGCAATATCGCAAAATAGTTTTAAAACGAGCATATCTTTAGAATTTCCGATACAGAGACTCACGCGCTGGAGATAAAAATGTTTTTTTCTGCACAACGTTGCCATTGCTCGCTTTGTAATCCTTGAGTTTGTTAATCAAAAATTCGTCAAAGTTTTAAAAATAGGAAATCGATCATAAAACAAATTTCAAATTTCAAATTTGGTCTTCCACATGCTCATATTCGTTGGAGGATTACGTTATTCAAAATTCGATGACTCTATGTACCGTTATTTTATGACAATGCGAGAAATATACATACATTTACGCAGATTTTCATTATTTAATTTCTTCAAATATAATGCAGGACTCTAACATTTTATGGCAACAGTTTCAAAAGTGAACCGACATTTATGAGTCCGACGCAAAATGCCAAAACGAAACTAATAATCCTTCGGGATTCAAATCCCTTTGGACTAAAAAAAAAAAAAAAAAAATCTGAAATGTTTCAGATTTTAAATTATGTCCAAAGGGGCGTTTTTTAACATTTTGTATATTACCTTTCTTTATTAAATATCATGTTCCTCGCACTTAAACCATAAGATCCAGTGCAACAGCAATATCGCAAAATAGTTTTAAAACGAGCATATCTTTAGAATTTCCGATACAGAGACTCACGCGCTGGAGATAAAAATGTTTTTTCTGCACAACGTTGCCATTGCTCGCTTTGAAATCCTTGAGTTTGTTAATCAAAAATTCGTCAAAGTTTTAAAAAATAGGAAATCGATCATAAAACAAATTTCAAATTTCAAATTTGGTCTTCCACATACTCATATTCGTTGGAGGATTACGTTGTTCAAAATTCGATGACTCTATGTACCGCTGTTTTATCACAATACGAGAAATATACATACATTTATGCAGATTTTTCATTATTTAATTTCTTCAAATATAAGGCAGGACTCTAACATTTTGTGGCAACAGTTTGAAAAGTGAACCGACATTTATGAATCCAACGAAAATCCAAAACGAAACTAATAGTTCTTCGGGATTCAAATCTTTTTGGACTAAAAAAAAAAAAAAATCTGAAATGTTTCAGATTTTAAATTACATCCAAAGGGCCGTTATTTAACATTTTGTGTGTTACCTTTCTTTATTAAATATCATGTTCCTCGCACTTAAGCCATAAGATACAGTGCAACAGCAATATCGCAAAATAGTTTTAAAACGAGCATATCTTTAGAATTTCCGATACAGAGACTCACGCGCTGGAGATAAAAATGTTTTTTCTGCACAACGTTGCCATTGCTCGCTTTGAAATCCTTGAGTTTGTTAATCAAAAATTCGTCAAAGTTTTAAAAAATAGGAAATCGATCATAAAACAAATTTCAAATTTCAAATTTGGTCTTCCACATACTCATATTCGTTGGAGGATTACGTTGTTCAAAATTCGATGACTCTATGTACCGCTGTTTTATCACAATACGAGAAATATACATACATTTATGCAGATTTTTCATTATTTAATTTCTTCAAATATAAGGCAGGACTCTAACATTTTGTGGCAACAGTTTGAAAAGTGAACCGACATTTATGAATCCAACGAAAATCCAAAACGAAACTAATAGTTCTTCGGGATTCAAATCTTTTTGGACTAAAAAAAAAAAAAATCTGAAATGTTTCAGATTTTAAATTACATCCAAAGGGCCGTTATTTAACATTTTGTGTGTTACCTTTCTTTATTAAATATCATTTTCCTCGCACTTAAACCATAAGATCCAGTGCAACCGCAAAATCGCAAAATAGTTTTAAAACGAGCATATCTTTAGAATTTCCGATACAGAGACTCACGCGTTGAAGATAAAAATGTTTTTCTGCACAACGTTGCCATTGCTCGCTTTCAAATCCTTGAGTTTGTTAATCAAAAATTCGTCAAAGTTTTAAAAAAAAAGAAATCGATCATAAAACAAATTTCAAATTTCAAATTTGGTCTTCCACATGCTCATATTCGTTGGAGGATTACGTTATTCAAAATTCGATGACTCTATGTACCGTTATTTTATGACAATGCGAGAAATATACATACATTTACGCAGATTTTCATTATTTAATTTCTTCAAATATAATGCAGGACTCTAACATTTTATGGCAACAGTTTAAAAGTGAACCGACATTTATGAGTCCGACGCAAAATGCCAAAACGAAACTAATAGTTCTTCGGGATTCAAATCTTTTTGGACTAAAAAAAAAAAAAAATCTGAAATGTTTCAGATTTTAAATTACATCCAAAGGGGCGTTTTTTAACATTTTGTAAGTTACCTTTCTTTATTAAATATCATGTTCCTCGCACTTAAACCATAAGATCCAGTGCAACAGCAATATCGCAAAATAGTTTTAAAACGAGCATATCTTTAGAATTTCCGATACAGAGACTCACGCGTTGGAGATAAAAATGTTTTTCTGCACAACGTTGCCATTGCTCGCTTTGAAATCCTTGAGCTTGTTAATCAAAAATTCGTCAAAGTTTTAAAAAATAGGAAATCGATCATAAAAAAAATTTCAAATTTGGTTTTCCACATGCTCATATTCGTTGGAGGATGACGTTATTCAAAATTCGATGACTCTATGTACCGTTATTTTATGACAATGCGAGAAATATACATACATTTACGCAGATTTTCATTATTTAATTTCTTCAAATACAATCCAGGACTCTAACATTTTATGGCAACAGTTTGAAAAGTGAACCGACATTTATGAATCCAACGCAAAATGCCAAAACGAAACTAATAGTTCTTCGGGATTCAAATCTTTTTGGACTAAAAAAAAAAAAAAATCTGAAATGTTTCAGATTTTAAATTACATCCAAAGGGGCGTTTTTTAACATTTTGTATGTTACCTTTCTTTATTAAATATCATGTTCCTCGCACTTAAACCATAAGATCCAGTGCAACAGCAATATCGCAAAATAGTTTTAAAACGAGCATATCTTTAGAATTTCCGATACAGAGACTCACGCGCTGGAGATAAAAATGTTTTTTCTGCACAACGTTGCCATTGCTCGCTTTGAAATCCTTGAGTTTGTTAATCAAAAATTCGTCAAAGTTTTAAAAAATAGGAAATCGATCATAAAACAAATTTCAAATTTCAAATTTGGTCTTCCACATACTCATATTCGTTGGAGGATTACGTTGTTCAAAATTCGATGACTCTATGTACCGCTGTTTTATCACAATACGAGAAATATACATACATTTATGCAGATTTTTCATTATTTAATTTCTTCAAATATAAGGCAGCACTCTAACATTTTGTGGCAACAGTTTGAAAAGTGAACCGACATTTATGAATCCAACGAAAATCCAAAACGAAACTAATAGTTCTTCGGGATTCAAATCTTTTTGGACTAAAAAAAAAAAAAAATCTGAAATGTTTCAGATTTTAAATTACATCCAAAGGGCCGTTATTTAACATTTTGTGTGTTACCTTTCTTTATTAAATATCATTTTCCTCGCACTTAAACCATAAGATCCAGTGCAACCGCAAAATCGCAAAATAGTTTTAAAACGAGCATATCTTTAGAATTTCCGATACAGAGACTCACGCGTTGAAGATAAAAATGTTTTTCTGCACAACGTTGCCATTGCTCGCTTTCAAATCCTTGAGTTTGTTAATCAAAAATTCATCAAAGTTTTAAAAAATAGGAAATCGATCATAAAACAAATTTCAAATTTCAAATTTGGTCTTCCACATGCTCATATTCGTTGGAGGATTACGTTATTCAAAATTCGATGACTCTATGTACCGTTATTTTATGACAATGCGAGAAATATACATACATTTACGCAGATTTTCATTATTTAATTTCTTCAAATATAATGCAGGACTCTAACATTTTATGGCAACAGTTTAAAAGTGAACCGACATTTATGAGTCCGACGCAAAATGCCAAAACGAAACTAATAGTTCTTCGGGATTCAAATCTTTTTGGACTAAAAAAAAAAAAAAATCTGAAATGTTTCAGATTTTAAATTACATCCAAAGGGGCGTTTTTTAACATTTTGTAAGTTACCTTTCTTTATTAAATATCATGTTCCTCGCACTTAAACCATAAGATCCAGTGCAACAGCAATATCGCAAAATAGTTTTAAAACGAGCATATCTTTAGAATTTCCGATACAGAGACTCACGCGCTGGAGATAAAAATGTTTTTTTCTGCACAACGTTGCCATTGCTCGCTTTGTAATCCTTGAGTTTGTTAATCAAAAATTCGTCAAAGTTTTAAAAATAGGAAATCGATCATAAAACAAATTTCAAATTTCAAATTTGGTCTTCCACATGCTCATATTCGTTGGAGGATTACGTTATTCAAAATTCGATGACTCTATGTACCGTTATTTTATGACAATGCGAGAAATATACATACATTTACGCAGATTTTCATTATTTAATTTCTTCAAATATAATGCAGGACTCTAACATTTTATGGCAACAGTTTCAAAAGTGAACCGACATTTATGAGTCCGACGCAAAATGCCAAAACGAAACTAATAATCCTTCGGGATTCAAATCCCTTTGGACTAAAAAAAAAAAAAAAAAATCTGAAATGTTTCAGATTTTAAATTATGTCCAAAGGGGCGTTTTTTAACATTTTGTATATTACCTTTCTTTATTAAATATCATGTTCCTCGCACTTAAACCATAAGATCCAGTGCAACAGCAATATCGCAAAATAGTTTTAAAACGAGCATATCTTTAGAATTTCCGATACAGAGACTCACGCGCTGGAGATAAAAATGTTTTTTCTGCACAACGTTGCCATTGCTCGCTTTGAAATCCTTGAGTTTGTTAATCAAAAATTCATCAAAGTTTTAAAAAATAGGAAATCGATCATAAAACAAATTTCAAATTTCAAATTTGGTCTTCCACATGCTCATATTCGTTGGAGGATTACGTTATTCAAAATTCGATGACTCTATGTACCGTTATTTTATGACAATGCGAGAAATATACATACATTTACGCAGATTTTCATTATTTAATTTCTTCAAATACAATCCAGGACTCTAACATTTTATGGCAACAGTTTGAAAAGTGAACCGACATTTATGAATCCAACGCAAAATGCCAAAACGAAACTAATAGTTCTTCGGGATTCAAATCTTTTTGGACTAAAAAAAAAAAAAATCTGAAATGTTTCAGATTTTAAATTACATCCAAAGGGGCGTTTTTTAACATTTTGTATGTTACCTTTCTTTATTAAATATCATGTTCCTCGCACTTAAACCATAAGATCCAGTGCAACAGCAATATCGCAAAATAGTTTTAAAACGAGCATATCTTTAGAATTTCCGATACAGAGACTCACGCGCTGGAGATAAAAATGTTTTTTCTGCACAACGTTGCCATTGCTCGCTTTGAAATCCTTGAGTTTGTTAATCAAAAATTCGTCAAAGTTTTAAAAAATAGGAAATCGATCATAAAACAAATTTCAAATTTCAAATTTGGTCTTCCACATACTCATATTCGTTGGAGGATTACGTTGTTCAAAATTCGATGACTCTATGTACCGCTGTTTTATCACAATACGAGAAATATACATACATTTACGCAGATTTTTCATTATTTAATTTCTTCAAATATAAGGCAGGACTCTAACATTTTGTGGCAACAGTTTGAAAAGTGAACCGACATTTATGAATCCAACGAAAATCCAAAACGAAACTAATAGTTCTTCGGGATTCAAATCTTTTTGGACTAAAAAAAAAAAAAAATCTGAAATGTTTCAGATTTTAAATTTCATCCAAAGGGCCGTTATTTAACATTTTGTGTGTTACCTTTCTTTATTAAATATCATGTTCCTCGCACTTAAGCCATAAGATACAGTGCAACAGCAATATCGCAAAATAGTTTTAAAACGAGCATATCTTTAGAATTTCCGATACAGAGACTCACGCGCTGGAGATAAAAATGTTTTTTCTGCACAACGTTGCCATTGCTCGCTTTGAAATCCTTGAGTTTGTTAATCAAAAATTCGTCAAAGTTTTAAAAAATAGGAAATCGATCATAAAACAAATTTCAAATTTCAAATTTGGTCTTCCACATACTCATATTCGTTGGAGGATTACGTTGTTCAAAATTCGATGACTCTATGTACCGCTGTTTTATCACAATACGAGAAATATACATACATTTATGCAGATTTTTCATTATTTAATTTCTTCAAATATAAGGCAGGACTCTAACATTTTGTGGCAACAGTTTGAAAAGTGAACCGACATTTATGAATCCAACGAAAATCCAAAACGAAACTAATAGTTCTTCGGGATTCAAATCTTTTTGGACTAAAAAAAAAAAAAATCTGAAATGTTTCAGATTTTAAATTACATCCAAAGGGCCGTTATTTAACATTTTGTGTGTTACCTTTCTTTATTAAATATCATGTTCCTCGCACTTAAACCATAAGATCCAGTGCAACAGCAATATCGCAAAATAGTTTTAAAACGAGCATATCTTTAGAATTTCCGATACAGAGACTCACGCGCTGGAGATAAAAATGTTTTTTTCTGCACAACGTTGCCATTGCTCGCTTTGTAATCCTTGAGTTTGTTAATCAAAAATTCGTCAAAGTTTTAAAAATAGGAAATCGATCATAAAACAAATTTCAAATTTCAAATTTGGTCTTCCACATGCTCATATTCGTTGGAGGATTACGTTATTCAAAATTCGATGACTCTATGTACCGTTATTTTATGACAATGCGAGAAATATACATACATTTACGCAGATTTTCATTATTTAATTTCTTCAAATATAATGCAGGACTCTAACATTTTATGGCAACAGTTTCAAAAGTGAACCGACATTTATGAGTCCGACGCAAAATGCCAAAACGAAACTAATAATCCTTCGGGATTCAAATCCCTTTGGACTAAAAAAAAAAAAAAAAAAATCTGAAATGTTTCAGATTTTAAATTATGTCCAAAGGGGCGTTTTTTAACATTTTGTATATTACCTTTCTTTATTAAATATCATGTTCCTCGCACTTAAACCATAAGATCCAGTGCAACAGCAATATCGCAAAATAGTTTTAAAACGAGCATATCTTTAGAATTTCCGATACAGAGACTCACGCGCTGGAGATAAAAATGTTTTTTCTGCACAACGTTGCCATTGCTCGCTTTGAAATCCTTGAGTTTGTTAATCAAAAATTCGTCAAAGTTTTAAAAAATAGGAAATCGATCATAAAACAAATTTCAAATTTCAAATTTGGTCTTCCACATACTCATATTCGTTGGAGGATTACGTTGTTCAAAATTCGATGACTCTATGTACCGCTGTTTTATCACAATACGAGAAATATACATACATTTATGCAGATTTTTCATTATTTAATTTCTTCAAATATAAGGCAGGACTCTAACATTTTGTGGCAACAGTTTGAAAAGTGAACCGACATTTATGAATCCAACGAAAATCCAAAACGAAACTAATAGTTCTTCGGGATTCAAATCTTTTTGGACTAAAAAAAAAAAAAAATCTGAAATGTTTCAGATTTTAAATTACATCCAAAGGGCCGTTATTTAACATTTTGTGTGTTACCTTTCTTTATTAAATATCATGTTCCTCGCAC
This sequence comes from Stegodyphus dumicola, assembly GCF_044657685.1. Lineage (NCBI taxonomy): Eukaryota > Metazoa > Arthropoda > Arachnida > Araneae > Eresidae > Stegodyphus > Stegodyphus dumicola. The sequence continues at coordinate 27,852,557 of NC_140778.1, forward strand.
TTAAGCCATAAGATACAGTGCAACAGCAATATCGCAAAATAGTTTTAAAACGAGCATATCTTTAGAATTTCCGATACAGAGACTCACGCGCTGGAGATAAAAATGTTTTTTCTGCACAACGTTGCCATTGCTCGCTTTGAAATCCTTGAGTTTGTTAATCAAAAATTCGTCAAAGTTTTAAAAAATAGGAAATCGATCATAAAACAAATTTCAAATTTCAAATTTGGTCTTCCACATACTCATATTCGTTGGAGGATTACGTTGTTCAAAATTCGATGACTCTATGTACCGCTGTTTTATCACAATACGAGAAATATACATACATTTATGCAGATTTTTCATTATTTAATTTCTTCAAATATAAGGCAGGACTCTAACATTTTGTGGCAACAGTTTGAAAAGTGAACCGACATTTATGAATCCAACGAAAATCCAAAACGAAACTAATAGTTCTTCGGGATTCAAATCTTTTTGGACTAAAAAAAAAAAAAATCTGAAATGTTTCAGATTTTAAATTACATCCAAAGGGCCGTTATTTAACATTTTGTGTGTTACCTTTCTTTATTAAATATCATTTTCCTCGCACTTAAACCATAAGATCCAGTGCAACCGCAAAATCGCAAAATAGTTTTAAAACGAGCATATCTTTAGAATTTCCGATACAGAGACTCACGCGTTGAAGATAAAAATGTTTTTCTGCACAACGTTGCCATTGCTCGCTTTCAAATCCTTGAGTTTGTTAATCAAAAATTCGTCAAAGTTTTAAAAAAAAAGAAATCGATCATAAAACAAATTTCAAATTTCAAATTTGGTCTTCCACATGCTCATATTCGTTGGAGGATTACGTTATTCAAAATTCGATGACTCTATGTACCGTTATTTTATGACAATGCGAGAAATATACATACATTTACGCAGATTTTCATTATTTAATTTCTTCAAATATAATGCAGGACTCTAACATTTTATGGCAACAGTTTAAAAGTGAACCGACATTTATGAGTCCGACGCAAAATGCCAAAACGAAACTAATAGTTCTTCGGGATTCAAATCTTTTTGGACTAAAAAAAAAAAAAAATCTGAAATGTTTCAGATTTTAAATTACATCCAAAGGGGCGTTTTTTAACATTTTGTAAGTTACCTTTCTTTATTAAATATCATGTTCCTCGCACTTAAACCATAAGATCCAGTGCAACAGCAATATCGCAAAATAGTTTTAAAACGAGCATATCTTTAGAATTTCCGATACAGAGACTCACGCGTTGGAGATAAAAATGTTTTTCTGCACAACGTTGCCATTGCTCGCTTTGAAATCCTTGAGCTTGTTAATCAAAAATTCGTCAAAGTTTTAAAAAATAGGAAATCGATCATAAAAAAAATTTCAAATTTGGTTTTCCACATGCTCATATTCGTTGGAGGATGACGTTATTCAAAATTCGATGACTCTATGTACCGTTATTTTATGACAATGCGAGAAATATACATACATTTACGCAGATTTTCATTATTTAATTTCTTCAAATACAATCCAGGACTCTAACATTTTATGGCAACAGTTTGAAAAGTGAACCGACATTTATGAATCCAACGCAAAATGCCAAAACGAAACTAATAGTTCTTCGGGATTCAAATCTTTTTGGACTAAAAAAAAAAAAAAATCTGAAATGTTTCAGATTTTAAATTACATCCAAAGGGGCGTTTTTTAACATTTTGTATGTTACCTTTCTTTATTAAATATCATGTTCCTCGCACTTAAACCATAAGATCCAGTGCAACAGCAATATCGCAAAATAGTTTTAAAACGAGCATATCTTTAGAATTTCCGATACAGAGACTCACGCGCTGGAGATAAAAATGTTTTTTCTGCACAACGTTGCCATTGCTCGCTTTGAAATCCTTGAGTTTGTTAATCAAAAATTCGTCAAAGTTTTAAAAAATAGGAAATCGATCATAAAACAAATTTCAAATTTCAAATTTGGTCTTCCACATACTCATATTCGTTGGAGGATTACGTTGTTCAAAATTCGATGACTCTATGTACCGCTGTTTTATCACAATACGAGAAATATACATACATTTATGCAGATTTTTCATTATTTAATTTCTTCAAATATAAGGCAGCACTCTAACATTTTGTGGCAACAGTTTGAAAAGTGAACCGACATTTATGAATCCAACGAAAATCCAAAACGAAACTAATAGTTCTTCGGGATTCAAATCTTTTTGGACTAAAAAAAAAAAAAAATCTGAAATGTTTCAGATTTTAAATTACATCCAAAGGGCCGTTATTTAACATTTTGTGTGTTACCTTTCTTTATTAAATATCATTTTCCTCGCACTTAAACCATAAGATCCAGTGCAACCGCAAAATCGCAAAATAGTTTTAAAACGAGCATATCTTTAGAATTTCCGATACAGAGACTCACGCGTTGAAGATAAAAATGTTTTTCTGCACAACGTTGCCATTGCTCGCTTTCAAATCCTTGAGTTTGTTAATCAAAAATTCATCAAAGTTTTAAAAAATAGGAAATCGATCATAAAACAAATTTCAAATTTCAAATTTGGTCTTCCACATGCTCATATTCGTTGGAGGATTACGTTATTCAAAATTCGATGACTCTATGTACCGTTATTTTATGACAATGCGAGAAATATACATACATTTACGCAGATTTTCATTATTTAATTTCTTCAAATATAATGCAGGACTCTAACATTTTATGGCAACAGTTTAAAAGTGAACCGACATTTATGAGTCCGACGCAAAATGCCAAAACGAAACTAATAGTTCTTCGGGATTCAAATCTTTTTGGACTAAAAAAAAAAAAAAATCTGAAATGTTTCAGATTTTAAATTACATCCAAAGGGGCGTTTTTTAACATTTTGTAAGTTACCTTTCTTTATTAAATATCATGTTCCTCGCACTTAAACCATAAGATCCAGTGCAACAACAATATCGCAAAATAGTTTTAAAACGAGCATATCTTTAGAATTTCCGATACAGAGACTCACGCGCTGGAGATAAAAATGTTTTTTTCTGCACAACGTTGCCATTGCTCGCTTTGTAATCCTTGAGTTTGTTAATCAAAAATTCGTCAAAGTTTTAAAAATAGGAAATCGATCATAAAACAAATTTCAAATTTCAAATTTGGTCTTCCACATGCTCATATTCGTTGGAGGATTACGTTATTCAAAATTCGATGACTCTATGTACCGTTATTTTATGACAATGCGAGAAATATACATACATTTACGCAGATTTTCATTATTTAATTTCTTCAAATATAATGCAGGACTCTAACATTTTATGGCAACAGTTTCAAAAGTGAACCGACATTTATGAGTCCGACGCAAAATGCCAAAACGAAACTAATAATCCTTCGGGATTCAAATCCCTTTGGACTAAAAAAAAAAAAAAAAAATCTGAAATGTTTCAGATTTTAAATTATGTCCAAAGGGGCGTTTTTTAACATTTTGTATATTACCTTTCTTTATTAAATATCATGTTCCTCGCACTTAAACCATAAGATCCAGTGCAACAGCAATATCGCAAAATAGTTTTAAAACGAGCATATCTTTAGAATTTCCGATACAGAGACTCACGCGCTGGAGATAAAAATGTTTTTTCTGCACAACGTTGCCATTGCTCGCTTTGAAATCCTTGAGTTTGTTAATCAAAAATTCATCAAAGTTTTAAAAAATAGGAAATCGATCATAAAACAAATTTCAAATTTCAAATTTGGTCTTCCACATGCTCATATTCGTTGGAGGATTACGTTATTCAAAATTCGATGACTCTATGTACCGTTATTTTATGACAATGCGAGAAATATACATACATTTACGCAGATTTTCATTATTTAATTTCTTCAAATACAATCCAGGACTCTAACATTTTATGGCAACAGTTTGAAAAGTGAACCGACATTTATGAATCCAACGCAAAATGCCAAAACGAAACTAATAGTTCTTCGGGATTCAAATCTTTTTGGACTAAAAAAAAAAAAAATCTGAAATGTTTCAGATTTTAAATTACATCCAAAGGGGCGTTTTTTAACATTTTGTATGTTACCTTTCTTTATTAAATATCATGTTCCTCGCACTTAAACCATAAGATCCAGTGCAACAGCAATATCGCAAAATAGTTTTAAAACGAGCATATCTTTAGAATTTCCGATACAGAGACTCACGCGCTGGAGATAAAAATGTTTTTTCTGCACAACGTTGCCATTGCTCGCTTTGAAATCCTTGAGTTTGTTAATCAAAAATTCGTCAAAGTTTTAAAAAATAGGAAATCGATCATAAAACAAATTTCAAATTTCAAATTTGGTCTTCCACATACTCATATTCGTTGGAGGATTACGTTGTTCAAAATTCGATGACTCTATGTACCGCTGTTTTATCACAATACGAGAAATATACATACATTTACGCAGATTTTTCATTATTTAATTTCTTCAAATATAAGGCAGGACTCTAACATTTTGTGGCAACAGTTTGAAAAGTGAACCGACATTTATGAATCCAACGAAAATCCAAAACGAAACTAATAGTTCTTCGGGATTCAAATCTTTTTGGACTAAAAAAAAAAAAAAATCTGAAATGTTTCAGATTTTAAATTACATCCAAAGGGCCGTTATTTAACATTTTGTGTGTTACCTTTCTTTATTAAATATCATGTTCCTCGCACTTAAGCCATAAGATACAGTGCAACAGCAATATCGCAAAATAGTTTTAAAACGAGCATATCTTTAGAATTTCCGATACAGAGACTCACGCGCTGGAGATAAAAATGTTTTTTCTGCACAACGTTGCCATTGCTCGCTTTGAAATCCTTGAGTTTGTTAATCAAAAATTCGTCAAAGTTTTAAAAAATAGGAAATCGATCATAAAACAAATTTCAAATTTCAAATTTGGTCTTCCACATACTCATATTCGTTGGAGGATTACGTTGTTCAAAATTCGATGACTCTATGTACCGCTGTTTTATCACAATACGAGAAATATACATACATTTATGCAGATTTTTCATTATTTAATTTCTTCAAATATAAGGCAGGACTCTAACATTTTGTGGCAACAGTTTGAAAAGTGAACCGACATTTATGAATCCAACGAAAATCCAAAACGAAACTAATAGTTCTTCGGGATTCAAATCTTTTTGGACTAAAAAAAAAAAAAATCTGAAATGTTTCAGATTTTAAATTACATCCAAAGGGCCGTTATTTAACATTTTGTGTGTTACCTTTCTTTATTAAATATCATTTTCCTCGCACTTAAACCATAAGATCCAGTGCAACCGCAAAATCGCAAAATAGTTTTAAAACGAGCATATCTTTAGAATTTCCGATACAGAGACTCACGCGTTGAAGATAAAAATGTTTTTCTGCACAACGTTGCCATTGCTCGCTTTCAAATCCTTGAGTTTGTTAATCAAAAATTCGTCAAAGTTTTAAAAAAAAAGAAATCGATCATAAAACAAATTTCAAATTTCAAATTTGGTCTTCCACATGCTCATATTCGTTGGAGGATTACGTTATTCAAAATTCGATGACTCTATGTACCGTTATTTTATGACAATGCGAGAAATATACATACATTTACGCAGATTTTCATTATTTAATTTCTTCAAATATAATGCAGGACTCTAACATTTTATGGCAACAGTTTAAAAGTGAACCGACATTTATGAGTCCGACGCAAAATGCCAAAACGAAACTAATAGTTCTTCGGGATTCAAATCTTTTTGGACTAAAAAAAAAAAAAATCTGAAATTTTTCAGATTTTAAATTACATCCAAAGGGGCGTTTTTTAACATTTTGTAAGTTACCTTTCTTTATTAAATATCATGTTCCTCGCACTTAAACCATAAGATCCAGTGCAACAGCAATATCGCAAAATAGTTTTAAAACGAGCATATCTTTAGAATTTCCGATACAGAGACTCACGCGCTGGAGATAAAAATGTTTTTTCTGCACAACGTTGCCATTGCTCGCTTTGAAATCCTTGAGTTTGTTAATCAAAAATTCGTCAAAGTTTTAAAAAATAGGAAATCGATCATAAAACAAATTTCAAATTTCAAATTTGGTCTTCCACATACTCATATTCGTTGGAGGATTACGTTGTTCAAAATTCGATGACTCTATGTACCGCTGTTTTATCACAATACGAGAAATATACATACATTTATGCAGATTTTTCATTATTTAATTTCTTCAAATATAAGGCAGGACTCTAACATTTTGTGGCAACAGTTTGAAAAGTGAACCGACATTTATGAATCCAACGAAAATCCAAAACGAAACTAATAGTTCTTCGGGATTCAAATCTTTTTGGACTAAAAAAAAAAAAAAATCTGAAATGTTTCAGATTTTAAATTACATCCAAAGGGCCGTTATTTAACATTTTGTGTGTTACCTTTCTTTATTAAATATCATGTTCCTCGCACTTAAGCCATAAGATACAGTGCAACAGCAATATCGCAAAATAGTTTTAAAACGAGCATATCTTTAGAATTTCCGATACAGAGACTCACGCGCTGGAGATAAAAATGTTTTTTCTGCACAACGTTGCCATTGCTCGCTTTGAAATCCTTGAGTTTGTTAATCAAAAATTCGTCAAAGTTTTAAAAAATAGGAAATCGATCATAAAACAAATTTCAAATTTCAAATTTGGTCTTCCACATACTCATATTCGTTGGAGGATTACGTTGTTCAAAATTCGATGACTCTATGTACCGCTGTTTTATCACAATACGAGAAATATACATACATTTATGCAGATTTTTCATTATTTAATTTCTTCAAATATAAGGCAGGACTCTAACATTTTGTGGCAACAGTTTGAAAAGTGAACCGACATTTATGAATCCAACGAAAATCCAAAACGAAACTAATAGTTCTTCGGGATTCAAATCTTTTTGGACTAAAAAAAAAAAAAAATCTGAAATGTTTCAGATTTTAAATTACATCCAAAGGGCCGTTATTTAACATTTTGTGTGTTACCTTTCTTTATTAAATATCATTTTCCTCGCACTTAAACCATAAGATCCAGTGCAACCGCAAAATCGCAAAATAGTTTTAAAACGAGCATATCTTTAGAATTTCCGATACAGAGACTCACGCGTTGAAGATAAAAATGTTTTTCTGCACAACGTTGCCATTGCTCGCTTTCAAATCCTTGAGTTTGTTAATCAAAAATTCGTCAAAGTTTTAAAAAAAAAGAAATCGATCATAAAACAAATTTCAAATTTCAAATTTGGTCTTCCACATGCTCATATTCGTTGGAGGATTACGTTATTCAAAATTCGATGACTCTATGTACCGTTATTTTATGACAATGCGAGAAATATACATACATTTACGCAGATTTTCATTATTTAATTTCTTCAAATATAATGCAGGACTCTAACATTTTATGGCAACAGTTTAAAAGTGAACCGACATTTATGAGTCCGACGCAAAATGCCAAAACGAAACTAATAGTTCTTCGGGATTCAAATCTTTTTGGACTAAAAAAAAAAAAAAATCTGAAATGTTTCAGATTTTAAATTACATCCAAAGGGGCGTTTTTTAACATTTTGTAAGTTACCTTTCTTTATTAAATATCATGTTCCTCGCACTTAAACCATAAGATCCAGTGCAACAGCAATATCGCAAAATAGTTTTAAAACGAGCATATCTTTAGAATTTCCGATACAGAGACTCACGCGCTGGAGATAAAAATGTTTTTTCTGCACAACGTTGCCATTGCTCGCTTTGAAATCCTTGAGTTTGTTAATCAAAAATTCATCAAAGTTTTAAAAAATAGGAAATCGATCATAAAACAAATTTCAAATTTCAAATTTGGTCTTCCACATGCTCATATTCGTTGGAGGATTACGTTATTCAAAATTCGATGACTCTATGTACCGTTATTTTATGACAATGCGAGAAATATACATACATTTACGCAGATTTTCATTATTTAATTTCTTCAAATACAATCCAGGACTCTAACATTTTATGGCAACAGTTTGAAAAGTGAACCGACATTTATGAATCCAACGCAAAATGCCAAAACGAAACTAATAGTTCTTCGGGATTCAAATCTTTTTGGACTAAAAAAAAAAAAAATCTGAAATGTTTCAGATTTTAAATTACATCCAAAGGGGCGTTTTTTAACATTTTGTATGTTACCTTTCTTTATTAAATATCATGTTCCTCGCACTTAAACCATAAGATCCAGTGCAACAGCAATATCGCAAAATAGTTTTAAAACGAGCATATCTTTAGAATTTCCGATACAGAGACTCACGCGCTGGAGATAAAAATGTTTTTTCTGCACAACGTTGCCATTGCTCGCTTTGAAATCCTTGAGTTTGTTAATCAAAAATTCGTCAAAGTTTTAAAAAATAGGAAATCGATCATAAAACAAATTTCAAATTTGGTCTTCCACATACTCATATTCGTTGGAGGATTACGTTGTTCAAAATTCGATGACTCTATGTACCGCTGTTTTATCACAATACGAGAAATATACATACATTTATGCAGATTTTTCATTATTTAATTTCTTCAAATATAAGGCAGGACTCTAACATTTTGTGGCAACAGTTTGAAAAGTGAACCGACATTTATGAATCCAACGAAAATCCAAAACGAAACTAATAGTTCTTCGGGATTCAAATCTTTTTGGACTAAAAAAAAAAAAAAATCTGAAATGTTTCAGATTTTAAATTACATCCAAAGGGCCGTTATTTAACATTTTGTGTGTTACCTTTCTTTATTAAATATCATGTTCCTCGCACTTAAGCCATAAGATACAGTGCAACAGCAATATCGCAAAATAGTTTTAAAACGAGCATATCTTTAGAATTTCCGATACAGAGACTCACGCGCTGGAGATAAAAATGTTTTTCTGCACAACGTTGCCATTGCTCGCTTTGAAATCCTTGAGCTTGCTAATCAAAAATTCGTCAAAGTTTTAAAAAATAGGTAATCGATCATAAAAAAAATTTCAAATTTGGTCTTCCTTATGCTCATATTCGATGGAGGATTACGTTATTCAAAATTCGATGACTCTATGTACCGTTATTTTATGACAATGGGAGAAATATACATACATTTACGCAGATTTTCATTATTTAATTTCTTCAGATATAATGCAGGACTCTAACATTTTATGGCAACAGTTTCAAAAGTGAACCGACATTTATGAGTCCGACGCAAAATACCAAAACGAAACTAATAATCCTTCGGGATTCAAATCCCTTTGGACTAAAAAAAAAAAAAAATTGAAATGTTTCAGATTTTAAATTACCTCCAAAGGGGCGTTTTTTTAACATTTTGTGTGTTACCTTTCTTTATTAAATATCATGTTCCTCGCACTTAAACCATAAGATCCAGTGCAACAGCAATATCGCAAAATAGATTTAAATCGAGCATATCTTTAGAATTTCCGATACAGAGACTCACGCGCTGGAGATAAAAATGTTTTTTCTGCACAACGTTGCCATTGCTCGCTTTGAAATCCTTGAGTTTGTTAATCAAAAATTCATCAAAGTTTTAAAAAATAGGAAATCGATCATAAAACAAATTTCAAATTTCAAATTTGGTCTTCCACATGCTCATATTCGTTGGAGGATTACGTTATTCAAAATTCGATGACTCTATGTACCGTTATTTTATGACAATGCGAGAAATATACATACATTTACGCAGATTTTCATTATTTAATTTCTTCAAATACAATCCAGGACTCTAACATTTTATGGCAACAGTTTGAAAAGTGAACCGACATTTATGAATCCAACGCAAAATGCCAAAACGAAACTAATAGTTCTTCGGGATTCAAATCTTTTTGGACTAAAAAAAAAAAAAATCTGAAATGTTTCAGATTTTAAATTACATCCAAAGGGGCGTTTTTTAACATTTTGTATGTTACCTTTCTTTATTAAATATCATGTTCCTCGCACTTAAACCATAAGATCCAGTGCAACAGCAATATCGCAAAATAGTTTTAAAACGAGCATATCTTTAGAATTTCCGATACAGAGACTCACGCGCTGGAGATAAAAATGTTTTTTCTGCACAACGTTGCCATTGCTCGCTTTGAAATCCTTGAGTTTGTTAATCAAAAATTCGTCAAAGTTTTAAAAAATAGGAAATCGATCATAAAACAAATTTCAAATTTGGTCTTCCACATACTCATATTCGTTGGAGGATTACGTTGTTCAAAATTCGATGACTCTATGTACCGCTGTTTTATCACAATACGAGAAATATACATACATTTATGCAGATTTTTCATTATTTAATTTCTTCAAATATAAGGCAGGACTCTAACATTTTGTGGCAACAGTTTGAAAAGTGAACCGACATTTATGAATCCAACGAAAATCCAAAACGAAACTAATAGTTCTTCGGGATTCAAATCTTTTTGGACTAAAAAAAAAAAAAAATCTGAAATGTTTCAGATTTTAAATTACATCCAAAGGGGCGTTATTTAACATTTTGTGTGTTACCTTTCTTTATTAAATATCATGTTCCTCGCACTTAAGCCATAAGATCCAGTGCAACAGCAATATCGCAAAATAGTTTTAAAACGAGCATATCTTTAGAATTTCCGATACAGAGACTCACGCGCTGGAGATAAAAATGTTTTTTTCTGCACAACGTTGCCATTGCTCGCTTTGTAATCCTTGAGTTTGTTAATCAAAAATTCGTCAAAGTTTTAAAAATAGGAAATCGATCATAAAACAAATTTCAAATTTCAAATTTGGTCTTCCACATGCTCATATTCGTTGGAGGATTACGTTATTCAAAATTCGATGACTCTATGTACCGTTATTTTATGACAATGCGAGAAATATACATACATTTATGCAGATTTTTCATTATTTAATTTCTTCAAATATAATGCAGGACTCTAACATTTTGTGGCAACAGTTTGAAAAGTGAACCGACATTTATGAGTCCAAAGCAAAATGCCAAAACGAAACTAATAATTCTTCGGGATTAAAATCTTTTTGGACAAAAAAAAGAAAAAAAAAATCTGAAATGTTTCAGATTTTAAATTACATCCAAAGGGGCGTTATTTAACATTTTGTGTGTTACCTTTCTTTATTAAATATCATTTTCCTCGCACTTAAACCATAAGATCCAGTGTAAAAGCAAAATCGCAAAATAGTGTTAAAACGAGCATATCTTTAGAATTTCCGATACAGAGACTCACGCGTTGAAGATAAAATGTTTTTCTGCACAACGTTGCCATTGCTCGCTTTCAAATCCTTGAGTTTGTTAATCAAAAATTCGTCAAAGTTTTAAAAAATAGGAAATCGATCATAAAACAAATTTCAAATTTCAAATTTGGTCTTCCACATACTCATATTCGTTGGAGGATTACGTTGTTCAAAATTCGATGAGTCTATGTACCGTTGTTTTATCACAATACGAGAAATATACATACATTTATGCAGATTTTTCATTATTTAATTTCTTCAAATATAATGCAGGACTCTAACATTTTGTGGCAACAGTTTGAAAAGTGAACCGACATTTATGAGTCCAAAGCAAAATGCCAAAACGAAACTAATAGTTCTTCGGGATTCAAATCTTTTTGGACTAAAAAAAAAAAAAAAAAAATCTGAAATGTTTCAGATTTTAAATTACATCCAAAGGGGCGTTTTTTAACATTTTGTATGTTACTTTTCTTTATTAAATATCATGTTCCTCGCACTTAAACCATAAGATCCAGTGCAACAGCAAAATCGCAAAATAGTTTTAAAACGAGCATATCTTTAGAATTTCCGATACAGAGACTCACGCGTTGAAGATAAAATGTTTTTCTGCACAACGTTGCCATTGCTCGCTTTCAAATCCTTGAGTTTGTTAATCAAAAATTCGTCAAAGTTTAAAAAAAAAGAAATCGATCATAAAACAAATTTCAAATTTCAAATTTGGTCTTCCACATGCTCATATTCGTTGGAGGATTACGTTATTAAAAATTCGATGACTCTATGTACCGTTATTTTATGACAATGCGAGAAATATACATACATTTACGCAGATTTTCATTATTTAATTTCTTCAAATATAATGCAGGACTCTAACATTTTATGGCAACAGTTTCAAAAGTGAACCGACATTTATGAGTCCGACGCAAAATGCCAAAACGAAACTAATAGTTCTTCGGGATTCAAATCTTTTTGGACTAAAAAAAAAAAAAAAATCTGAAATGTTTCAGATTTTAAATTACATCCAAAGGGCCGTTATTTAACATTTTGTGTGTTACCTTTCTTTATTAAATATCATGTTCCTCGCACTTAAGCCATAAGATACAGTGCAACAGCAATATCGCAAAATAGTTTTAAAACGAGCATATCTTTAGAATTTCCGATACAGAGACTCACGCGCTGGAGATAAAAATGTTTTTCTGCACAACGTTGCCATTGCTCGCTTTGAAATCCTTGAGCTTGCTAATCAAAAATTCGTCAAAGTTTTAAAAAATAGGAAATCGATCATAAAAAAAATTTCAAATTTGGTCTTCCACATGCTCATATTCGTTGGAGGATTACGTTATTCAAAATTCGATGACTCTATGTACCGTTATTTTATGACAATGGGAGAAATATACATACATTTATGCAGATTTTTCATTATTTTATTTCTTCAAATATAATGCAGGACTCTAACATTTTATGGCAACAGTTTCAAAAGTGAACCGACATTTATCCGTCCGACGCAAAATGCGAAAACGAAACTAATAATCCTTCGGGATTCAAATCCCTTTGGACTAAAAAAAAAAAAAAAAAAAAATGTGAAATTTTTCAGATTTTGACTTACGTCCAAAGGGGCGTTTTTTAACATTTTGTGTGTTACCTTTCTTTATTAAATATCATGTTCCTCGCACTTAAACCATAAGATCCAGTGCAACAGCAATATCGCAAAATAGATTTAAATCGAGCATATCTTTAGAATTTCCGATACAGAGACTCACGCGCTGGAGATAAAAATGTTTTTTCTGCACAACGTTGCCATTGCTCGCTTTGAAATCCTTGAGTTTGTTAATCAAAAATTCGTCAAAGTTTTAAAAAATAGGAAATCAATCATAAAACAAATTTCAAATTTCAAATTTGGTCTTCTACATACTCATATTCGTTGGAGGATTACGTTGTTCAAAATTCGATGACTCTATGTACCGTTGTTTTATCACAATACGAGAAATATACATGCATTTATGCAGATTTTTCATTATTTAATTTCTTCAAATATAATGCAGGACTCTAACATTTTGTGGCAACAGTTTGAAAAGTGAACCGACATTTATGAGTCCAAAGCAAAATGCCAAAACGAAACTAATAGTTCTTCGGGATTCAAATCTTTTTGGACTAAAAAAAAAAAAAAAAATCTGAAATGTTTCAGATTTTAAATTACATCCAAAGGGGCGTTTTTTAACATTTTGTATGTTACTTTTCTTTATTAAATATCATGTTCCTCGCACTTAAACCATAAGATCCAGTGCAACAGCAAAATCGCAAAATAGTTTTAAAACGAGCATATCTTTAGAATTTCCGATACAGAGACTCACGCGTTGAAGATAAAATGTTTTTCTGCACAACGTTGCCATTGCTCGCTTTCAAATCCTTGAGTTTGTTAATCAAAAATTCGTCAAAGTTTAAAAAAAAAAGAAATCGATCATAAAACAAATTTCAAATTTCAAATTTGGTCTTCCACATGCTCATATTCGTTGGAGGATTACGTTATTAAAAATTCGATGACTCTATGTACCGTTATTTTATGACAATGCGAGAAATATACATACATTTACGCAGATTTTCATTATTTAATTTCTTCAAATATAATGCAGGACTCTAACATTTTATGGCAACAGTTTCAAAAGTGAACCGACATTTATGAGTCCGACGCAAAATGCCAAAACGAAACTAATAGTTCTTCGGGATTCAAATCTTTTTGGACTAAAAAAAAAAAAAAAATCTGAAATGTTTCAGATTTTAAATTACATCCAAAGGGCCGTTATTTAACATTTTGTGTGTTACCTTTCTTTATTAAATATCATGTTCCTCGCACTTAAGCCATAAGATACAGTGCAACAGCAATATCGCAAAATAGTTTTAAAACGAGCATATCTTTAGAATTTCCGATACAGAGACTCACGCGCTGGAGATAAAAATGTTTTTCTGCACAACGTTGCCATTGCTCGCTTTGAAATCCTTGAGCTTGCTAATCAAAAATTCGTCAAAGTTTTAAAAAATAGGAAATCGATCATAAAAAAAATTTCAAATTTGGTCTTCCACATGCTCATATTCGTTGGAGGATTACGTTATTCAAAATTCGATGACTCTATGTACCGTTATTTTATGACAATGGGAGAAATATACATACATTTATGCAGATTTTTCATTATTTTATTTCTTCAAATATAATGCAGGACTCTAACATTTTATGGCAACAGTTTCAAAAGTGAACCGACATTTATCCGTCCGACGCAAAATGCGAAAACGAAACTAATAATCCTTCGGGATTCAAATCCCTTTGGACTAAAAAAAAAAAAAAAAAAAAATGTGAAATTTTTCAGATTTTGACTTACGTCCAAAGGGGCGTTTTTTAACATTTTGTGTGTTACCTTTCTTTATTAAATATCATGTTCCTCGCACTTAAACCATAAGATCCAGTGCAACAGCAATATCGCAAAATAGATTTAAATCGAGCATATCTTTAGAATTTCCGATACAGAGACTCACGCGCTGGAGATAAAAATGTTTTTTCTGCACAACGTTGCCATTGCTCGCTTTGAAATCCTTGAGTTTGTTAATCAAAAATTCGTCAAAGTTTTAAAAAATAGGAAATCAATCATAAAACAAATTTCAAATTTCAAATTTGGTCTTCTACATACTCATATTCGTTGGAGGATTACGTTGTTCAAAATTCGATGACTCTATGTACCGTTGTTTTATCACAATACGAGAAATATACATGCATTTATGCAGATTTTTCATTATTTAATTTCTTCAAATATAATGCAGGACTCTAACATTTTGTGGCAACAGTTTGAAAAGTGAACCGACATTTATGAGTCCAAAGCAAAATGCCAAAACGAAACTAATAGTTCTTCGGGATTCAAATCTTTTTGGACTAAAAAAAAAAAAAAAAATCTGAAATGTTTCAGATTTTAAATTACATCCAAAGGGGCGTTTTTTAACATTTTGTATGTTACTTTTCTTTATTAAATATCATGTTCCTCGCACTTAAACCATAAGATCCAGTGCAACAGCAAAATCGCAAAATAGTTTTAAAACGAGCATATCTTTAGAATTTCCGATACAGAGACTCACGCGTTGAAGATAAAATGTTTTTCTGCACAACGTTGCCATTGCTCGCTTTCAAATCCTTGAGTTTGTTAATCAAAAATTCGTCAAAGTTTAAAAAAAAAAGAAATCGATCATAAAACAAATTTCAAATTTCAAATTTGGTCTTCCACATGCTCATATTCGTTGGAGGATTACGTTATTAAAAATTCGATGACTCTATGTACCGTTATTTTATGACAATGCGAGAAATATACATACATTTACGCAGATTTTCATTATTTAATTTCTTCAAATATAATGCAGGACTCTAACATTTTATGGCAACAGTTTCAAAAGTGAACCGACATTTATGAGTCCGACGCAAAATGCCAAAACGAAACTAATAGTTCTTCGGGATTCAAATCTTTTTGGACTAAAAAAAAAAAAAAAATCTGAAATGTTTCAGATTTTAAATTACATCCAAAGGGCCGTTATTTAACATTTTGTGTGTTACCTTTCTTTATTAAATATCATGTTCCTCGCACTTAAGCCATAAGATACAGTGCAACAGCAATATCGCAAAATAGTTTTAAAACGAGCATATCTTTAGAATTTCCGATACAGAGACTCACGCGCTGGAGATAAAAATGTTTTTCTGCACAACGTTGCCATTGCTCGCTTTGAAATCCTTGAGCTTGCTAATCAAAAATTCGTCAAAGTTTTAAAAAATAGGAAATCGATCATAAAAAAAATTTCAAATTTGGTCTTCCACATGCTCATATTCGTTGGAGGATTACGTTATTCAAAATTCGATGACTCTATGTACCGTTATTTTATGACAATGGGAGAAATATACATACATTTATGCAGATTTTTCATTATTTTATTTCTTCAAATATAATGCAGGACTCTAACATTTTATGGCAACAGTTTCAAAAGTGAACCGACATTTATCCGTCCGACGCAAAATGCGAAAACGAAACTAATAATCCTTCGGGATTCAAATCCCTTTGGACTAAAAAAAAAAAAAAAAAAAAAAAAAAAAATGTGAAATTTTTCAGATTTTGACTTACGTCCAAAGGGGCGTTTTTTAACATTTTGTGTGTTACCTTTCTTTATTAAATATCATGTTCCTCGCACTTAAACCATAAGATCCAGTGCAACAGCAATATCGCAAAATAGATTTAAATCGAGCATATCTTTAGAATTTCCGATACAGAGACTCACGCGCTGGAGATAAAAATGTTTTTTCTGCACAACGTTGCCATTGCTCGCTTTGAAATCCTTGAGTTTGTTAATCAAAAATTCGTCAAAGTTTTAAAAAATAGGAAATCAATCATAAAACAAATTTCAAATTTCAAATTTGGTCTTCTACATACTCATATTCGTTGGAGGATTACGTTGTTCAAAATTCGATGACTCTATGTACCGTTGTTTTATCACAATACGAGAAATATACATACATTTATGCAGATTTTTCATTATTTAATTTCTTCAAATATAATGCAGGACTCTAACATTTTGTGGCAACAGTTTGAAAAGTGAACCGACATTTATGAGTCCAAAGCAAAATGCCAAAACGAAACTAATAGTTCTTCGGGATTCAAATCTTTTTGGACTAAAAAAAAAAAAAAAATCTGAAATGTTTCAGATTTTAAATTACATCCAAAGGGCCGTTATTTAACATTTTGTGTGTTACCTTTCTTTATTAAATATCATGTTCCTCGCACTTAAGCCATAAGATACAGTGCAACAGCAATATCGCAAAATAGTTTTAAAACGAGCATATCTTTAGAATTTCCGATACAGAGACTCACGCGCTGGAGATCAAAATGTTTTTCTGCACAACGTTGCCATTGCTCGCTTTGAAATCCTTGAGCTTGCTAATCAAAAATTCGTCAAAGTTTTAAAAAATAGGAAATCGATCATAAAAAAAATTTCAAATTTGGTCTTCCACATGCTCATATTCGTTGGAGGATTACGTTATTCAAAATTCGATGACTCTATGTACCGTTATTTTATGACAATGGGAGAAATATACATACATTTATGCAGATTTTTCATTATTTTATTTCTTCAAATATAATGCAGGACTCTAACATTTTATGGCAACAGTTTCAAAAGTGAACCGACATTTATCCGTCCGACGCAAAATGCGAAAACGAAACTAATAATCCTTCGGGATTCAAATCCCTTTGGACTAAAAAAAAAAAAAAAAAAAAAAAAAAAAAAATGTGAAATTTTTCAGATTTTGACTTACGTCCAAAGGGGCGTTTTTTAACATTTTGTGTGTTACCTTTCTTTATTAAATATCATGTTCCTCGCACTTAAACCATAAGATCCAGTGCAACAGCAATATCGCAAAATAGATTTAAATCGAGCATATCTTTAGAATTTCCGATACAGAGACTCACGCGCTGGAGATAAAAATGTTTTTTCTGCACAACGTTGCCATTGCTCGCTTTGAAATCCTTGAGTTTGTTAATCAAAAATTCGTCAAAGTTTTAAAAAATAGGAAATCAATCATAAAACAAATTTCAAATTTCAAATTTGGTCTTCTACATACTCATATTCGTTGGAGGATTACGTTGTTCAAAATTCGATGACTCTATGTACCGTTGTTTTATCACAATACGAGAAATATACATACATTTATGCAGATTTTTCATTATTTAATTTCTTCAAATATAATGCAGAACTCTAACATTTTGTGGCAACAGTTTGAAAAGTGAACCGACATTTATGAGTCCAAAGCAAAATGCCAAAACGAAACTAATAGTTCTTAGGGATTCAAATCTTTTTGGACAAAAAAAAAAAAAAAAAAAAATCTGAAATGTTTCAGATTTTAAATTACATCCAAAGGGGCGTTATTTAACATTTTGTGTGTTAGCTTTCTTTATTAAATATCATGTTCCTCGCACTTAAGCCATAAGATCCAGTGCAACAGCAATATCGCAAAATAGTTTTAAAACGAGCATATCTTTAGAATTTCCGATACAGAGACTCACGCGCTGGAGATAAAAATGTTTTTTTCTGCACAACGTTGCCATTGCTCGCTTTGTAATCCTTGAGTTTGTTAATCAAAAATTCGTCAAAGTTTTAAAAATAGGAAATCGATCATAAAACAAATTTCAAATTTCAAATTTGGTCTTCCACATGCTCATATTCGTTGGAGGATTACGTTATTCAAAATTCGATGACTCTATGTACCGTTATTTTATGACAATGCGAGAAATATACATACATTTACGCAGATTTTCATTATTTAATTTCTTCAAATACAATGCAGGACTCTAACATTTTGTGGCAACAGTTTGAAAAGTGAACCGACATTTATGAGTCCAAAGCAAAATGCCAAAACGAAACTAATAATTCTTCGGGATTAAAATCTTTTTGGACAAAAAAAAGAAAAAAAAAAATCTGAAATGTTTCAGATTTTAAATTACATCCAAAGGGGCGTTATTTAACATTTTGTGTGTTACCTTTCTTTATTAAATATTATGTTCCTCGCACTTAAGCCATAAGATACAGTGCAACAGCAATATCGCAAAATAGTTTTAAAACGAGCATATCTTTAGAATTTCCGATACAGAGACTCACGCGCTGGAGATGAAAATGTTTTTCTGCACAACGTTGCCATTGCTCGCTTTGAAATCCTTGAGCTTGCTAATCAAAAATTCGTCAAAGTTTTAAAAAATAGGAAATCGATCATAAAAAAAATTTCAAATTTGGTCTTCCACATGCTCATATTCGTTGGAGGATTATGTTATTCAAAATACGATGACTCTATGTACCGTTATTTTATGACAATGGGAGAAATATACATACATTTATGCAGATTTTTCATTATTTTATTTCTTCAAATATAATGCAGGACTCTAACATTTTATGGCAACAGTTTCAAAAGTGAACCGACATTTATCCGTCCGACGCAAAATGCGAAAACGAAACTAATAATCCTTCTGGATTCAAATCCCTTTGGACTAAAAAAAAAAAAAAAAAAAAAAAAAAAAAATGTGAAATTTTTCAGATTTTGACTTACGTCCAAAGGGGCGTTTTTTAACATTTTGTGTGTTACCTTTCTTTATTAAATATCATTTTCCTCGCACTTAAACCATAAGATCCAGTGTAACAGCAAAATCGCAAAATAGTTTTAAAACGAGCATATCTTTAGAATTTCCGATACAGAGACTCACGCGTTGAAGATAAAATGTTTTTCTGCACAACGTTGCCATTGCTCGCTTTCAAATCCTTGAGTTTGTTAATCAAAAATTCGTCAAAGTTTTAAAAAATAGGAAATCGATCATAAAACAAATTTCAAATTTCAAATTTGGTCTTCCACATACTCATATTCGTTGGAGGATTACGTTGTTCAAAATTCGATGAGTCTATGTACCGTTGTTTTATCACAATACGAGAAATATACATACATTTATGCAGATTTTTCATTATTTAATTTCTTCAAATATAATGCAGGACTCTGACATTTTGTGGCAACAGTTTGAAAAGTGAACCGACATTTATGAGTCCAAAGCAAAATGCCAAAACGAAACTAATAGTTCTTCGGGATTCAAATCTTTTTGGACTAAAAAAAAAAAAAAAATCTGAAATGTTTCAGATTTTAAATTACATCCAAAGGGGCGTTTTTTAACATTTTGTATGTTACTTTTCTTTATTAAATATCATGTTCCTCGCATTTAAACCATAAGATCCAGTGGAACAGCAATATCGCAAAATAGTTTTAAAACGAGCATATCTTTAGAATTTCCGATACAGAGACTCACGCGCTGGAGATAAAAATGTTTTTTTCTGCACAACGTTGCCACTGCTCGCTTTGTAATCCTTGAGTTTGTTAATCAAAAATTCGTCAAAGTTTTAAAAAATAGGAAATCGATGATAAAACAAATTTCAAATTTCAAATTTGGTCTTCCACATGCTCATATTCGTTGGAGGATTACGTTATTCAAAATTCGATGACTCTATGTACCGTTATTTTATGACAATGCGAGAAATATACATACATTTACGCAGATTTTCATTATTTAATTTCTTCAAATACAATGCAGGACTCTAACATTTTGTGGCAACAGTTTGAAAAGTGAACCGACATTTATCCGTCCGACGCAAAATGCGAAAACGAAACTAATAATCCTTCGGGATTCAAATCCCTTTGCACTAAAAAAAAAAAAAAAAAAAAAAAAAAAAAAAAAAAAAAAAAATCTGAAATTTTTCAGATTTTAACTTACGTCCAAAGGGGCGTTTTTTAACATTTTGTGTGTTACCTTTCTTTATTAAATATCATTTTCCTCGCACTTAAACCATAAGATCCAGTGCAACAGCAAAATCGCAAAATAGTTTTAAAACGAGCATATCTTTAGAATTTCCGATACAGAGACTCACGCGTTGAAGATAAAATGTTTTTCTGCACAACGTTGCCATTGCTCGCTTTCAAATCCTTGAGTTTGTTAATCAAAAATTCGTCAAAGTTTTAAAAAATAGGAAATCGATCATAAAACAAATTTCAAATTTCAAATTTGGTCTTCCACATGCTCATATTCGTTGGAGGATTACGTTATTCAAAATTCGATGACTCTATGTACCGTTATTTATGACAATGCGAGAAATATACATACATTTACGCAGATTTTCATTATTTAATTTCTTCAAATACAATGCAGGACTCTAACATTTTGTGGCAACAGTTTGAAAAGTGAACCGACATTTATGAGTCCAAAGCAAAATGCCAAAACGAAACTAATAATTCTTCGGGATTAAAATCTTTTTGGACAAAAAAAAGAAAAAAAAAATCTGAAATGTTTCAGATTTTAAATTACATCCAAAGGGGCGTTATTTAACATTTTGTGTGTTACCTTTCTTTATTAAATATTATGTTCCTCGCACTTAAGCCATAAGATACAGTGCAACAGCAATATCGCAAAATAGTTTTAAAACGAGCATATCTTTAGAATTTCCGATACAGAGACTCACGCGCTGGAGATGAAAATGTTTTTTCTGCACAACGTTGCCATTGCTCGCTTTGAAATCCTTGAGCTTTTTAATCAAAAATTCGTCAACATTTTAAAAAATAGGAAATCGATCATAAAACAAATTTCAAATTTGGTCTTCCACATGCTCATATTCGTTGGAGGATTACGTTATTCAAAATACGATGTCTCTATGTACCGTTATTTTATGACAATGGGAGAAATATACATACATTTACGCAGATTTTCATTATTTAATTTCTTCAGATATAATGCAGGACTCTAACATTTTATGGCAACAGTTTCAAAAGTGAACCGACATTTATCCGTCCGACGCAAAATGCGAAAACGAAACTAATAATCCTTCGGGATTCAAATCCCTTTGGACTAAAAAAAAAAAAAAAAAAAAAAAAAAAAAAAAATATGAAATTTTTCAGATTTTAACTTACGTCCAAAGGGGCGTTTTTTAACATTTTGTGTGTTACCTTTCTTTATTAAATATCATTTTCCTCGCACTTAAACCATAAGATCCAGTGTAACAGCAAAATCGCAAAATAGTTTTAAAACGAGCATATCTTTAGAATTTCCGATACAGAGACTCACGCGTTGAAGATAAAATGTTTTTCTGCACAACGTTGCCATTGCTCGCTTTCAAATCCTTGAGTTTGTTAATCAAAAATTCGTCAAAGTTTTAAAAAATAGGAAATCGATCATAAAACAAATTTCAAATTTCAAATTTGGTCTTCCACATGCTCATATTCGTTGGAGGATTACGTTATTCAAAATTCGATGACTCTATGTACCGTTATTTATGACAATGCGAGAAATATACATACATTTACGCAGATTTTCATTATTTAATTTCTTCAAATACAATGCAGGACTCTAACATTTTGTGGCAACAGTTTGAAAAGTGAACCGACATTTATGAGTCCAAAGCAAAATGCCAAAACGAAACAAATAGTTCTTCGGGATTCAAATCTTTTTGGACTAAAAAAAAAAAAAAAAATCTGAAATGTTTCAGATTTTAAATTACATCCAAAGGGGCGTTTTTTAACATTTTGTATGTTACCTTTCTTTATTAAATATCATGTTCCTCGCACTTAAACCATAAGATCCAGTGCAACAGCAATATCGCAAAATAGTTTTAAAACGAGCATATCTTTAGAATTTCCGATACAGAGACTCACGCGCTGGAGATAAAAATGTTTTTCTGCACAACGTTGCCATTGCTCGCTTTGAAATCCTTGAGCTTGCTAATCAAAAATTCGTCAAAGTTTTAAAAAATAGGAAATCGATCATAAAAAAAATTTCAAATTTGGTCTTCCACATGCTCATATTCGTTGGAGGATTACGTTATTCAAAATACGATGACTCTATGTACCGTTATTTTATGACAATGGAAGAAATATACATACATTTACGCAGATTTTCATTATTTAATTTCTTCAGATATAATGCAGGACTCTAACATTTTATGGCAACAGTTTCAAATGTGAACCGACATTTATCCGTCCGACGCAAAATGCGAAAACGAAACTAATAATCCTTCGGGATTCAAATCCCTTTGGACTAAAAAAAAAAAAAAAAAAAAAAAAATATGAAATTTTTCAGATTTTAACTTACGTCCAAAGGGGCGTTTTTTAACATTTTGTGTGTTACCTTTCTTTATTAAATATCATTTTCCTCGCACTTAAATCATAAGATCCAGTGTAACAGCAAAATCGCAAAATAGTTTTAAAACGAGCATATCTTTAGAATTTCCGATACAGAGACTCACGCGTTGAAGATAAAATGTTTTTCTGCACAACGTTGCCATTGCTCGCTTTCAAATCCTTGAGTTTGTTAATCAAAAATTCGTCAAAGTTTTAAAAAATAGGAAATCGATCATAAAACAAATTTCAAATTTCAAATTTGGTCTTCCACATACTCATATTCGTTGGAGGATTACGTTGTTCAAAATTCGATGAGTCTATGTACCGTTGTTTTATCACAATACGAGAAATATACATACATTTATGCAGATTTTTCATTATTTAATTTCTTCAAATATAATGCAGGACTCTAACATTTTGTGGCAACAGTTTGAAAAGTGAACCGACATTTATGAGTCCAAAGCAAAATGCCAAAACGAAACTAATAGTTCTTCGGGATTCAAATCTTTTTGGACTAAAAAAAAAAAAAAAAAATCTGAAATGTTTCAGATTTTAAATTACATCCAAAGGGGCGTTTTTTAACATTTTGTATGTTACTTTTCTTTATTAAATATCATGTTCCTCGCACTTAAACCATAAGATCCAGTGCAACAGCAATATCGCAAAATAGTTTTAAAACGAGCATATCTTTAGAATTTCCGATACAGAGACTCACGCGCTGGAGATAAAAATGTTTTTTTCTGCACAACGTTGCCACTGCTCGCTTTGTAATCCTTGAGTTTGTTAATCAAAAATTCGTCAAAGTTTTAAAAAATAGGAAATCGATGATAAAACAAATTTCAAATTTCAAATTTGGTCTTCCACATGCTCATATTCGTTGGAGGATTACGTTATTCAAAATTCGATGACTCTATGTACCGTTATTTTATGACAATGCGAGAAATATACATACATTTACGCAGATTTTCATTATTTAATTTCTTCAAATACAATGCAGGACTCTAACATTTTGTGGCAACAGTTTGAAAAGTGAACCGACATTTATGAGTCCAAAGGAAAATGCCGAAACGAAACTAATAATCCTTCGGGATTCAAATCCCTTTGGACTAAAAAAAAGAAAAAAAAAAAAAAAAAAAAAAAAAATCTGAAATTTTTCAGATTTTAACTTACGTCCAAAGGGGCGTTTTTTAACATTTTGTGTGTTACCTTTCTTTATTAAATATCATGTTCCTCGCACTTAAACCATAAGATCCAGTGCAACAGCAAAATCGCAAAATAGTTTTAAAACGAGCATATCTTTAGAATTTCCGATACAGAGACTCACGCGTTGAAGATAAAATGTTTTTCTGCACAACGTTGCCATTGCTCGCTTTCAAATCCTTGAGTTTGTTAATCAAAAATTCGTCAAAGTTTTAAAAAAAAAGAAATCGATCATAAAACAAATTTCAAATTTCAAATTTGGTCTTCCACATGCTCATATTCGTTGGAGGATTACGTTATTAAAAATTCGATGACTCTATGTACCGTTATTTTATGACAATGCGAGAAATATACATACATTTACGCAGATTTTCATTATTTAATTTCTTCAAATATAATGTAGGACTCTAACATTTTATGGCAACAGTTTCAAAAGTGAACCGACATTTATGAGTCCGACGCAAAATGCCAAAACGAAACTAATAGTTCTTCGGGATTCAAATCTTTTTGGACTAAAAAAAAAAAAAAAATCTGAAATGTTTCAGATTTTAAATTACATCCAAAGGGGCGTTTTTTAACATTTTGTAAGTTACCTTTCTTTATTAAATATCATGTTCCTCGCACTTAAACCATAAGATCCAGTGCAACAGCAATATCGCAAAATAGTTTTAAAACGAGCATATCTTTAGAATTTCCGATACAGAGACTCACGCGCTGGAGATAAAAATGTTTTTTTCTGCACAACGTTGCCATTGCTCGCTTTGTAATCCTTGAGTTTGTTAATCAAAAATTCGTCAAAGTTTTAAAAATAGGAAATCGATCATAAAACAAATTTCAAATTTCAAATTTGGTCTTCCACATGCTCATATTCGTTGGAGGATTACGTTATTCAAAATTCGATGACTCTATGTACCGTTATTTTATGACAATGCGAGAAATATACATACATTTACGCAGATTTTCATTATTTAATTTCTTCAAATACAATGCAGGACTCTAACATTTTGTGGCAACAGTTTGAAAAGTGAACCGACATTTATGAGTCCAAAGCAAAATGCCAAAACGAAACTAATAATTCTTCGGGATTAAAATCTTTTTGGACAAAAAAAAGAAAAAAGAAATCTGAAATGTTTCAGATTTTAAATTACATCCAAAGGGGCGTTATTTAACATTTTGTGTGTTACCTTTCTTTATTAAATATTATGTTCCTCGCACTTAAGCCATAAGATACAGTGCAACAGCAATATCGCAAAATAGTTTTAAAACGAGCATATCTTTAGAATTTCCGATACAGAGACTCACGCGCTGGAGATGAAAATGTTTTTCTGCACAACGTTGCCATTGCTCGCTTTAAAATCCTTGAGCTTGCTAATCAAAAATTCGTCAAAGTTTTAAAAAATAGGAAATCGATCATACAAAAAATTTCAAATTTGGTCTTCCACATGCTCATATTCGTTGGAGGATTACGTTATTCAAAATACGATGACTCTATGTACCGTTATTTTATGACAATGGGAGAAATATACATACATTTACGCAGATTTTCATTATTTAATTTCTTCAGATATAATGCAGGACTCTAACATTTTATGGCAACAGTTTCAAAAGTGAACCGACATTTATCCGTCCGACGCAAAATGCGAAAACGAAACTAATAATCCTTCGGGATTCAAATCCCTTTGGACTAAAAAAAAAAAAAAAAAAAAAAAAAAAAAAAAAAAAAAAAAATATGAAATTTTTCAGATTTTAACTTACGTCCAAAGGGGCGTTTTTTAACATTTTGTGTGTTACCTTTCTTTATTAAATATCATTTTCCTCGCACTTAAACCATAAGATCCAGTGTAACAGCAAAATCGCAAAATAGTTTTAAAACGAGCATATCTTTAGAATTTCCGATACAGAGACTCACGCGTTGAAGATAAAATGTTTTTCTGCACAACGTTGCCATTGCTCGCTTTCAAATCCTTGAGTTTGTTAATCAAAAATTCGTCAAAGTTTTAAAAAATAGGAAATCGATCATAAAACAAATTTCAAATTTCAAATTTGGTCTTCCACATACTCATATTCGTTGGAGGATTACGTTGTTCAAAATTCGATGAGTCTATGTACCGTTGTTTTATCACAATACGAGAAATATACATACATTTATGCAGATTTTTCATTATTTAATTTCTTCAAATATAATGCAGGACTCTAACATTTTGTGGCAACAGTTTGAAAAGTGAACCGACATTTATGAGTCCAAAGCAAAATGCCAAAACGAAACTAATAGTTCTTCGGGATTCAAATCTTTTTGGACTAAAAAAAAAAAAAAAAATCTGAAATGTTTCAGATTTTAAATTACATCCAAAGGGGCGTTTTTTAACATTTTGTATGTTACCTTTCTTTATTAAATATCATGTTCCTCGCACTTAAACCATAAGATCCAGTGCAACAGCAATATCGCAAAATAGTTTTAAAACGAGCATATCTTTAGAATTTCCGATACAGAGACTCACGCGCTGGAGATAAAAATGTTTTTTTCTGCACAACGTTGCCACTGCTCGCTTTGTAATCCTTGAGTTTGTTAATCAAAAATTCGTCAAAGTTTTAAAAAATAGGAAATCGATGATAAAACAAATTTCAAATTTCAAATTTGGTCTTCCACATGCTCATATTCGTTGGAGGATTACGTTATTCAAAATTCGATGACTCTATGTACCGTTATTTTATGACAATGCGAGAAATATACATACATTTACGCAGATTTTCATTATTTAATTTCTTCAAATACAATGCAGGACTCTAACATTTTGTGGCAACAGTTTGAAAAGTGAACCGACATTTATGAGTCCAAAGGAAAATGCCGAAACGAAACTAATAATCCTTCGGGATTCAAATCCCTTTGGACTAAAAAAAAGAAAAAAAAAAAAAAAAAAAAAATCTGAAATTTTTCAGATTTTAACTTACGTCCAAAGGGGCGTTTTTTAACATTTTGTGTGTTACCTTTCTTTATTAAATATCATGTTCCTCGCACTTAAACCATAAGGTCCAGTGCAACAGCAAAATCGCAAAATAGTTTTAAAACGAGCATATCTTTAGAATTTCCGATACAGAGACTCACGCGTTGAAGATAAAATGTTTTTCTGCACAACGTTGCCATTGCTCGCTTTCAAATCCTTGAGTTTGTTAATCAAAAATTCGTCAAAGTTTTAAAAAAAAAGAAATCGATCATAAAACGAATTTCAAATTTCAAATTTGGTTTTCCACATGCTCATATTCGTTGGAGGATGACGTTATTCAAAATTCGATGACTCTATGTACCGTTGTTTTATGACAATGCGAGAAATATACATACATTTACGCAGATTTTCATTATTTAATTTCTTCAAATATAATGCAGGACTCTAACATTTTGTGGCAACAGTTTGAAAAGTGAACCGACATTTATGAGTCCAAAGGAAAATGCCGAAACGAAACTAATAATCCTTCGGGATTCAAATCCCTTTGGACTAAAAAAAAGAAAAAAAAAAAAAAAAAAAATCTGAAATTTTTCAGATTTTAACTTACGTCCAAAGGGGCGTTTTTTAACATTTTGTGTGTTACCTTTCTTTATTAAATATCATGTTCCTCGCACTTAAACCATAAGATCCAGTGCAACAGCAAAATCGCAAAATAGTTTTAAAACGAGCATATCTTTAGAATTTCCGATACAGAGACTCACGCGTTGAAGATAAAATGTTTTTCTGCACAACGTTGCCATTGCTCGCTTTCAAATCCTTGAGTTTGTTAATCAAAAATTCGTCAAAGTTTTAAAAAAAAAGAAATCGATCATAAAACAAATTTCAAATTTCAAATTTGGTCTTCCACATGCTCATATTCGTTGGAGGATTACGTTATTAAAAATTCGATGACTCTATATACCGTTATTTTATGACAATGCGAGAAATATACATACATTTACGCAGATTTTCATTATTTAATTTCTTCAAATATAATGCAGGACTCTAACATTTTATGGCAACAGTTTCAAAAGTGAACCGACATTTATGAGTCCGACGCAAAATGCCAAAACGAAACTAATAATCCTTCGGGATTCAAATCCCTTTGGACTAAAAAAAAAAAAAAAATCTGAAATCTTTCAGATTTTAAATTATGTCCAAAGGGGCGTTTTTTAACATTTTGTATATTACCTTTCTTTATTAAATATCATGTTCCTCGCACTTAAACCATAAGATCCAGTGCAACAGCAATATCGCAAAATAGTTTTAAAACGAGCATACCTTTAGAAATTCCGATACAGAGACTCACGCGCTGGAGATAAAAATGTTTTTTCTGCACAACGTTGCCATTGCTCGCTTTGAAATCCTTGAGTTTGTTAATCAAAAATTCGTCAAAGTTTTAAAAAATACGAAATCGATCATAAAACAAATTTCAAATTTCAAATTTGGTCTTCCACATACTCATATTCGTTGGAGGATTACGTTATTCAAAATTCGATGAGTCTATGTACCGTTGTTTTATCACAATACGAGAAATATACATACATTTATGCAGATTTTTCATTATTTAATTTCTTCAAATATAATGCAGGACTCTAACATTTTGTGGCAACAGTTTGAAAAGTGAACCGACATTTATGAGTCCAAAGCAAAATGCCAAAACGAAACTAATAGTTCTTCGGGATTCAAATCTTTTTGGACTAAAAAAAAAAAAAATCTGAAATGTTTCAGATTTTAAATTACATCCAAAGGGGCGTTTTTTAACATTTTGTATGTTACCTTTCTTTATTAAATATCATGTTCCTCGCACTTAAACCATAAGATCCAGTGCAACAGCAATATCGCAAAATAGTTTTAAAACGAGCATATCTTTAGAATTTCCGATACAGAGACTCACGCGCTGGAGATAAAAATGTTTTTTTCTGCACAACGTTGCCACTGCTCGCTTTGTAATCCTTGAGTTTGTTAATCAAAAATTCGTCAAAGTTTTAAAAAATAGGAAATCGATCATAAAACGAATTTCAAATTTCAAATTTGGTTTTCCACATGCTCATATTCGTTGGAGGATGACGTTATTCAAAATTCGATGACTCTATGTACCGTTGTTTTATGACAATGCGAGAAATATACATACATTTACGCAGATTTTCATTATTTAATTTCTTCAAATATAATGCAGGACTCTAATATTTTGTGGCAACAGTTTGAAAAGTAAACCGACATTTATGAGTCCAAAGGAAAATGCCGAAACGAAACTAATAATCCTTCGGGATTCAAATCCCTTTGGACTAAAAAAAAGAAAAAAAAAAAATCTGAAATTTTTCAGATTTTAACTTACGTCCAAAGGGGCGTTTTTTAACATTTTGTGTGTTACCTTTCTTTATTAAATATCATGTTCCTCGCACTTAAACCATAAGATCCAGTGCAACAGCAATATCGCAAAATAGTTTTAAAACGAGAATATCTTTAGAATTTCCGATACAGAGAATCACGCGCTGGAGATAAAAATGTTTTTTCTGCAGAACGTTGCCATTGCTCGCTTTGAAATCCTTGAGTTTGTTAATCAAAAATTCGTCAAAGTTTTAAAAAATAGGAAATCGATCATAAATGAAATTTCAAATTTCAAATTTGGTCTTCCACATACTCATATTCGTTGGAGGATTACGTTGTTCAAAATTCGATGAGTCTATAAACCGTTGTTTTATCACAATACGAGAAATATACATACATTTATGCAGATTTTTCATTATTTAATTTCTTCAAATATAATGCAGGACTCTAACATTTTGTGGCAACAGTTTGAAAAGTGAACCGACATTTATGAGTCCAAAGCAAAATGCCAAAACGAAACTAATAGTTCTTCGGGATTCAAATCTTTTTGGACTAAAAAAAAAAAAAAAATTTTGAAATGTTTCAGATTTTAAATTACATCCAAAGGGGCGTTTTCTAACATTTTGTATGTTACCTTTCTTTATTAAATATCATGTTCCTCGCACTTAAACCATAAGATCCAGTGCAACAGCAATATCGCAAAATAGTTTTAAAACGAGCATATCTTTAGAATTTCCGATACAGAGACTCACGCGCTGGAGATAAAAATGTTTTTTTCTGCACAACGTTGCCATTGCTCGCTTTGTAATCCTTGAGTTTGTTAATCAAAAATTCGTCAAAGTTTTAAAAATAGGAAATCGATCATAAAACAAATTTCAAATTTCAAATTTGGTCTTCCACATGCTCATATTCGTTGGAGGATTACGTGTTTCAAAATTCGATGACTCTATGTACCGTTATTTTATGACAATGCGAGAAATATACATACATTTACGCAGATTTTCATTATTTAATTTTTTCAAATACAATGCAGGACTCTAACATTTTATGGCAACAGTTTGAAAAGTGAACCGACATTTATGAATCCAACACAAAATGCCAAAACGAAACTAATAGTTCTTCGGGATTCAAATTTTTTTGGACTAAAAAAAAAAAAAATCTGAAATGTTTCAGATTTTAAATTACATCCAAAGGGCCGTTATTGAACATTTTGTGTGTTACCTTTCTTTATTAAATATCATGTTCCTCGCACTTAAGCCATAAGATAGAGTGCAACAGCAATATCGCAAAATAGTTTTAAAACGAGCATATCTTTAGAATTTCCGATACAGAGACTCACGCGCTGGAGATAAAAATGTTTTTCTGCACAACGTTGCCATTGCTCGCTTTGAAATCCTTGAGCTTGCTAATCAAAAATTCGTCAAAGTTTTAAAAAATAGGAAATCGATCATAAAACAAATTTCAAATTTCAAATTTGGTCTTCCACATACTCATATTCGTTGGAGGATTACGTTGTTCAAAATTCGATGAATCTATGTACCGTTGTTTTATCACAATACGAGAAATATACATACATTTATGCAGATTTTTCATTATTTAATTTCTTCAAATATAATGCAGGACTCTAACATTTTGTGGCAACAGTTTGAAAAGTGAACCGACATTTATGAGTCCAAAGCAAAATGCCAAAACGAAACTAATAGTTCTTCGGGATTCAAATCTTTTTGGACTAAAAAAAAAAAAAAATCTGAAATGTTTCAGATTTTAAATTACATCCAAAGGGGCGTTTTTTAACATTTTGTATGTTACCTTTCTTTATTAAATATCATGTTCCTCGCACTTAAACCATAAGATCCAGTGCAACAGGAATATCGCAAAATAGTTTTAAAACGAGCATATCTTTAGAATTTCCGATACAGAGACTCACGCGCTGGAGATAAAAATGTTTTTTTCTGCACAACGTTGCCACTGTTCGCTTTGTAATCCTTGAGTTTGTTAATCAAAAATTCGTCAAAGTTTTAAAAAATAGGAAATCGATGATAAAACAAATTTCAAATTTCAAATTTGGTCTTCCACATGCTCATATTCGTTGGAGGATTACGTTATTCAAAATTCGATGACTCTATGTACCGTTATTTTATGACAATGCGAGAAATATACATACATTTACGCAGATTTTCATTATTTAATTTCTTCAAATACAATGCAGGACTCTAACATTTTATGGCAACAGTTTGAAAAGTGAACCGACATTTATGAATCCAACGCAAAATGCCAAATAGAAACTAATAATCCTTCGGGATTCAAATCCCTTTGGACTAAAAAAAAGAAAAAAAAAAAATCTGAAATTTTTCAGATTTTAACTTACGTCCAAAGGGGCGTTTTTTAACATTTTGTGTGTTACCTTTCTTTATTAAATATCATGTTCCTCGCACTTAAACCATAAGATCCAGTGCAACAGCAAAATCGCAAAATAGTTTTAAAACGAGCATATCTTTAGAATTTCCGATACAGAGACTCACGCGTTGAAGATAAAATGTTTTTCTGCACAACGTTGCCATTGCTCGCTTTCAAATCCTTGAGTTTGTTAATCAAAAATTCGTCAAAGTTTTAAAAAATAGGAAATCGATCATAAAACAAATTTCAAATTTCAAATTTGGTCTTCCACATACTCATATTCGTTGGAGGATTACGTTGTTCAAAATTCGATGAGTCTATGTACCGTTGTTTTATCACAATACGAGAAATATACATACATTTATGCAGATTTTTCATTATTTAATTTCTTCAAATATAATGCAGGACTCTAACATTTTGTGGCAACAGTTTGAAAAGTGAACCGACATTTATGAGTCCAAAGCAAAATGCCAAAACGAAACTAATAGTTCTTCGGGATTCAAATCTTTTTGGACTAAAAAAAAAAAAAAAAATCTGAAATGTTTCAGATTTTAAATTACATCCAAAGGGGCGTTTTTTAACATTTTGTATGTTACCTTTCTTTATTAAATATCATGTTCCTCGCACTTAAACCATAAGATCCAGTGCAACAGCAATATCGCAAAATAGTTTTAAAACGAGCATATCTTTAGAATTTCCGATACAGAGACTCACGCGCTGGAGATAAAAATGTTTTTTTCTGCACAACGTTGCCACTGCTCGCTTTGTAATCCTTGAGTTTGTTAATCAAAAATTCGTCAAAGTTTTAAAAAATAGGAAATCGATGATAAAACAAATTTCAAATTTCAAATTTGGTCTTCCACATGCTCATATTCGTTGGAGGATTACGTTATTCAAAATTCGATGACTCTATGTACCGTTATTTTATGACAATGCGAGAAATATACATACATTTACGCAGATTTTCATTATTTAATTTCTTCAAATACAATGCAGGACTCTAACATTTTGTGGCAACAGTTTGAAAAGTGAACCGACATTTATGAGTCCAAAGGAAAATGCCGAAACGAAACTAATAATCCTTCGGGATTCAAATCCCTTTGGACTAAAAAAAAAAAAAAAAAAAAATCTGAAATTTTTCAGATTTTAACTTACGTCCAAAGGGGCGTTTTTTAACATTTTGTGTGTTACCTTTCTTTATTAAATATCATGTTCCTCGCACTTAAACCATAAGGTCCAGTGCAACAGCAAAATCGCAAAATAGTTTTAAAACGAGCATATCTTTAGAATTTCCGATACAGAGACTCACGCGTTGAAGATAAAATGTTTTTCTGCACAACGTTGCCATTGCTCGCTTTCAAATCCTTGAGTTTGTTAATCAAAAATTCGTCAAAGTTTTAAAAAAAAAGAAATCGATCATAAAACGAATTTCAAATTTCAAATTTGGTTTTCCACATGCTCATATTCGTTGGAGGATGACGTTATTCAAAATTCGATGACTCTATGTACCGTTGTTTTATGACAATGCGAGAAATATACATACATTTACGCAGATTTTCATTATTTAATTTCTTCAAATATAATGCAGGACTCTAACATTTTGTGGCAACAGTTTGAAAAGTGAACCGACATTTATGAGTCCAAAGGAAAATGCCGAAACGAAACTAATAATCCTTCGGGATTCAAATCCCTTTGGACTAAAAAAAAGAAAAAAAAAAAAAAAAAAAATCTGAAATTTTTCAGATTTTAACTTACGTCCAAAGGGGCGTTTTTTAACATTTTGTGTGTTACCTTTCTTTATTAAATATCATGTTCCTCGCACTTAAACCATAAGATCCAGTGCAACAGCAAAATCGCAAAATAGTTTTAAAACGAGCATATCTTTAGAATTTCCGATACAGAGACTCACGCGTTGAAGATAAAATGTTTTTCTGCACAACGTTGCCATTGCTCGCTTTCAAATCCTTGAGTTTGTTAATCAAAAATTCGTCAAAGTTTTAAAAAAAAAGAAATCGATCATAAAACAAATTTCAAATTTCAAATTTGGTCTTCCACATGCTCATATTCGTTGGAGGATTACGTTATTAAAAATTCGATGACTCTATATACCGTTATTTTATGACAATGCGAGAAATATACATACATTTACGCAGATTTTCATTATTTAATTTCTTCAAATATAATGCAGGACTCTAACATTTTATGGCAACAGTTTCAAAAGTGAACCGACATTTATGAGTCCGACGCAAAATGCCAAAACGAAACTAATAATCCTTCGGGATTCAAATCCCTTTGGACTAAAAAAAAAAAAAACCTGAAATCTTTCAGATTTTAAATTATGTCCAAAGGGGCGTTTTTTAACATTTTGTATATTACCTTTCTTTATTAAATATCATGTTCCTCGCACTTAAACCATAAGATCCAGTGCAACAGCAATATCGCAAAATAGTTTTAAAACGAGCATACCTTTAGAAATTCCGATACAGAGACTCACGCGCTGGAGATAAAAATGTTTTTTCTGCACAACGTTGCCATTGCTCGCTTTGAAATCCTTGAGTTTGTTAATCAAAAATTCGTCAAAGTTTTAAAAAATACGAAATCGATCATAAAACAAATTTCAAATTCCAAATTTGGTCTTCCACATACTCATATTCGTTGGAGGATTACGTTATTCAAAATTCGATGAGTCTATGTACCATTGTTTTATCACAATACGAGAAATATACATACATTTATGCAGATTTTTCATTATTTAATTTCTTCAAATATAATGCAGGACTCTAACATTTTGTGGCAACAGTTTGAAAAGTGAACCGACATTTATGAGTCCAAAGCAAAATGCCAAAACGAAACTAATAGTTCTTCGGGATTCAAATCTTTTTGGACTAAAAAAAAAAAAAAAAATCTGAAATGTTTCAGATTTTAAATTACATCCAAAGGGGCGTTTTTTAACATTTTGTATGTTACCTTTCTTTATTAAATATCATGTTCCTCGCACTTAAACCATAAGATCCAGTGCAACAGCAATATCGCAAAATAGTTTTAAAACGAGCATATCTTTAGAATTTCCGATACAGAGACTCACGCGCTGGAGATAAAAATGTTTTTTTCTGCACAACGTTGCCACTGCTCGCTTTGTAATCCTTGAGTTTGTTAATCAAAAATTCGTCAAAGTTTTAAAAAATAGGAAATCAATCATAAAACGAATTTCAAATTTCAAATTTGGTTTTCCACATGCTCATATTCGTTGGAGGATGACGTTATTCAAAATTCGATGACTCTATGTACCGTTGTTTTATGACAATGCGAGAAATATACATACATTTACGCAGATTTTCATTATTTAATTTCTTCAAATATAATGCAGGACTCTAATATTTTGTGGCAACAGTTTGAAAAGTAAACCGACATTTATGAGTCCAAAGGAAAATGCCGAAACGAAACTAATAATCCTTCGGGATTCAAATCCCTTTGGACTAAAAAAAAGAAAAAAAAAAAATCTGAAATTTCAGATTTTAACTTACGTCCAAAGGGGCGTTTTTTAACATTTTGTGTGTTACCTTTCTTTATTAAATATCATGTTCCTCGCACTTAAACCATAAGATCCAGTGCAACAGCAATATCGCAAAATAGTTTTAAAACGAGAATATCTTTAGAATTTCCGATACAGAGAATCACGCGCTGGAGATAAAAATGTTTTTTCTGCAGAACGTTGCCATTGCTCGCTTTGAAATCCTTGAGTTTGTTAATCAAAAATTCGTCAAAGTTTTAAAAAATAGGAAATCGATCATAAAAGAAATTTCAAATTTCAAATTTGGTCTTCCACATACTCATATTCGTTGGAGGATTACGTTGTTCAAAATTCGATGAGTCTATGTACCGTTGTTTTATCACAATACGAGAAATATACATACATTTATGCAGATTTTTCATTATTTAATTTCTTCAAATATAATGCAGGACTCTAACATTTTGTGGCAACAGTTTGAAAAGTGAACCGACATTTATGAGTCCAAAGCAAAATGCCAAAACGAAACTAATAGTTCTTCGGGATTCAAATCTTTTTGGACTAAAAAAAAAAAAAAAATTTTGAAATGTTTCAGATTTTAAATTACATCCAAAGGGGCGTTTTCTAACATTTTGTATGTTACCTTTCTTTATTAAATATCATGTTCCTCGCACTTAAACCATAAGATCCAGTGCAACAGCAATATCGCAAAATAGTTTTAAAACGAGCATATCTTTAGAATTTCCGATACAGAGACTCACGCGCTGGAGATAAAAATGTTTTTTTCTGCACAACGTTGCCATTGCTCGCTTTGTAATCCTTGAGTTTGTTAATCAAAAATTCGTCAAAGTTTTAAAAATAGGAAATCGATCATAAAACAAATTTCAAATTTCAAATTTGGTCTTCCACATGCTCATATTCGTTGGAGGATTACGTGTTTCAAAATTCGATGACTCTATGTACCGTTATTTTATGACAATGCGAGAAATATACATACATTTACGCAGATTTTCATTATTTAATTTCTTCAAATACAATGCAGGACTCTAACATTTTATGGCAACAGTTTGAAAAGTGAACCGACATTTATGAATCCAACACAAAATGCCAAAACGAAACTAATAGTTCTTCGGGATTCAAATCTTTTTGGACTAAAAAAAAAAAAAATCTGAAATGTTTCAGATTTTAAATTACATCCAAAGGGCCGTTATTTAACATTTTGTGTGTTACCTTTCTTTATTAAATATCATGTTCCTCGCACTTAAGCCAAAAGATACAGTGCAACAGCAATATCGCAAAATAGTTTTAAAACGAGCATATCTTTAGAATTTCCGATACAGAGACTCACGCGCTGGAGATAAAAATGTTTTTCTGCACAACGTTGCCATTGCTCGCTTTGAAATCCTTGAGCTTGCTAATCAAAAATTCGTCAAAGTTTTAAAAAATAGGAAATCGATCATAAAACAAATTTCAAATTTCAAATTTGGTCTTCCACATACTCATATTCGTTGGAGGATTACGTTGTTCAAAATTCGATGAGTCTATGTACCGTTGTTTTATCACAATACGAGAAATATACATACATTTATGCAGATTTTTCATTATTTAATTTCTTCAAATATAATGCAGGACTCTAACATTTTGTGGCAACAGTTTGAAAAGTGAACCGACATTTATGAGTCCAAAGCAAAATGCCAAAACGAAATTAATAGTTCTTCGGGATTCAAATCTTTTTGGACTAAAAAAAAAAAAAAATCTGAAATGTTTCAGATTTTAAATTACATCCAAAGGGGCGTTTTTTAACATTTTGTATGTTACCTTTCTTTATTAAATATCATGTTCCTCGCAATTAAACCATAAGATCCAGTGCAACAGGAATATCGCAAAATAGTTTTAAAACGAGCATATCTTTAGAATTTCCGATACAGAGACTCACGCGCTGGAGATAAAAATGTTTTTTTCTGCACAACGTTGCCACTGTTCGCTTTGTAATCCTTGAGTTTGTTAATCAAAAATTCGTCAAAGTTTTAAAAAATAGGAAATCGATGATAAAACAAATTTCAAATTTCAAATTTGGTCTTCCACATGCTCATATTCGTTGGAGGATTACGTTATTCAAAATTCGATGACTCTATGTACCGTTATTTTATGACAATGCGAGAAATATACATACATTTACGCAGATTTTCATTATTTAATTTCTTCAAATACAATGCAGGACTCTAACATTTTATGGCAACAGTTTGAAAAGTGAACCGATATTTATGAATCCAACGCAAAATGCCAAATAGAAACTAATAATCCTTCGGGATTCAAATCCCTTTGGACTAAAAAAAAGAAAAAAAAAAAATCTGAAATTTTTCAGATTTTAACTTACGTCCAAAGGGGCGTTTTTTAACATTTTGTGTGTTACCTTTCTTTATTAAATATCATGTTCCTCGCACTTAAACCATAAGATCCAGTGCAACAGCAATATCGCAAAATAGTTTTAAAACGAGAATATCTTTAGAATTTCCGATACAGAGAATCACGCGCTGGAGATAAAAATGTTTTTTCTGCAGAACGTTGCCATTGCTCGCTTTGAAATCCTTGAGTTTGTTAATCAAAAATTCGTCAAAGTTTTAAAAAATAGGAAATCGATCATAAAAGAAATTTCAAATTTCAAATTTGGTCTTCCACATACTCATATTCGTTGGAGGATTACGTTGTTCAAAATTCGATGAGTCTATGTACCGTTGTTTTATCACAATACGAGAAATATACATACATTTATGCAGATTTTTCATTATTTAATTTCTTCAAATATAATGCAGGACTCTAACATTTTGTGGCAACAGTTTGAAAAGTGAACCGACATTTATGAGTCCAAAGCAAAATGCCAAAACGAAACTAATAGTTCTTCGGGATTCAAATCTTTTTGGACTAAAAAAAAAATTTTGAAATGTTTCAGATTTTAAATTACATCCAAAGGGGCGTTTTTTAACATTTTGTATGTTACCTTTCTTTATTAAATATCATGTTCCTCGCACTTAAACCATAAGATCCAGTGCAACAGCAATATCGCAAAATAGTTTTAAAACGAGCATATCTTTAGAATTTCCGATACAGAGACTCACGCGCTGGAGATAAAAATGTTTTTTTCTGCACAACGTTGCCATTGCTCGCTTTGTAATCCTTGAGTTTGTTAATCAAAAATTCGTCAAAGTTTTAAAAATAGGAAATCGATCATAAAACAAATTTCAAATTTCAAATTTGGTCTTCCACATGCTCATATTCGTTGGAGGATTACGTGTTTGAAAATTCGATGACTCTATGTACCGTTATTTTATGACAATGCGAGAAATATACATGCATTTACGCAGATTTTCATTATTTAATTTCTTCAAATACAATGCAGGACTCTAACATTTTATGGCAACAGTTTGAAAAGTGAACCGACATTTATGAATCCAACACAAAATGCCAAAACGAAACTAATAGTTCTTCGGGATTCAAATCTTTTTGGACTAAAAAAAAAAAAATCTGAAATGTTTCAGATTTTAAATTACATCCAAAGGGCCGTTATTTAACATTTTGTGTGTTACCTTTCTTTATTAAATATCATGTTCCTCGCACTTAAGCCATAAGATACAGTGCAACAGCAATATCGCAAAATAGTTTTAAAACGAGCATATCTTTAGAATTTCCGATACAGAGACTCACGCGCTGGAGATAAAAATGTTTTTCTGCACAACGTTGCCATTGCTCGCTTTGAAATCCTTGAGCTTGCTAATCAAAAATTCGTCAAAGTTTTAAAAAATAGGAAATCGATCATAAAAAAAAATTCAAATTTGGTCTTCCACATGCACATATTCGTTGGAGGATTACGTTATTCAAAATTCGATGACTCTATGTACCGTTATTTTATGACAATGCGAGAAATATACATACATTTACACAGATTTTCATTATTTAATTTCTTCAAATATAATGCAGGACTCTAACATTTTATGGCAACAGTTTCAAAAGTGAACCGACATTTATGAGTCCGACGCAAAATGCCAAAACGAAACTAATAATCATTCGGGATTCAAATCCCTTTGGACTAAAAAAAAAAAAAAAATCTGAAATGTTTAAGATTTTAAATTATGTCCAAAGGGGCGTTTTTTAACATTTTGTATATTACCTTTCTTTATTAAATATCATGTTCCTCGCACTTAAACCATAAGATCCAGTGCAACAGCAATATCGCAAAATAGTTTTAAAACGAGCATACCTTTAGAAATTCCGATACAGAGACTCACGCGCTGGAGATATAAACGTTTTTTCTGCACAACGTTGCCATTGCTCGCTTTGAAATCCTTGAGTTTGTTAATCAAAAATTCGTCAAAGTTTTAAAAAATAGGAAATCGATCATAAAACAAATTTCAAATTTCAAATTTGGTCTTCCACATACTCATATTCGTTGGAGGATTACGTTGTTCAAAATTCGATGAGTCTATGTACCGTTGTTTTATCACAATACGAGAAATATACCTACATTTATGTAGATTTTTCATTATTTAATTTCTTCAAATATAATGCAGGACTCTAACATTTTGTGGCAACAGTTTGAAAAGTGAACCGACATTTATGAGTCCAAAGCAAAATGCCAAAACGAAACTAATAGTTCTTCGGGATTCAAATCTTTTTGGACTAAAAAAAAAAAAAAAAAATCTGAAATGTTTCAGATTTTAAATTACATCCAAAGGGGCGTTTTTTAACATTTTGTATGTTACCTTTCTTTATTAAATATCATGTTCCTCGCACTTAAACCATAAGATCCAGTGCAACAGCAATATCGCAAAATAGTTTTAAAACGAGCATATCTTTAGAATTTCCGATACAGAGACTCACGCGCTGGAGATAAAAATGTTTTTCTGCACAACGTTGCCATTGCTCGCTTTGAAATCCTTGAGCTTGCTAATCAAAAATTCGTCAAAGTTTTAAAAAATAGGAAATCGATCATAAAAAAAATTTCAAATTTGGTCTTCCACATGCTCATATTCGTTGGAGGATTACGTTATTCAAAATTCGATGACTCTATGTACCGTTATTTTATGACAATGGGAGAAATATACATATATTTACGCAGATTTTCATTATTTAATTTCTTCAGATATAATGCAGGAATCTAACATTTTATGGCAACAGTTTCAAAAGTGAACCGACATTTATCTGTCCGACGCAAAATGCGAAAACGAAACTAATAATCCTTCTTGATTCAAACCCCTTTGGACTAAAAAAAAAAAAAAAAAAAAAAAAAAAAAATGTGAAATTTTTCAGATTTTGACTTACGTCCAAAGGGGCGTTTTTTAACATTTTGTGTGTTACCTTTCTTTATTAAATATCATTTTCCTCGCACTTAAACCATAAGATCCAGTGCAACAGCAAAATCGCAAAATAGTTTTAAAACGAGCATATCTTTAGAATTTCCGATACAGAGACTCACGCGTTGAAGATAAAAATGTTTTTCTGCACAACGTTGCCATTGCTCGCTTTCAAATCCTTGAGTTTGTTAATCAAAAATTCGTCAAAGTTTTAAAAAAAAAAGAAATCGATCATAAAACAAATTTCAAATTTCAAATTTCGTCTTCCACATGCTCATATTCGTTGGAGGATTACGTTATTCAAAATTCGATGACTCTATGTACCGTTATTTTATGACAATGCGAGAAATATACATACATTTACGCAGATTTTCATTATTTAATTTCTTCAAATATAATGCAGGACTCTAACATTTTATGGCAACAGTTTCAAAAGTGAACCGACATTTATGAGTCCGACGCAAAATGCCAAAACGAAACTAATAGTTCTTCGGGATTCAAATCTTTTTGGACTAAAAAAAAAAAAAATCTGAAATGTTTCAGATTTTAAATTACATCCAAAGGGGCGTTTTTTAACATTTTGTAAGTTACCTTTCTTTATTAAATATCATGTTCCTCGCACTTAAACCATAAGATCCAGTGCAACAGCAATATCGCAAAATAGTTTTAAAACGAGCATATCTTTAGAATTTCCGATACAGAGACTCACGCGCTGGAGATAAAAATGTTTTTTTCTGCACAACGTTGCCATTGCTCGCTTTGTAATCCTTGAGTTTGTTAATCAAAAATTCGTCAAAGTTTTAAAAATAGGAAATCGATCATAAAACAAATTTCAAATTTCAAATTTGGTCTTCCACATGCTCATATTCGTTGGAGGATTACGTTATTCAAAATTCGATGACTCTATGTACCGTTATTTTATGACAATGCGAGAAATATACATACATTTACGCAGATTTTCATTATTTAATTTCTTCAAATATAATGCAGGACTCTAACATTTTATGGCAACAGTTTCAAAAGTGAACCGACATTTATGAGTCCGACGCAAAATGCCAAAACGAAACTAATAGTTCTTCGGGATTCAAATCTTTTTGGACTTAAAAAAAAAAAAAATCTGAAATGTTTCAGATTTTAAATTACATCCAAAGGGGCGTTTTTTAACATTTTGTAAGTTACCTTTCTTTATTAAATATCATGTTCCTCGCACTTAAGCCATAAGATACAGTGCAACAGCAATATCGCAAAATAGTTTTAAAACGAGCATATCTTTAGAATTTCCGATACAGAGACTCACGCGCTGGAGATAAAAATGTTTTTCTGCACAACGTTGCCATTGCTCGCTTTGAAATCCTTGAGCTTGCTAATCAAAAATTCGTCAAAGTTTTAAAAAATAGGAAATCGATCATAAAAAAAATTTCAAATTTGGTCTTCCACATGCTCATATTCGTTGGAGGATTACGTTATTCAAAATTCGATGACTCTATGTACCGTTTTTTTATGACAATGCGAGAAATATACATACATTTACGCAGATTTTCATTATTTAATTTCTTCAAATACAATGCAGGACTCTAACATTTTATGGCAACAGTTTGAAAAGTGAACCGACATTTATGAATCCAACGCAAAATGCCAAAACGAAACTAATAGTTCTTCGGGATTCAAATCTTTTTGGACTAAAAAAAAAAAAAAAATCTGAAATGTTTCAGATTTTAAATTACATCCAAAGGGGCGTTTTTTAACATTTTGTATGTTACCTTTCTTTATTAAATATCATGTTCCTCGCACTTAAACCATAAGATCCAGTGCAACAGGAATATCGCAAAATAGTTTTAAAACGAGCATATCTTTAGAATTTCCGATACAGAGACT
Source organism: Stegodyphus dumicola (assembly GCF_044657685.1). Lineage (NCBI taxonomy): Eukaryota > Metazoa > Arthropoda > Arachnida > Araneae > Eresidae > Stegodyphus > Stegodyphus dumicola. Next base: position 27,895,125 of record NC_140778.1, read on the forward strand.
CACGCGCTGGAGATAAAAATGTTTTTTTCTGCACAACGTTGCCACTGCTCGCTTTGTAATCCTTGAGTTTGTTAATCAAAAATTCGTCAAAGTTTTAAAAAATAGGAAATCGATGATAAAACAAATTTCAAATTTCAAATTTGGTCTTCCACATGCTCATATTCGTTGGAGGATTACGTTATTCAAAATTCGATGACTCTATGTACCGTTATTTTATGACAATGCGAGAAATATACATACATTTACGCAGATTTTCATTATTTAATTTCTTCAAATACAATGCAGGACTCTAACATTTTATGGCAACAGTTTGAAAAGTGAACCGACATTTATGAATCCAACGCAAAATGCCAAATAGAAACTAATAGATCTTCGGGATTCAAATCTTTTTGGACTAAAAAAAAAAAAAATCTGAAATGTTTCAGATTTTAAATTACATCCAAAGGGGCGTTTTTTAACATTTTGTATGTTACCTTTCTTTATTAAATATCATGTTCCTCGCACTTAAACCATAAGATCCAGTGCAACAGCAATATCGCAAAATAGTTTTAAAACGAGCATACCTTTAGAAATTCCGATACAGAGACTTACGCGCTGGAGATAAAAATGTTTTTTCTGCACAACGTTGCCATTGCTCGCTTTGAAATCCTTGAGTTTGTTAATCAAAAATTCGTCAAAGTTTTAAAAAATAGGAAATCGATCATAAAACAAATTTCAAATTTCAAATTTGGTCTTCCACATACTCATATTCGTTGGAGGATTACGTTGTTCAAAATTCGATGAGTCTATGTACCGTTGTTTTATCACAATACGAGAAATATACATACATTTATGCAGATTTTTCATTATTTAATTTCTTCAAATATAATGCAGGACTCTAACATTTTATGGCAACAGTTTCAAAAGTGAACCGACATTTATGAGTCCGACGCAAAATGCCAAAACGAAACTAATAATCATTCGGGATTCAAATCCCTTTGGACTAAAAAAAAAAAAAAAATCTGAAATGTTTAAGATTTTAAATTATGTCCAAAGGGGCGTTTTTTAACATTTTGTATATTACCTTTCTTTATTAAATATCATGTTCCTCGCACTTAAACCATAAGATCCAGTGCAACAGCAATATCGCAAAATAGTTTTAAAACGAGCATACCTTTAGAAATTCCGATACAGAGACTCACGCGCTGGAGATATAAACGTTTTTTCTGCACAACGTTGCCATTGCTCGCTTTGAAATCCTTGAGTTTGTTAATCAAAAATTCGTCAAAGTTTTAAAAAATAGGAAATCGATCATAAAACAAATTTCAAATTTCAAATTTGGTCTTCCACATACTCATATTCGTTGGAGGATTACGTTGTTCAAAATTCGATGAGTCTATGTACCGTTGTTTTATCACAATACGAGAAATATACCTACATTTATGTAGATTTTTCATTATTTAATTTCTTCAAATATAATGCAGGACTCTAACATTTTGTGGCAACAGTTTGAAAAGTGAACCGACATTTATGAGTCCAAAGCAAAATGCCAAAACGAAACTAATAGTTCTTCGGGATTCAAATCTTTTTGGACTAAAAAAAAAAAAAAAAAATCTGAAATGTTTCAGATTTTAAATTACATCCAAAGGGGCGTTTTTTAACATTTTGTATGTTACCTTTCTTTATTAAATATCATGTTCCTCGCACTTAAACCATAAGATCCAGTGCAACAGCAATATCGCAAAATAGTTTTAAAACGAGCATATCTTTAGAATTTCCGATACAGAGACTCACGCGCTGGAGATAAAAATGTTTTTCTGCACAACGTTGCCATTGCTCGCTTTGAAATCCTTGAGCTTGCTAATCAAAAATTCGTCAAAGTTTTAAAAAATAGGAAATCGATCATAAAAAAAATTTCAAATTTGGTCTTCCACATGCTCATATTCGTTGGAGGATTACGTTATTCAAAATTCGATGACTCTATGTACCGTTATTTTATGACAATGGGAGAAATATACATATATTTACGCAGATTTTCATTATTTAATTTCTTCAGATATAATGCAGGAATCTAACATTTTATGGCAACAGTTTCAAAAGTGAACCGACATTTATCTGTCCGACGCAAAATGCGAAAACGAAACTAATAATCCTTCTTGATTCAAACCCCTTTGGACTAAAAAAAAAAAAAAAAAAAAAAAAAAAAAAAAAAAAAAAAATGTGAAATTTTTCAGATTTTGACTTACGTCCAAAGGGGCGTTTTTTAACATTTTGTGTGTTACCTTTCTTTATTAAATATCATTTTCCTCGCACTTAAACCATAAGATCCAGTGCAACAGCAAAATCGCAAAATAGTTTTAAAACGAGCATATCTTTAGAATTTCCGATACAGAGACTCACGCGTTGAAGATAAAAATGTTTTTCTGCACAACGTTGCCATTGCTCGCTTTCAAATCCTTGAGTTTGTTAATCAAAAATTCGTCAAAGTTTTAAAAAAAAAAGAAATCGATCATAAAACAAATTTCAAATTTCAAATTTCGTCTTCCACATGCTCATATTCGTTGGAGGATTACGTTATTCAAAATTCGATGACTCTATGTACCGTTATTTTATGACAATGCGAGAAATATACATACATTTACGCAGATTTTCATTATTTAATTTCTTCAAATATAATGCAGGACTCTAACATTTTATGGCAACAGTTTCAAAAGTGAACCGACATTTATGAGTCCGACGCAAAATGCCAAAACGAAACTAATAGTTCTTCGGGATTCAAATCTTTTTGGACTAAAAAAAAAAAAAATCTGAAATGTTTCAGATTTTAAATTACATCCAAAGGGGCGTTTTTTAACATTTTGTAAGTTACCTTTCTTTATTAAATATCATGTTCCTCGCACTTAAACCATAAGATCCAGTGCAACAGCAATATCGCAAAATAGTTTTAAAACGAGCATATCTTTAGAATTTCCGATACAGAGACTCACGCGCTGGAGATAAAAATGTTTTTTTCTGCACAACGTTGCCATTGCTCGCTTTGTAATCCTTGAGTTTGTTAATCAAAAATTCGTCAAAGTTTTAAAAATAGGAAATCGATCATAAAACAAATTTCAAATTTCAAATTTGGTCTTCCACATGCTCATATTCGTTGGAGGATTACGTTATTCAAAATTCGATGACTCTATGTACCGTTATTTTATGACAATGCGAGAAATATACATACATTTACGCAGATTTTCATTATTTAATTTCTTCAAATATAATGCAGGACTCTAACATTTTATGGCAACAGTTTCAAAAGTGAACCGACATTTATGAGTCCGACGCAAAATGCCAAAACGAAACTAATAGTTCTTCGGGATTCAAATCTTTTTGGACTTAAAAAAAAAAAAAATCTGAAATGTTTCAGATTTTAAATTACATCCAAAGGGGCGTTTTTTAACATTTTGTAAGTTACCTTTCTTTATTAAATATCATGTTCCTCGCACTTAAGCCATAAGATACAGTGCAACAGCAATATCGCAAAATAGTTTTAAAACGAGCATATCTTTAGAATTTCCGATACAGAGACTCACGCGCTGGAGATAAAAATGTTTTTCTGCACAACGTTGCCATTGCTCGCTTTGAAATCCTTGAGCTTGCTAATCAAAAATTCGTCAAAGTTTTAAAAAATAGGAAATCGATCATAAAAAAAATTTCAAATTTGGTCTTCCACATGCTCATATTCGTTGGAGGATTACGTTATTCAAAATTCGATGACTCTATGTACCGTTTTTTTATGACAATGCGAGAAATATACATACATTTACGCAGATTTTCATTATTTAATTTCTTCAAATACAATGCAGGACTCTAACATTTTATGGCAACAGTTTGAAAAGTGAACCGACATTTATGAATCCAACGCAAAATGCCAAAACGAAACTAATAGTTCTTCGGGATTCAAATCTTTTTGGACTAAAAAAAAAAAAAAAATCTGAAATGTTTCAGATTTTAAATTACATCCAAAGGGGCGTTTTTTAACATTTTGTATGTTACCTTTCTTTATTAAATATCATGTTCCTCGCACTTAAACCATAAGATCCAGTGCAACAGGAATATCGCAAAATAGTTTTAAAACGAGCATATCTTTAGAATTTCCGATACAGAGACTCACGCGCTGGAGATAAAAATGTTTTTTTCTGCACAACGTTGCCACTGCTCGCTTTGTAATCCTTGAGTTTGTTAATCAAAAATTCGTCAAAGTTTTAAAAAATAGGAAATCGATGATAAAACAAATTTCAAATTTCAAATTTGGTCTTCCACATGCTCATATTCGTTGGAGGATTACGTTATTCAAAATTCGATGACTCTATGTACCGTTATTTTATGACAATGCGAGAAATATACATACATTTACGCAGATTTTCATTATTTAATTTCTTCAAATACAATGCAGGACTCTAACATTTTATGGCAACAGTTTGAAAAGTGAACCGACATTTATGAATCCAACGCAAAATGCCAAATAGAAACTAATAGATCTTCGGGATTCAAATCTTTTTGGACTAAAAAAAAAAAAAATCTGAAATGTTTCAGATTTTAAATTACATCCAAAGGGGCGTTTTTTAACATTTTGTATGTTACCTTTCTTTATTAAATATCATGTTCCTCGCACTTAAACCATAAGATCCAGTGCAACAGCAATATCGCAAAATAGTTTTAAAACGAGCATACCTTTAGAAATTCCGATACAGAGACTTACGCGCTGGAGATAAAAATGTTTTTTCTGCACAACGTTGCCATTGCTCGCTTTGAAATCCTTGAGTTTGTTAATCAAAAATTCGTCAAAGTTTTAAAAAATAGGAAATCGATCATAAAACAAATTTCAAATTTCAAATTTGGTCTTCCACATACTCATATTCGTTGGAGGATTACGTTGTTCAAAATTCGATGAGTCTATGTACCGTTGTTTTATCACAATACGAGAAATATACATACATTTATGCAGATTTTTCATTATTTAATTTCTTCAAATATAATGCAGGACTCTAACATTTTGTGGCAAAAGTTTGAAAAGTGAACCCACATTTATGAGTCCAAAGCAAAATGCCAAAACGAAACTAATAGTTCTTCGGGATTCAAATCTTTTTGGACTAAAAAAAAAAAAAAAATCTGAAATGTTTCAGATTTTAAATTACATCCAAAGGGGCGTTTTTTAACATTTTGTATGTTACCTTTCTTTATTAAATATCATGTTCCTCGCACTTAAACCATAAGATCCAGTGCAACAGGAATATCGCAAAATAGTTTTAAAACGAGCATATCTTTAGAATTTCCGATACAGAGACTCACGCGCTGGAGATAAAAATGTTTTTTTCTGCACAACGTTGCCACTGCTCGCTTTGTAATCCTTGAGTTTGTTAATCAAAAATTCGTCAAAGTTTTAAAAAATAGGAAATCGATGATAAAACAAATTTCAAATTTCAAATTTGGTCTTCCACATGCTCATATTCGTTGGAGGATTACGTTATTCAAAATTCGATGACTCTATGTACCGTTATTTTATGACAATGCGAGAAATATACATACATTTACGCAGATTTTCATTATTTAATTTCTTCAAATACAATGCAGGACTCTAACATTTTATGGCAACAGTTTGAAAAGTGAACCGACATTTATGAATCCAACGCAAAATGCCAAATAGAAACTAATAGTTCTTCGGGATTCAAATCTTTTTGGACTAAAAAAAAAAAAAATCTGAAATGTTTCAGATTTTAAATTACATCCAAAGGGGCGTTTTTTAACATTTTGTATGTTACCTTTCTTTATTAAATATCATGTTCCTCGCACTTAAACCATAAGATCCAGTGCAACAGCAATATCGCAAAATAGTTTTAAAACGAGCATACCTTTAGAAATTCCGATACAGAGACTCACGCGCTGGAGATAAAAATGTTTTTTCTGCACAACGTTGCCATTGCTCGCTTTGAAATCCTTGAGTTTGTTAATCAAAAATTCGTCAAAGTTTTAAAAAATAGGAAATCGATCATAAAACAAATTTCAAATTTCAAATTTGGTCTTCCACATACTCATATTCGTTGGAGGATTACGTTGTTCAAAATTCGATGAGTCTATGTACCGTTGTTTTATCACAATACGAGAAATATACATACATTTATGCAGATTTTTCATTATTTAATTTCTTCAAATATAATGCAGGACTCTAACATTTTGTGGCAACAGTTTGAAAAGTGAACCGACATTTATGAGTCCAAAGCAAAATGCCAAAACGAAACTAATAGTTCTTCGGGATTCAAATCTTTTAGGACTAAAAAAAAAAAAAATCTGAAATGTTTCAGATTTTAAATTACATCCAAAGGGGCGTTTTTTAACATTTTGTATGTTACCTTTCTTTATTAAATATCATTTTCCTCGCACTTAAACCATAAGATCCAGTGCAACAGCAAAATCGCAAAATAGTTTTAAAACGAGCATATCTTTAGAATTTCCGATACAGAGACTCACGCGTTGAAGATAAAATGTTTTTCTGCACAACGTTGCCATTGCTCGCTTTCAAATCCTTGAGTTTGTTAATCAAAAATTCGTCAAAGTTTTAAAAAAAAAGAAATCGATCATAAAACAAATTTCAAATTTCAAATTTGGTCTTCCACATGCTCATATTCGTTGGAGGATTACGTTATTCAAAATTCGATGACTCTATGTACCGTTATTTTATGACAATGCGAGAAATATACATACATTTACGCAGATTTTCATTATTTAATTTCTTCAAATAGAATGCAGGACTCTAACATTTTATGGCAACAGTTTGAAAAGTGAACCGACATTTATGAATCCAACGCAAAATGCCAAAACGAAACTAATAGTTCTTCGGGATTCAAATCTTTTTGGACAAAAAAAAAAAAAAAAATCTGAAATGTTTCAGATTTTAAATTACATCCAAAGGGGCGTTATTTAACATTTTGTGTGTTACCTTTCTTTATTAAATATCATGTTCCTCGCACTTAAGCCATAAGATACAGTGCAACAGCAATATCGCAAAATAGTTTTAAAACGAGCATATCTTTAGAATTTCCGATACAGAGACTCACGCGCTGGAGATGAAAATGTTTTTCTGCACAACGTTGCCATTGCTCGCTTTGAAATCCTTGAGCTTTCTAATCAAAAATTCGTCAAAGTTTTAAAAAATAGGAAATCGATCATAAAAAAAATTTCAAATTTGGTCTTCCACATGCTCATATTCGTTGGAGGATTACGTTATTCAAAATTCGATGACTCTATGTACCGTTATTTTATGACAATGGGAGAAATATACATACATTTACGCAGATTTTCATTATTTAATTTCTTCAGATATAATGCAGGACTCTAACATTTTATGGCAACAGTTTCAAAAGTGAACCGACATTTATCCGTCCGACGCAAAATGCGAAAACGAAACTAATAATCCTTCGGGATTCAAATCCCTTTGGACTAAAAAAAAAAAAAAAAAAAAAAAAAAAAAAAAAAAAAAAAAAATCTGAAATTTTTCAGATTTTAACTTACGTCCAAAGGGGCGTTTTTTAACATTTTGTGTGTTACCTTTCTTTATTAAATATCATTTTCCTCGCACTTAAACCATAAGATCCAGTGCAACAGCAAAATCGCAAAATAGTTTTAAAACGAGCATATCTTTAGAATTTCCGATACAGAGACTCACGCGTTGAAGATAAAATGTTTTTCTGCACAACGTTGCCATTGCTCGCTTTCAAATCCTTGAGTTTGTTAATCAAAAATTCGTCAAAGTTTTAAAAAAAAAAGAAATCGATCATAAAACAAATTTCAAATTTCAAATTTGGTCTTCCACATGCTCATATTCGTTGGAGGATTACGTTATTCAAAATTCGATGACTCTATGTACCGTTATTTTATGACAATGCGAGAAATATACATACATTTACGCAGATTTTCATTATTTAATTTCTTCAAATATAATGCAGGACTCTAACATTTTATGGCAACAGTTTCAAAAGTGAACCGACATTTATGAGTCCGACGCAAAATGCCAAAACGAAACTAATAATCCTTCGGGATTCAAATCCCTTTGGACTAAAAAAAAAAAAAATCTGAAATGTTTCAGATTTTAAATTATGTCCAAAGGGGCGTTTTTTAACATTTTGTATATTACCTTTCTTTATTAAATATCATGTTCCTCGCACTTAAACCATAAGATCCAGTGCAACAGCAATATCGCAAAATAGTTTTAAAACGAGCATACCTTTAGAAATTCCGATAGAGAGACTCACGCGCTGGAGATAAAAATGTTTTTTCTGCACAACGTTGCCATTGCTCGCTTTCAAATCCTTGAGTTTGTTAATCAAAAATTCGTCAAAGTTTTAAAAAATAGGAAATCGATCATAAAACAAATTTCAAATTTCAAATTTGGTCTTCCACATACTCATACTCGTTGGAGGATTACGTTGTTCAAAATTCGATGAGTCTATGTACCGTTGTTTTATGACAATGCGAGAAATATACATACATTTATGCAGATTTTTCATTATTTAATTTCTTCAAATACAATGCAGGACTCTAACATTTTATGGCAACAGTTTGAAAAGTGAACCGACATTTATGAATCCAACGCAAAGTGCCAAAACGAAAGTAATAGTTCTTCGGGATTCAAATCTTTTTGGACTAAAAAAAAAAAAAAATCTGAAATGTTTCAGATTTTAAATTACATCCAAAGGGGCGTTTTTTAACATTTTGTATGTTACCTTTCTTTATTAAATATCATGTTCCTCGCACTTAAACCATAAGATCCAGTGCAACAGCAATATCGCAAAATAGTTTTAAAACGAGCATATCTTTAGAATTTCCGATACAGAGACTCACGCGCTGGAGATAAAAATGTTTTTTCTGCACAACGTTGCCATTGCTCGCTTTGAAATCCTTGAGTTTGTTAATCAAAAATTCGTCAAAGGTTTAAAAAATAGGAAATCGATCATAAAACAAATTTCAAATTTCAAATTTGGTCTTCCACATGCTCATATTCGTTGGAGGATTACGTTATTCAAAATTCGATGACTCTATGTACCGTTATTTTATCACAATACGAGAAATATACATACATTTATGCAGATTTTTCATTATTTAATTTCTTCAAATATAATGCAGGACTCTAACATTTTGTGGCAACAGTTTGAAAAGTGAACCGACATTTATGAGTCCAAAGGAAAATGCCAAAACGAAACTAATAATCCTTCGGGATTCAAATCCCTTTGGACTAAAAAAAAAAAAAAAAAAAAAAAAAAAAAAATCTGAAATTTTTCAGATTTTAACTTACGTCCAAAGGGGCGTTTTTTAACATTTTGTGTGTTACCTTTCTTTATTAAATATCATGTTCCTCGCACTTACACCATAAGATCCAGTGCAACAGCAATATCGCAAAATAGTTTTAAAACGAGCATATCTTTAGAATTTCCGATACAGAGACTCACGAGCTGGAGATGAAAATGTTTTTCTGCACAACGTTGCCATTGCTCGCTTTGAAATCCTTGAGCTTTCTAATCAAAAATTCGTCAAAGTTTTAAAAAATAGGAAATCGATCATAAAAAAAATTTCAAATTTGGTCTTCCACATGCTCATATTCGTTGGAGGATTACGTTATTCAAAATTCGATGACTCTATGTACCGTTATTTTATGACAATGCGAGAAATATACATACATTTACGCAGATTTTCATTATTTAATTTCTTCAAATATAATGCAGGACTCTAACATTTTATGGCAACAGTTTCAAAAGTGAACCGACATTTATGAGTCCGACGCAAAATGCCAAAACGAAACTAATAATCCTTCGGGATTCAAATCCCTTTGGACTAAAAAAAAAAAAAAAATCTGAAATGTTTCAGATTTTAAATTATGTCCAAAGGGGCGTTTTTTAACATTTTGTATATTACCTTTCTTTATTAAATATCATGTTCCTCGCACTTAAACCATAAGATCCAGTGCAACAGCAATATCGCAAAATAGTTTTAAAACGAGCATACCTTTAGAAATTCCGATACAGAGACTCACGCGCTGGAGATAAAAATGTTTTTTCTGCACAACGTTGCCATTGCTCGCTTTGAAATCCTTGAGTTTGTTAATCAAAAATTCGTCAAAGTTTTAAAAAATAGGAAATCGATCATAAAACAAATTTCAAATTTCAAATTTGGTCTTCCACATGCTCATATTCGTTGGAGGATTACGTTATTCAAAATTCGATGACTCTATGTACCGTTATTTTATGACAATGCGAGAAATATACATACATTTACGCAGATTTTCATTATTTAATTTCTTCAAATACAATGCAGGACTCTAACATTTTATGGCAACAGTTTGAAAAGTGAACCGACATTTATGAATCCAACGCAAAATGCCAAATAGAAACTAACAGTTCTTCGGGATTCAAATCTTTTTGGACTAAAAAAAAAAAAAAATCTGAAATGTTTCAGATTTTAAATTACATCCAAAGGGGCGTTTTTTAACATTTTGTATGTTACCTTTCTTTATTAAATATCATGTTCCTCGCACTTAAACCATAAGATCCAGTGCAACAGCAATATCGCAAAATAGTTTTAAAACGAGCATACCTTTAGAAATTCCGATACAGAGACTCACGCGCTGGAGATAAAAATGTTTTTTCTGCACAACGTTGCCATTGCTCGCTTTGAAATCCTTGAGTTTGTTAATCAAAAATTCGTCAAAGTTTTAAAAAATAGGAAATCGATCATAAAACAAATTTCAAATTTCAAATTTGGTCTTCCACATACTCATATTCGTTGGAGGATTACGTTGTTCAAAATTCGATGAGTCTATGTACCGTTGTTTTATCACAATACGAGAAATATACATACATTTATGCAGATTTTTCATTATTTAATTTCTTCAAATATAATGCAGGACTCTAACATTTTGTGGCAACAGTTTGAAAAGTGAACCGACATTTATGAGTCCAAAGCAAAATGCCAAAACGAAACTAATAGTTCTTCGGGATTCAAATCTTTTAGGACTAAAAAAAAAAAAAAAATCTGAAATGTTTCAGATTTTAAATTACATCCAAAGGGGCGTTTTTTAACATTTTGTATGTTACCTTTCTTTATTAAATATCATTTTCCTCGCACTTAAACCATAAGATCCAGTGCAACAGCAAAATCGCAAAATAGTTTTAAAACGAGCATATCTTTAGAATTTCCGATACAGAGACTCACGCGTTGAAGATAAAATGTTTTTCTGCACAACGTTGCCATTGCTCGCTTTCAAATCCTTGAGTTTGTTAATCAAAAATTCGTCAAAGTTTTAAAAAAAAAGAAATCGATCATAAAACAAATTTCAAATTTCAAATTTGGTCTTCCACATGCTCATATTCGTTGGAGGATTACGTTATTCAAAATTCGATGACTCTATGTACCGTTATTTTATGACAATGCGAGAAATATACATACATTTACGCAGATTTTCATTATTTAATTTCTTCAAATAGAATGCAGGACTCTAACATTTTATGGCAACAGTTTGAAAAGTGAACCGACATTTATGAATCCAACGCAAAATGCCAAAACGAAACTAATAGTTCTTCGGGATTCAAATCTTTTTGGACAAAAAAAAAAAAAAAATCTGAAATGTTTCAGATTTTAAATTACATCCAAAGGGGCGTTATTTAACATTTTGTGTGTTACCTTTCTTTATTAAATATCATGTTCCTCGCACTTAAGCCATAAGATACAGTGCAACAGCAATATCGCAAAATAGTTTTAAAACGAGCATATCTTTAGAATTTCCGATACAGAGACTCACGCGCTGGAGATGAAAATGTTTTTCTGCACAACGTTGCCATTGCTCGCTTTGAAATCCTTGAGCTTTCTAATCAAAAATTCGTCAAAGTTTTAAAAAATAGGAAATCGATCATAAAAAAAATTTCAAATTTGGTCTTCCACATGCTCATATTCGTTGGAGGATTACGTTATTCAAAATTCGATGACTCTATGTACCGTTATTTTATGACAATGGGAGAAATATACATACATTTACGCAGATTTTCATTATTTAATTTCTTCAGATATAATGCAGGACTCTAACATTTTATGGCAACAGTTTCAAAAGTGAACCGACATTTATCCGTCCGACGCAAAATGCGAAAACGAAACTAATAATCCTTCGGGATTCAAATCCCTTTGGACTAAAAAAAAAAAAAAAAAAAAAAAAAAAAAAAAAAAAAAAAAAAAATCTGAAATTTTTCAGATTTTAACTTACGTCCAAAGGGGCGTTTTTTAACATTTTGTGTGTTACCTTTCTTTATTAAATATCATTTTCCTCGCACTTAAACCATAAGATCCAGTGCAACAGCAAAATCGCAAAATAGTTTTAAAACGAGCATATCTTTAGAATTTCCGATACAGAGACTCACGCGTTGAAGATAAAATGTTTTTCTGCACAACGTTGCCATTGCTCGCTTTCAAATCCTTGAGTTTGTTAATCAAAAATTCGTCAAAGTTTTAAAAAAAAAAGAAATCGATCATAAAACAAATTTCAAATTTCAAATTTGGTCTTCCACATGCTCATATTCGTTGGAGGATTACGTTATTCAAAATTCGATGACTCTATGTACCGTTATTTTATGACAATGCGAGAAATATACATACATTTACGCAGATTTTCATTATTTAATTTCTTCAAATATAATGCAGGACTCTAACATTTTATGGCAACAGTTTCAAAAGTGAACCGACATTTATGAGTCCGACGCAAAATGCCAAAACGAAACTAATAATCCTTCGGGATTCAAATCCCTTTGGACTAAAAAAAAAAAAAATCTGAAATGTTTCAGATTTTAAATTATGTCCAAAGGGGCGTTTTTTAACATTTTGTATATTACCTTTCTTTATTAAATATCATGTTCCTCGCACTTAAACCATAAGATCCAGTGCAACAGCAATATCGCAAAATAGTTTTAAAACGAGCATATCTTTAGAATTTCCGATACAGAGACTCACGCGCTGGAGATAAAAATGTTTTTTTCTGCACAACGTTGCCACTGCTCGCTTTGTAATCCTTGAGTTTGTTAATCAAAAATTCGTCAAAGTTTTAAAAAATAGGAAATCGATGATAAAACAAATTTCAAATTTCAAATTTGGTCTTCCACATACTCATACTCGTTGGAGGATTACGTTGTTCAAAATTCGATGAGTCTATGTACCGTTGTTTTATGACAATGCGAGAAATATACATACATTTATGCAGATTTTTCATTATTTAATTTCTTCAAATATAATGCAGGACTCTAACATTTTGTGGCAACAGTTTGAAAAGTGAACCGACATTTATGAGTCCAAAGCAAAATGCCAAAACGAAACTAATAGTTCTTCGGGATTCAAATCTTTTTGGACTAAAAAAAAAAAAAAAAAAATCTGAAATGTTTCAGATTTTAAATTACATCCAAAGGGGCGTTTTTTAACATTTTGTATGTTACCTTTCTTTATTAAATATCATGTTCCTCGCACTTAAACCATAAGATCCAGTGCAACAGCAATATCGCAAAATAGTTTTAAAACGAGCATATCTTTAGAATTTCCGATACAGAGACTCACGCGCTGGAGATAAAAATGTTTTTTTCTGCACAACGTTGCCACTGCTCGCTTTGTAATCCTTGAGTTTGTTAATCAAAAATTCGTCAAAGTTTTAAAAAATAGGAAATCGATGATAAAACAAATTTCAAATTTCAAATTTGGTCTTCCACATGCTCATATTCGTTGGAGGATTACGTTATTCAAAATTCGATGACTCTATGTACCGTTATTTTATGACAATGCGAGAAATATACATACATTTACGCAGATTTTCATTATTTAATTTCTTCAAATACAATGCAGGACTCTAACATTTTATGGCAACAGTTTGAAAAGTGAACCGACATTTATGAATCCAACGCAAAGTGCCAAAACGAAAGTAATAGTTCTTCGGGATTCAAATCTTTTTGGACTAAAAAAAAAAAAAAATCTGAAATGTTTCAGATTTTAAATTACATCCAAAGGGGCGTTTTTTAACATTTTGTATGTTACCTTTCTTTATTAAATATCATGTTCCTCGCACTTAAACCATAAGATCCAGTGCAACAGCAATATCGCAAAATAGTTTTAAAACGAGCATATCTTTAGAATTTCCGATACAGAGACTCACGCGCTGGAGATAAAAATGTTTTTTCTGCACAACGTTGCCATTGCTCGCTTTGAAATCCTTGAGTTTGTTAATCAAAAATTCGTCAAAGGTTTAAAAAATAGGAAATCGATCATAAAACAAATTTCAAATTTCAAATTTGGTCTTCCACATACTCATATTCGTTGGAGGATTACGTTGTTCAAAATTCGATGAGTCTATGTACCGTTGTTTTATCACAATACGAGAAATATACATACATTTATGCAGATTTTTCATTATTTAATTTCTTCAAATATAATGCAGGACTCTAACATTTTGTGGCAACAGTTTGAAAAGTGAACCGACATTTATGAGTCCAAAGGAAAATGCCAAAACGAAACTAATAATCCTTCGGGATTCAAATCCCTTTGGACTAAAAAAAAAAAAAAAAAAAAAAAAAAAAATCTGAAATTTTTCAGATTTTAACTTACGTCCAAAGGGGCGTTTTTTAACATTTTGTGTGTTACCTTTCTTTATTAAATATCATGTTCCTCGCACTTACACCATAAGATCCAGTGCAACAGCAATATCGCAAAATAGTTTTAAAACGAGCATATCTTTAGAATTTCCGATACAGAGACTCACGATCTGGAGATGAAAATGTTTTTCTGCACAACGTTGCCATTGCTCGCTTTGAAATCCTTGAGCTTTCTAATCAAAAATTCGTCAAAGTTTTAAAAAATAGGAAATCGATCATAAAAAAAATTTCAAATTTGGTCTTCCACATGCTCATATTCGTTGGAGGATTACGTTATTCAAAATTCGATGACTCTATGTACCGTTATTTTATGACAATGCGAGAAATATACATACATTTACGCAGATTTTCATTATTTAATTTCTTCAAATATAATGCAGGACTCTAACATTTTATGGCAACAGTTTCAAAAGTGAACCGACATTTATGAGTCCGACGCAAAATGCCAAAACGAAACTAATAATCCTTCGGGATTCAAATCCCTTTGGACTAAAAAAAAAAAAAAATCTGAAATGTTTCAGATTTTAAATTATGTCCAAAGGGGCGTTTTTTAACATTTTGTATATTACCTTTCTTTATTAAATATCATGTTCCTCGCACTTAAACCATAAGATCCAGTGCAACAGCAATATCGCAAAATAGTTTTAAAACGAGCATACCTTTAGAAATTCCGATACAGAGACTCACGCGCTGGAGATAAAAATGTTTTTTCTGCACAACGTTGCCATTGCTCGCTTTGAAATCCTTGAGTTTGTTAATCAAAAATTCGTCAAAGTTTTAAAAAATAGGAAATCGATCATAAAACAAATTTCAAATTTCAAATTTGGTCTTCCACATACTCATATTCGTTGGAGGATTACGTTGTTCAAAATTCGATGAGTCTATGTACCGTTGTTTTATGACAATGCGAGAAATATACATACATTTATGCAGATTTTTCATTATTTAATTTCTTCAAATACAATGCAGGACTCTAACATTTTATGGCAACAGTTTGAAAAGTGAACCGACATTTATGAATCCAACGCAAAGTGCCAAAACGAAAGTAATAGTTCTTCGGGATTCAAATCTTTTTGGACTAAAAAAAAAAAAAATCTGAAATGTTTCAGATTTTAAATTACATCCAAAGGGGCGTTTTTTAACATTTTGTATGTTACCTTTCTTTATTAAATATCATGTTCCTCGCACTTAAACCATAAGATCCAGTGCAACAGCAATATCGCAAAATAGTTTTAAAACGAGCATATCTTTAGAATTTCCGATACAGAGACTCACGCGCTGGAGATAAAAATGTTTTTTCTGCACAACGTTGCCATTGCTCGCTTTGAAATCCTTGAGTTTGTTAATCAAAAATTCGTCAAAGGTTTAAAAAATAGGAAATCGATCATAAAACAAATTTCAAATTTCAAATTTGGTCTTCCACATACTCATATTCGTTGGAGGATTACGTTGTTCAAAATTCGATGAGTCTATGTACCGTTGTTTTATCACAATACGAGAAATATACATACATTTATGCAGATTTTTCATTATTTAATTTCTTCAAATATAATGCAGGAATCTAACATTTTATGGCAACAGTTTGAAAAGTGAACCGACATTTATGAGTCCAACGCAAAATGCCAAAACGAAACAAATAGTTCTTCGGGATTCAAATCTTTTTGGACTAAAAAAAAAAAAAAATGTGAAATGTTTCAGATTTTAAATTACATCCAAAGGGTTTTTTTTAACATTTTGCATGTTACCTTTCTTTATTAAATATCATGTTCCTCGCACTTAAACCATAAGATCCAGTGCAACAGCAATATCGCAAAATAGTTTTAAAACGAGCATATCTTTAGAATTTCCGATACAGAGACTCACGCGCTGGAGAAAAAAATGTTTTCTCTGCACAACGTTGCCATTGCTCGCTTTGAAATCCTTGAGTTTGTTAATCAAAAATTCGTCTTTAAAAAATAGGAAATCGATCATAAAACAAATTTCAAATTTCAAATTTGGTCTTCCACATGCTCATATTCGTTGGAGGATTACGTTATTCAAAATTCGATGACTCTATGTACCGTTATTTTATGACAATGCGAGAAATATACATACATTTACGCAGATTTTCATTATTTAATTTCTTCAAATACAATGCAGGACTCTAACATTTTATGGCAACAGTTTGAAAAGTGAACCGACATTTATGAATCCAACGCAAAATGCCAAAACGAAACTAATAGTTCTTCGGGATTCAAATCTTTTTGGACAAAAAAAAAAAAAAAAATCTGAAATGTTACAGATTTTAAATTACATCCAAAGGGGCGTTATTTAACATTTTGTGTGTTACCTTTCTTTATTAAATATCATGTTCCTCGCACTTAAGCCATAAGATACAGTGCAACAGCAATATCGCAAAATAGTTTTAAAACGAGCATATCTTTAGAATTTCCGATACAGAGACTCACGAGCTGGAGATGAAAATGTTTTTCTGCACAACGTTGCCATTGCTCGCTTTGAAATCCTTGAGCTTTCTAATCAAAAATTCGTCAAAGTTTTAAAAAATAGGAAATCGATCATAAAAAAAATTTCAAATTTGGTCTTCCACATGCTCATATTCGTTGGAGGATTACGTTATTCAAAATTCGATGACTCTATGTACCGTTATTTTATGACAATGCGAGAAATATACATACATTTACGCAGATTTTCATTATTTAATTTCTTCAAATATAATGCAGGACTCTAACATTTTATGGCAACAGTTTCAAAAGTGAACCGACATTTATGAGTCCGACGCAAAATGCCAAAACGAAACTAATAATCCTTCGGGATTCAAATCCCTTTGGACTAAAAAAAAAAAAAATCTGAAATGTTTCAGATTTTAAATTATGTCCAAAGGGGCGTTTTTTAACATTTTGTATATTACCTTTCTTTATTAAATATCATGTTCCTCGCACTTAAACCATAAGATCCAGTGCAACAGCAATATCGCAAAATAGTTTTAAAACGAGCATACCTTTAGAAATTCCGATACAGAGACTCACGCGCTGGAGATAAAAATGTTTTTTCTGCACAACGTTGCCATTGCTCGCTTTGAAATCCTTGAGTTTGTTAATCAAAAATTCGTCAAAGTTTTAAAAAATAGGAAATCGATCATAAAACAAATTTCAAATTTCAAATTTGGTCTTCCACATACTCATATTCGTTGGAGGATTACGTTGTTCAAAATTCGATGAGTCTATGTACCGTTGTTTTATGACAATGCGAGAAATATACATACATTTATGCAGATTTTTCATTATTTAATTTCTTCAAATACAATGCAGGACTCTAACATTTTATGGCAACAGTTTGAAAAGTGAACCGACATTTATGAATCCAACGCAAAGTGCCAAAACGAAAGTAATAGTTCTTCGGGATTCAAATCTTTTTGGACTAAAAAAAAAAAAAATCTGAAATGTTTCAGATTTTAAATTACATCCAAAGGGGCGTTTTTTAACATTTTGTATGTTACCTTTCTTTATTAAATATCATGTTCCTCGCACTTAAACCATAAGATCCAGTGCAACAGCAATATCGCAAAATAGTTTTAAAACGAGCATATCTTTAGAATTTCCGATACAGAGACTCACGCGCTGGAGATAAAAATGTTTTTTCTGCACAACGTTGCCATTGCTCGCTTTGAAATCCTTGAGTTTGTTAATCAAAAATTCGTCAAAGGTTTAAAAAATAGGAAATCGATCATAAAACAAATTTCAAATTTCAAATTTGGTCTTCCACATACTCATATTCGTTGGAGGATTACGTTGTTCAAAATTCGATGAGTCTATGTACCGTTGTTTTATCACAATACGAGAAATATACATACATTTATGCAGATTTTTCATTATTTAATTTCTTCAAATATAATGCAGGACTCTAACATTTTGTGGCAACAGTTTGAAAAGTGAACCGACATTTATGAGTCCAAAGGAAAATGCCAAAACGAAACTAATAATCCTTCGGGATTCAAATCCCTTTGGACTAAAAAAAAAAAAAAAAAAAAAAAAAAAAAATCTGAAATTTTTCAGATTTTAACTTACGTCCAAAGGGGCGTTTTTTAACATTTTGTGTGTTACCTTTCTTTATTAAATATCATGTTCCTCGCACTTACACCATAAGATCCAGTGCAACAGCAATATCGCAAAATAGTTTTAAAACGAGAATATCTTTAGAATTTCCGATACAGAGACTCACGCGCTGGAGATAAAAATGTTTTTTCTGCACAACGTTGCCATTGCTCGCTTTGAAATCCTTGAGTTTGCTAATCAAAAATTCGTCAAAGTTTTATAAAATAGGAAATCGATCATAAAACGAATTTCAAATTTCAAATTTGGTTTTCCACATGCTCATATTCGTTGGAGGATGACGTTATTCAAAATTCGATGACTCTATGTACCGTTGTTTTATCACAATACGAGAAATATACATACATTTATGCAGATTTTTCATTATTTAATTTCTTCAAATATAATGGAGGACTCTAACCTTTTGTGGCAACACTTTGAAAAGTGAACCGACATTTATGAGTCCGACGCAAAATGCCAAAACGAAACTAATAACCCTTCGGGATTCAAATCCCTTTGGACTAAAAAAAAAAAAATCTGAAATGTTTCAGATTTTAAATTACATCCAAAGGGGCGTTTTTTAACATTTTGTATGTTAACTTTCTTTATTAAATATCATGTTCCTCGCACTTAAACCATAAGATCCAGTGCAACAGCAATATCGCAAAATAGTTTTAAAACGAGCATATCTTTAGAATTTCCGATACAGAGACTCACGCGCTGGAGATAAAAATGTTTTTTCTGCACAACGTTGCCATTGCTCGCTTTGAAATCCTTGAGTTTGTTAATCAAAAATTCGTCAAAGGTTTAAAAAATAGGAAATCGATCATAAAACAAATTTCAAATTTCAAATTTGGTCTTCCACATACTCATATTCGTTGGAGGATTACGTTGTTCAAAATTCGATGAGTCTATGTACCGTTGTTTTATCACAATACGAGAAATATACATACATTTATGCAGATTTTTCATTATTTAATTTCTTCAAATATAATGCAGGAATCTAACATTTTATGGCAACAGTTTGAAAAGTGAACCGACATTTATGAGTCCAACGCAAAATGCCAAAACGAAACAAATAGTTCTTCGGGATTCAAATCTTTTTGGACTAAAAAAAAAAAAAAAATGTGAAATGTTTCAGATTTTAAATTACATCCAAAGGGTTTTTTTTAACATTTTGTATGTTACCTTTCTTTATTAAATATCATGTTCCTCGCACTTAAACCATAAGATCCAGTGCAACAGCAATATCGCAAAATAGTTTTAAAACGAGCATATCTTTAGAATTTCCGATACAGAGACTCACGCGCTGGAGAAAAAAATGTTTTCTCTGCACAACGTTGCCATTGCTCGCTTTGAAATCCTTGAGTTTGTTAATCAAAAATTCGTCTTTAAAAAATAGGAAATCGATCATAAAACAAATTTCAAATTTCAAATTTGGTCTTCCACATGCTCATATTCGTTGGAGGATTACGTTATTCAAAATTCGATGACTCTATGTACCGTTATTTTATGACAATGCGAGAAATATACATACATTTACGCAGATTTTCATTATTTAATTTCTTCAAATACAATGCAGGACTCTAACATTTTATGGCAACAGTTTGAAAAGTGAACCGACATTTATGAATCCAACGCAAAATGCCAAAACGAAACTAATAGTTCTTCGGGATTCAAATCTTTTTGGACAAAAAAAAAAAAAAAATCTGAAATGTTTCAGATTTTAAATTACATCCAAAGGGGCGTTATTTAACATTTTGTGTGTTACCTTTCTTTATTAAATATCATGTTCCTCGCACTTAAGCCATAAGATACAGTGCAACAGCAATATCGCAAAATAGTTTTAAAACGAGCATATCTTTAGAATTTCCGATACAGAGACTCACGAGCTGGAGATGAAAATGTTTTTCTGCACAACGTTGCCATTGCTCGCTTTGAAATCCTTGAGCTTTCTAATCAAAAATTCGTCAAAGTTTTAAAAAATAGGAAATCGATCATAAAAAAAATTTCAAATTTGGTCTTCCACATGCTCATATTCGTTGGAGGATTACGTTATTCAAAATTCGATGACTCTATGTACCGTTATTTTATGACAATGCGAGAAATATACATACATTTACGCAGATTTTCATTATTTAATTTCTTCAAATATAATGCAGGACTCTAACATTTTATGGCAACAGTTTCAAAAGTGAACCGACATTTATGAGTCCGACGCAAAATGCCAAAACGAAACTAATAATCCTTCGGGATTCAAATCCCTTTGGACTAAAAAAAAAAAAAAATCTGAAATGTTTCAGATTTTAAATTATGTCCAAAGGGGCGTTTTTTAACATTTTGTATATTACCTTTCTTTATTAAATATCATGTTCCTCGCACTTAAACCATAAGATCCAGTGCAACAGCAATATCGCAAAATAGTTTTAAAACGAGCATACCTTTAGAAATTCCGATACAGAGACTCACGCGCTGGAGATAAAAATGTTTTTTCTGCACAACGTTGCCATTGCTCGCTTTGAAATCCTTGAGTTTGTTAATCAAAAATTCGTCAAAGTTTTAAAAAATAGGAAATCGATCATAAAACAAATTTCAAATTTCAAATTTGGTCTTCCACATACTCATATTCGTTGGAGGATTACGTTGTTCAAAATTCGATGAGTCTATGTACCGTTGTTTTATGACAATGCGAGAAATATACATACATTTATGCAGATTTTTCATTATTTAATTTCTTCAAATACAATGCAGGACTCTAACATTTTATGGCAACAGTTTGAAAAGTGAACCGACATTTATGAATCCAACGCAAAGTGCCAAAACGAAAGTAATAGTTCTTCGGGATTCAAATCTTTTTGGACTAAAAAAAAAAAAAATCTGAAATGTTTCAGATTTTAAATTACATCCAAAGGGGCGTTTTTTAACATTTTGTATGTTACCTTTCTTTATTAAATATCATGTTCCTCGCACTTAAACCATAAGATCCAGTGCAACAGCAATATCGCAAAATAGTTTTAAAACGAGCATATCTTTAGAATTTCCGATACAGAGACTCACGCGCTGGAGATAAAAATGTTTTTTCTGCACAACGTTGCCATTGCTCGCTTTGAAATCCTTGAGTTTGTTAATCAAAAATTCGTCAAAGGTTTAAAAAATAGGAAATCGATCATAAAACAAATTTCAAATTTCAAATTTGGTCTTCCACATACTCATATTCGTTGGAGGATTACGTTGTTCAAAATTCGATGAGTCTATGTACCGTTGTTTTATCACAATACGAGAAATATACATACATTTATGCAGATTTTTCATTATTTAATTTCTTCAAATATAATGCAGGAATCTAACATTTTATGGCAACAGTTTGAAAAGTGAACCGACATTTATGAGTCCAACGCAAAATGCCAAAACGAAACAAATAGTTCTTCGGGATTCAAATCTTTTTGGACTAAAAAAAAAAAAAAAATGTGAAATGTTTCAGATTTTAAATTACATCCAAAGGGTTTTTTTTAACATTTTGTATGTTACCTTTCTTTATTAAATATCATGTTCCTCGCACTTAAACCATAAGATCCAGTGCAACAGCAATATCGCAAAATAGTTTTAAAACGAGCATATCTTTAGAATTTCCGATACAGAGACTCACGCGCTGGAGAAAAAAATGTTTTCTCTGCACAACGTTGCCATTGCTCGCTTTGAAATCCTTGAGTTTGTTAATCAAAAATTCGTCTTTAAAAAATAGGAAATCGATCATAAAACAAATTTCAAATTTCAAATTTGGTCTTCCACATGCTCATATTCGTTGGAGGATTACGTTATTCAAAATTCGATGACTCTATGTACCGTTATTTTATGACAATGCGAGAAATATACATACATTTACGCAGATTTTCATTATTTAATTTCTTCAAATACAATGCAGGACTCTAACATTTTATGGCAACAGTTTGAAAAGTGAACCGACATTTATGAATCCAACGCAAAATGCCAAAACGAAACTAATAGTTCTTCGGGATTCAAATCTTTTTGGACAAAAAAAAAAAAATCTGAAATGTTTCAGATTTTAAATTACATCCAAAGGGGCGTTATTTAACATTTTGTGTGTTACCTTTCTTTATTAAATATCATGTTCCTCGCACTTAAGCCATAAGATACAGTGCAACAGCAATATCGCAAAATAGTTTTAAAACGAGCATATCTTTAGAATTTCCGATACAGAGACTCACGAGCTGGAGATGAAAATGTTTTTCTGCACAACGTTGCCATTGCTCGCTTTGAAATCCTTGAGCTTTCTAATCAAAAATTCGTCAAAGTTTTAAAAAATAGGAAATCGATCATAAAAAAAATTTCAAATTTGGTCTTCCACATGCTCATATTCGTTGGAGGATTACGTTATTCAAAATTCGATGACTCTATGTACCGTTATTTTATGACAATGCGAGAAATATACATACATTTACGCAGATTTTCATTATTTAATTTCTTCAAATATAATGCAGGACTCTAACATTTTATGGCAACAGTTTCAAAAGTGAACCGACATTTATGAGTCCGACGCAAAATGCCAAAACGAAACTAATAATCCTTCGGGATTCAAATCCCTTTGGACTAAAAAAAAAAAAAAATCTGAAATGTTTCAGATTTTAAATTATGTCCAAAGGGGTGTTTTTTAACATTTTGTATATTACCTTTCTTTATTAAATATCATGTTCCTCGCACTTAAACCATAAGATCCAGTGCAACAGCAATATCGCAAAATAGTTTTAAAACGAGCATACCTTTAGAAATTCCGATACAGAGACTCACGCGCTGGAGATAAAAATGTTTTTTCTGCACAACGTTGCCATTGCTCGCTTTGAAATCCTTGAGTTTGTTAATCAAAAATTCGTCAAAGTTTTAAAAAATAGGAAATCGATCATAAAACAAATTTCAAATTTCAAATTTGGTCTTCCACATACTCATATTCGTTGGAGGATTACGTTGTTCAAAATTCGATGAGTCTATGTACCGTTGTTTTATGACAATGCGAGAAATATACATACATTTATGCAGATTTTTCATTATTTAATTTCTTCAAATACAATGCAGGACTCTAACATTTTATGGCAACTGTTTGAAAAGTGAACCGACATTTATGAATCCAACGCAAAGTGCCAAAACGAAAGTAATAGTTCTTCGGGATTCAAATCTTTTTGGACTAAAAAAAAAAAAAATCTGAAATGTTTCAGATTTTAAATTACATCCAAAGGGGCGTTTTTTAACATTTTGTATGTTACCTTTCTTTATTAAATATCATGTTCCTCGCACTTAAACCATAAGATCCAGTGCAACAGCAATATCGCAAAATAGTTTTAAAACGAGCATATCTTTAGAATTTCCGATACAGAGACTCACGCGCTGGAGATAAAAATGTTTTTTCTGCACAACGTTGCCATTGCTCGCTTTGAAATCCTTGAGTTTGTTAATCAAAAATTCGTCAAAGGTTTAAAAAATAGGAAATCGATCATAAAACAAATTTCAAATTTCAAATTTGGTCTTCCACATACTCATATTCGTTGGAGGATTACGTTGTTCAAAATTCGATGAGTCTATGTACCGTTGTTTTATCACAATACGAGAAATATACATACATTTATGCAGATTTTTCATTATTTAATTTCTTCAAATATAATGCAGGACTCTAACATTTTGTGGCAACAGTTTGAAAAGTGAACCGACATTTATGAGTCCAAAGGAAAATGCCAAAACGAAACTAATAATCCTTCGGGATTCAAATCCCTTTGGACTAAAAAAAAAAAAAAAAAAAAAAAAAAAAATCTGAAATTTTTCAGATTTTAACTTACGTCCAAAGGGGCGTTTTTTAACATTTTGTGTGTTACCTTTCTTTATTAAATATCATGTTCCTCGCACTTACACCATAAGATCCAGTGCAACAGCAATATCGCAAAATAGTTTTAAAACGAGAATATCTTTAGAATTTCCGATACAGAGACTCACGCGCTGGAGATAAAAATGTTTTTTCTGCACAACGTTGCCATTGCTCGCTTTGAAATCCTTGAGTTTGCTAATCAAAAATTCGTCAAAGTTTTATAAAATAGGAAATCGATCATAAAACGAATTTCAAATTTCAAATTTGGTTTTCCACATGCTCATATTCGTTGGAGGATGACGTTATTCAAAATTCGATGACTCTATGTACCGTTGTTTTATCACAATACGAGAAATATACATGCATTTATGCAGATTTTTCATTATTTAATTTCTTCAAATATAATGGAGGACTCTAACCTTTTGTGGCAACACTTTGAAAAGTGAACCGACATTTATGAGTCCGACGCAAAATGCCAAAACGAAACTAATAACCCTTCGGGATTCAAATCCCTTTGGACTAAAAAAAAAAAAAATCTGAAATGTTTCAGATTTTAAATTATGTCCAAAGAAGCGTTTTTTAACATTTTGTATATTTCCTTTCTTTATTAAATATCATGTTCCTCGCACTTAAACCATAAGATCCAGTGCAACAGCAATATCGCAAAATAGTTTTAAAACGAGCATACCTTTAGAATTTCCGATACAGAGACTCACGCGCTGGAGATAAAAATGTTTTTTCTGCACAACGTTGCCATTGCTCGCTTTGAAATCCTTGAGTTTGTTAATCAAAAATTCGTCAAAGGTTTAAAAAATAGGAAATCGATCATAAAACAAATTTCAAATTTCAAATTTGGTCTTCCACATACTCATATTCGTTGGAGGATTACGTTGTTCAAAATTCGATGAGTCTATGTACCGTTGTTTTATCAGAATACGAGAAATATACATACATTTACGCAGATTTTTCATTATTTAATTTCTTCAAATACAATGCAGGACTCTAACATTTTATGGCAACAGTTTGAAAAGTGAACCGACATTTATGAGTCCAACGCAAAATGCCAAAACGAAACTAATAGTTCTTCGGGATTCAAATCTTTTTGGACTAAAAAAAAAAAAAAAAATGTGAAATGTTTCAGATTTTAAATTACATCC
Source organism: Stegodyphus dumicola (assembly GCF_044657685.1). Classification (NCBI taxonomy): domain Eukaryota; kingdom Metazoa; phylum Arthropoda; class Arachnida; order Araneae; family Eresidae; genus Stegodyphus; species Stegodyphus dumicola. The sequence goes on from NC_140778.1 coordinate 27,920,923, forward strand.
AAAGGGTTTTTTTTAACATTTTGTATGTTACCTTTCTTTATTAAATATCATGTTCCTCGCACTTAAACCATAAGATCCAGTGCAACAGCAATATCGCAAAATAGTTTTAAAACGAGCATATCTTTAGAATTTCCGATACTGAGACTCACGCGCTGGAGAAAAAAATGTTTTCTCTGCACAACGTTGCCATTGCTCGCTTTGAAATCCTTGAGTTTGTTAATCAAAAATTCGTCTTTAAAAAATAGGAAATCGATCATAAAACAAATTTCAAATTTCAAATTTGGTCTTCCACATGCTCATGTTCGTTGGAGGATTACGTTATTCAAAATTCGATGACTCTATGTACCGTTATTTTATGACAATGCGAGAAATATACATACATTTACGCAGATTTTCATTATTTAATTTCTTCAAATATAATGCAGGAATCTAACATTTTATGGCAACAGTTTGAAAATTGAACCGACATTTATCCGTCCGACGCAAAATGCGAAAACGAAACTAATAATCCTTCGGGATTCAAATCCCTTTGGACTAAAAAAAAAAAAAAAAAAATCTGAAATCTTTCAGATTTTAACTTACGTCCAAAGGGGCGTTTTTTAACATTTTGTGTGTTACCTTTCTTTATTAAATATCATGTTCCTCGCACTTAAACCATAAGATCCAGTGCAACAGCAATATCGCAAAATAGTTTTAAAACGAGCATATCTTTAGAATTTCCGATACAGAGACTCACGCGCTGGAGATAAAAATGTTTTTTCTGCACAACGTTGCCATTGCTTGCTTTGAAATCCTTGAGTTTGTTAATCAAAAATTCGTCAAAGGTTTAAAAATTAGGAAATCGATCATAAAACAAATTTCAAAATTAAATTTGGTCTTCCACATACTCATATTCGTTGGAGGATTACGTTGTTCAAAATTCGATGAGTCTATGTACCGTTGTTTTATCACAATACGAGAAATATACATACATTTATGCAGATTTTTCATTATTTAATTTCTTCAAATATAATGCAGGACTCTAACATTTTGTGGCAACAGTTTGAAAAGTGAACCGACATTTATGAGTCCAAAGGAAAATGCCAAAACGAAACTAATAGTTCTTCGGGATTCAAATCTTTTTGGACTAAAAAAAAAAAAAAAAAATGTGAAATGTTTCAGATTTTAAATTACATCCAAAGGGTGTTTTTCAACATTTTGTATGTTACCTTTCTTTATTAAATATCATGTTCCTCGCACTTAAACCATAAGATCCAGTGCAACAGCAATATCGCAAAATAGTTTTAAAACGAGCATATCTTTAGAATTTCCGATACAGAGACTCACGCGCTGGAGAAAAAAATGTTTTTTCTGCACAACGTTGCCATTGCTCGCTTTGAAATCCTTGAGTTTGTTAATCAAAAATTCGTCTTTAAAAAATAGGAAATCGATCATAAAACAAATTTCAAATTTCAATTTTGGTCTTCCACATGCTCATGTTCGTTGGAGGATTACGTTATTCAAAATTCGATGACTCTATGTACCGTTATTTTATGACAATGCGAGAAATATACATACATTTACGCAGATTTTCATTATTTAATTTCTTCAAATATAATGCAGGAATCTAACATTTTACGGCAACAGTTTGAAAAGTGAACCGACATTTATCCGTCCGACGCAAAATGCCAAAACGAAACTAATAGTCGTTCGGGATTCAAATCCCTTTGGACTAAAAAAAAAAAAAAAAAATATGAACTGTTTCAGATTTTAAATTATGTCCAAAGGGGCGTTTTTTAACATTTTGTATGTTACCTTTCTTTATTAAATATCATGTTCCTCGCACTTAAACCATAAGATCCAGTGCAACAGCAATATCGCAAAATAGTTTTAAAACGAGCATATCTTTAGAATTTCCGATACAGAGACTCACGCGCTGGAGAAAAAAATGTTTTCTCTGCACAACGTTGCCATTGCTCGCTTTGAAATCCTTGAGTTTGTTAATCAAAAATTCGTCTTTAAAAAATAGGAAATCGATCATAAAACAAATTTCAAATTTCAAATTTGGTCTTCCACATGCTCATATTCGTTGGAGGATTACGTTATTCAAAATTCGATGACTCTATGTACCGTTATTTTATGACAATGCGAGAAATATACATACATTTACGCAGATTTTCATTATTTAATTTCTTCAAATACAATGCAGGACTCTAACATTTTATGGCAACAGTTTGAAAAGTGAACCGACATTTATGAATCCAACGCAAAATGCCAAAACGAAACTAATAGTTCTTCGGGATTCAAATCTTTTTGGACAAAAAAAAAAAAAAAATCTGAAATGTTTCAGATTTTAAATTACATCCAAAGGGGCGTTATTTAACATTTTGTGTGTTACCTTTCTTTATTAAATATCATGTTCCTCGCACTTAAGCCATAAGATACAGTGCAACAGCAATATCGCAAAATAGTTTTAAAACGAGCATATCTTTAGAATTTCCGATACAGAGACTCACGAGCTGGAGATGAAAATGTTTTTCTGCACAACGTTGCCATTGCTCGCTTTGAAATCCTTGAGCTTTCTAATCAAAAATTCGTCAAAGTTTTAAAAAATAGTAAATCGATCATAAAAAAAATTTCAAATTTGGTCTTCCACATGCTCATATTCGTTGGAGGATTACGTTATTCAAAATTCGATGACTCTATGTACCGTTATTTTATGACAATGCGAGAAATATACATACATTTACGCAGATTTTCATTATTTAATTTCTTCAAATATAATGCAGGACTCTAACATTTTATGGCAACAGTTTCAAAAGTGAACCGACATTTATGAGTCCGACGCAAAATGCCAAAACGAAACTAATAATCCTTCGGGATTCAAATCCCTTTGGACTAAAAAAAAAAAAAATCTGAAATGTTTCAGATTTTAAATTATGTCCAAAGGGGTGTTTTTTAACATTTTGTATATTACCTTTCTTTATTAAATATCATGTTCCTCGCACTTAAACCATAAGATCCAGTGCAACAGCAATATCGCAAAATAGTTTTAAAACGAGCATACCTTTAGAAATTCCGATACAGAGACTCACGCGCTGGAGATAAAAATGTTTTTTCTGCACAACGTTGCCATTGCTCGCTTTGAAATCCTTGAGTTTGTTAATCAAAAATTCGTCAAAGTTTTAAAAAATAGGAAATCGATCATAAAACAAATTTCAAATTTCAAATTTGGTCTTCCACATACTCATATTCGTTGGAGGATTACGTTGTTCAAAATTCGATGACTCTATGTACCGTTGTTTTATCACAATACGAGAAATATACATACATTTATGCAGATTTTTCATTATTTAATTTCTTCAAATATAATGGAGGACTCTAACATTTTATGGCAACAGTTTGAAAAGTGAACCGACATTTATGAATCCAACGCAAAGTGCCAAAACGAAAGTAATAGTTCTTCGGGATTCAAATCTTTTTGGACTAAAAAAAAAAAAAATCTGAAATGTTTCAGATTTTAAATTACATCCAAAGGGGCGTTTTTTAACATTTTGTATATTTCCTTTCTTTATTAAATATCATGTTCCTCGCACTTACACCATAAGATCCAGTGCAACAGCAATATCGCAAAATAGTTTTAAAACGAGAATATCTTTAGAATTTCCGATACAGAGACTCACGCGCTGGAGATAAAAATGTTTTTTCTGCACAACGTTGCCATTGCTCGCTTTGAAATCCTTGAGTTTGCTAATCAAAAATTCGTCAAAGTTTTATAAAATAGGAAATCGATCATAAAACGAATTTCAAATTTCAAATTTGGTTTTCCACATGCTCATATTCGTTGGAGGATGACGTTATTCAAAATTCGATGACTCTATGTACCGTTGTTTTATCACAATACGAGAAATATACATACATTTATGCAGATTTTTCATTATTTAATTTCTTCAAATATAATGGAGGACTCTAACCTTTTGTGGCAACACTTTGAAAAGTGAACCGACATTTATGAGTCCGACGCAAAATGCCAAAACGAAACTAATAACCCTTCGGGATTCAAATCCCTTTGGACTAAAAAAAAAAAAAATCTGAAATGTTTCAGATTTTAAATTATGTCCAAAGAAGCGTTTTTTAACATTTTGTATATTTCCTTTCTTTATTAAATATCATGTTCCTCGCACTTAAACCATAAGATCCAGTGCAACAGCAATATCGCAAAATAGTTTTAAAACGAGCATACCTTTAGAATTTCCGATACAGAGACTCACGCGCTGGAGATAAAAATGTTTTTTCTGCACAACGTTGCCATTGCTCGCTTTGAAATCCTTGAGTTTGTTAATCAAAAATTCGTCAAAGGTTTAAAAAATAGGAAATCGATCATAAAACAAATTTCAAATTTCAAATTTGGTCTTCCACATACTCATATTCGTTGGAGGATTACGTTGTTCAAAATTCGATGAGTCTATGTACCGTTGTTTTATCAGAATACGAGAAATATACATACATTTACGCAGATTTTTCATTATTTAATTTCTTCAAATACAATGCAGGACTCTAACATTTTATGGCAACAGTTTGAAAAGTGAACCGACATTTATGAGTCCAACGCAAAATGCCAAAACGAAACTAATAGTTCTTCGGGATTCAAATCTTTTTGGACTAAAAAAAAAAAAAAAAATGTGAAATGTTTCAGATTTTAAATTACATCCAAAGGGTTTTTTTTAACATTTTGTATGTTACCTTTCTTTATTAAATATCATGTTCCTCGCACTTAAACCATAAGATCCAGTGCAACAGCAATATCGCAAAATAGTTTTAAAACGAGCATATCTTTAGAATTTCCGATACTGAGACTCACGCGCTGGAGAAAAAAATGTTTTCTCTGCACAACGTTGCCATTGCTCGCTTTGAAATCCTTGAGTTTGTTAATCAAAAATTCGTCTTTAAAAAATAGGAAATCGATCATAAAACAAATTTCAAATTTCAAATTTGGTCTTCCACATGCTCATGTTCGTTGGAGGATTACGTTATTCAAAATTCGATGACTCTATGTACCGTTATTTTATGACAATGCGAGAAATATACATACATTTACGCAGATTTTCATTATTTAATTTCTTCAAATATAATGCAGGAATCTAACATTTTATGGCAACAGTTTGAAAAGTGAACCGACATTTATCCGTCCGACGCAAAATGCGAAAACGAAACTAATAATCCTTCGGGATTCAAATCCCTTTGGACTAAAAAAAAAAAAAAAAAAATCTGAAATCTTTCAGATTTTAACTTACGTCCAAAGGGGCGTTTTTTAACATTTTGTGTGTTACCTTTCTTTATTAAATATCATGTTCCTCGCACTTAAACCATAAGATCCAGTGCAACAGCAATATCGCAAAATAGTTTTAAAACGAGCATATCTTTAGAATTTCCGATACAGAGACTCACGCGCTGGAGATAAAAATGTTTTTTCTGCACAACGTTGCCATTGCTTGCTTTGAAATCCTTGAGTTTGTTAATCAAAAATTCGTCAAAGGTTTAAAAAATAGGAAATCGATCATAAAACAAATTTCAAAATTAAATTTGGTCTTCCACATACTCATATTCGTTGGAGGATTACGTTGTTCAAAATTCGATGAGTCTATGTACCGTTATTTTATCACAATACGAGAAATATACATACATTTATGCAGATTTTTCATTATTTAATTTCTTCAAATATAATGCAGGACTCTAACATTTTGTGGCAACAGTTTGAAAAGTGAACCGACATTTATGAGTCCAAAGGAAAATGCCAAAACGAAACTAATAGTTCTTCGGGATTCAAATCTTTTTGGACTAAAAAAAAAAAAAAAAATGTGAAATGTTTCAGATTTTAAATTACATCCAAAGGGTGTTTTTCAACATTTTGTATGTTACCTTTCTTTATTAAATATCATGTTCCTCGCACTTAAACCATAAGATCCAGTGCAACAGCAATATCGCAAAATAGTTTTAAAACGAGCATATCTTTAGAATTTCCGATACAGAGACTCACGCGCTGGAGAAAAAAATGTTTTTTCTGCACAACGTTGCCATTGCTCGCTTTGAAATCCTTGAGTTTGTTAATCAAAAATTCGTCTTTAAAAAATAGGAAATCGATCATAAAACAAATTTCAAATTTCAATTTTGGTCTTCCACATGCTCATGTTCGTTGGAGGATTACGTTATTCAAAATTCGATGACTCTATGTACCGTTATTTTATGACAATGCGAGAAATATACATACATTTACGCAGATTTTCATTATTTAATTTCTTCAAATATAATGCAGGAATCTAACATTTTATGGCAACAGTTTGAAAAGTGAACCGACATTTATCCGTCCGACGCAAAATGCCAAAACGAAACTAATAGTCGTTCGGGATTCAAATCCCTTTGGACTAAAAAAAAAAAAAAAAAATATGAACTGTTTCAGATTTTAAATTATGTCCAAAGGGGCGTTTTTTAACATTTTGTATGTTACCTTTCTTTATTAAATATCATGTTCCTCGCACTTAAACCATAAGATCCAGTGCAACAGCAATATCGCAAAATAGTTTTAAAACGAGCATATCTTTAGAATTTCCGATACAGAGACTCACGCGCTGGAGAAAAAAATGTTTTCTCTGCACAACGTTCCCATTGCTCGCTTTGAAATCCTTGAGTTTGTTAATCAAAAATTCGTCTTTAAAAAATAGGAAATCGATCATAAAACAAATTTCAAATTTCAAATTTGGTCTTCCACATGCTCATATTCGTTGGAGGATTACGTTATTCAAAATTCGATGACTCTATGTACCGTTATTTTATGACAATGCGAGAAATATACATACATTTACGCAGATTTTCATTATTTAATTTCTTCAAATACAATGCAGGACTCTAACATTTTATGGCAACAGTTTGAAAAGTGAACCGACATTTATGAATCCAACGCAAAATGCCAAAACGAAACTAATAGTTCTTCGGGATTCAAATCTTTTTGGACAAAAAAAAAAAAAAAAATCTGAAATGTTTCAGATTTTAAATTACATCCAAAGGGGCGTTATTTAACATTTTGTGTGTTACCTTTCTTTATTAAATATCATGTTCCTCGCACTTAAGCCATAAGATACAGTGCAACAGCAATATCGCAAAATAGTTTTAAAACGAGCATATCTTTAGAATTTCCGATACAGAGACTCACGAGCTGGAGATGAAAATGTTTTTCTGCACAACGTTGCCATTGCTCGCTTTGAAATCCTTGAGCTTTCTAATCAAAAATTCGTCAAAGTTTTAAAAAATAGTAAATCGATCATAAAAAAAATTTCAAATTTGGTCTTCCACATGCTCATATTCGTTGGAGGATTACGTTATTCAAAATTCGATGACTCTATGTACCGTTATTTTATGACAATGCGAGAAATATACATACATTTACGCAGATTTTCATTATTTAATTTCTTCAAATATAATGCAGGACTCTAACATTTTATGGCAACAGTTTCAAAAGTGAACCGACATTTATGAGTCCGACGCAAAATGCCAAAACGAAACTAATAATCCTTCGGGATTCAAATCCCTTTGGACTAAAAAAAAAAAAATCTGAAATGTTTCAGATTTTAAATTATGTCCAAAGGGGTGTTTTTTAACATTTTGTATATTACCTTTCTTTATTAAATATCATGTTCCTCGCACTTAAACCATAAGATCCAGTGCAACAGCAATATCGCAAAATAGTTTTAAAACGAGCATATCTTTAGAATTTCCGATACAGAGACTCACGCGCTGGAGAAAAAAATGTTTTCTCTGCACAACGTTGCCATTGCTCGCTTTGAAATCCTTGAGTTTGTTAATCAAAAATTCGTCTTTAAAAAATAGGAAATCGATCATAAAACAAATTTCAAATTTCAAATTTGGTCTTCCACATGCTCATATTCGTTGGAGGATTACGTTATTCAAAATTCGATGACTCTATGTACCGTTATTTTATGACAATGCGAGAAATATACATACATTTACGCAGATTTTCATTATTTAATTTCTTCAAATACAATGCAGGACTCTAACATTTTATGGCAACAGTTTGAAAAGTGAACCGACATTTATGAATCCAACGCAAAATGCCAAAACGAAACTAATAGTTCTTCGGGATTCAAATCTTTTTGGACAAAAAAAAAAAAAAAATCTGAAATGTTTCAGATTTTAAATTACATCCAAAGGGGCGTTATTTAACATTTTGTGTGTTACCTTTCTTTATTAAATATCATGTTCCTCGCACTTAAGCCATAAGATACAGTGCAACAGCAATATCGCAAAATAGTTTTAAAACGAGCATATCTTTAGAATTTCCGATACAGAGACTCACGAGCTGGAGATGAAAATGTTTTTCTGCACAACGTTGCCATTGCTCGCTTTGAAATCCTTGAGCTTTCTAATCAAAAATTCGTCAAAGTTTTAAAAAATAGTAAATCGATCATAAAAAAAATTTCAAATTTGGTCTTCCACATGCTCATATTCGTTGGAGGATTACGTTATTCAAAATTCGATGACTCTATGTACCGTTATTTTATGACAATGCGAGAAATATACATACATTTACGCAGATTTTCATTATTTAATTTCTTCAAATATAATGCAGGACTCTAACATTTTATGGCAACAGTTTCAAAAGTGAACCGACATTTATGAGTCCGACGCAAAATGCCAAAACGAAACTAATAATCCTTCGGGATTCAAATCCCTTTGGACTAAAAAAAAAAAAAATCTGAAATGTTTCAGATTTTAAATTATGTCCAAAGGGGTGTTTTTTAACATTTTGTATATTACCTTTCTTTATTAAATATCATGTTCCTCGCACTTAAACCATAAGATCCAGTGCAACAGCAATATCGCAAAATAGTTTTAAAACGAGCATACCTTTAGAAATTCCGATACAGAGACTCACGCGCTGGAGATAAAAATGTTTTTTCTGCACAACGTTGCCATTGCTCGCTTTGAAATCCTTGAGTTTGTTAATCAAAAATTCGTCAAAGTTTTAAAAAATAGGAAATCGATCATAAAACAAATTTCAAATTTCAAATTTGGTCTTCCACATACTCATATTCGTTGGAGGATTACGTTGTTCAAAATTCGATGAGTCTATGTACCGTTGTTTTATGACAATGCGAGAAATATACATACATTTATGCAGATTTTTCATTATTTAATTTCTTCAAATATAATGCAGGACTCTAACATTTTGTGGCAACAGTTTGAAAAGTGAACCGACATTTATGAGTCCAAAGGAAAATGCCAAAACGAAACTAATAGTTCTTCGGGATTCAAATCTTTTTGGACTAAAAAAAAAAAAAAAAAATGTGAAATGTTTCAGATTTTAAATTACATCCAAAGGGTGTTTTTCAACATTTTGTATGTTACCTTTCTTTATTAAATATCATGTTCCTCGCACTTAAACCATAAGATCCAGTGCAACAGCAATATCGCAAAATAGTTTTAAAACGAGCATATCTTTAGAATTTCCGATACAGAGACTCACGCGCTGGAGAAAAAAATGTTTTTTCTGCACAACGTTGCCATTGCTCGCTTTGAAATCCTTGAGTTTGTTAATCAAAAATTCGTCTTTAAAAAATAGGAAATCGATCATAAAACAAATTTCAAATTTCAATTTTGGTCTTCCACATGCTCATGTTCGTTGGAGGATTACGTTATTCAAAATTCGATGACTCTATGTACCGTTATTTTATGACAATGCGAGAAATATACATACATTTACGCAGATTTTCATTATTTAATTTCTTCAAATATAATGCAGGAATCTAACATTTTATGGCAACAGTTTGAAAAGTGAACCGACATTTATCCGTCCGACGCAAAATGCCAAAACGAAACTAATAGTCGTTCGGGATTCAAATCCCTTTGGACTAAAAAAAAAAAAAAAAATATGAACTGTTTCAGATTTTAAATTATGTCCAAAGGGGCGTTTTTTAACATTTTGTATGTTACCTTTCTTTATTAAATATCATGTTCCTCGCACTTAAACCATAAGATCCAGTGCAACAGCAATATCGCAAAATAGTTTTAAAACGAGCATATCTTTAGAATTTCCGATACAGAGACTCACGCGCTGGAGAAAAAAATGTTTTCTCTGCACAACGTTGCCATTGCTCGCTTTGAAATCCTTGAGTTTGTTAATCAAAAATTCGTCTTTAAAAAATAGGAAATCGATCATAAAACAAATTTCAAATTTCAAATTTGGTCTTCCACATGCTCATATTCGTTGGAGGATTACGTTATTCAAAATTCGATGACTCTATGTACCGTTATTTTATGACAATGCGAGAAATATACATACATTTACGCAGATTTTCATTATTTAATTTCTTCAAATACAATGCAGGACTCTAACATTTTATGGCAACAGTTTGAAAAGTGAACCGACATTTATGAATCCAACGCAAAATGCCAAAACGAAACTAATAGTTCTTCGGGATTCAAATCTTTTTGGACAAAAAAAAAAAAAAAATCTGAAATGTTTCAGATTTTAAATTACATCCAAAGGGGCGTTATTTAACATTTTGTGTGTTACCTTTCTTTATTAAATATCATGTTCCTCGCACTTAAGCCATAAGATACAGTGCAACAGCAATATCGCAAAATAGTTTTAAAACGAGCATATCTTTAGAATTTCCGATACAGAGACTCACGAGCTGGAGATGAAAATGTTTTTCTGCACAACGTTGCCATTGCTCGCTTTGAAATCCTTGAGCTTTCTAATCAAAAATTCGTCAAAGTTTTAAAAAATAGTAAATCGATCATAAAAAAAATTTCAAATTTGGTCTTCCACATGCTCATATTCGTTGGAGGATTACGTTATTCAAAATTCGATGACTCTATGTACCGTTATTTTATGACAATGCGAGAAATATACATACATTTACGCAGATTTTCATTATTTAATTTCTTCAAATATAATGCAGGACTCTAACATTTTATGGCAACAGTTTCAAAAGTGAACCGACATTTATGAGTCCGACGCAAAATGCCAAAACGAAACTAATAATCCTTCGGGATTCAAATCCCTTTGGACTAAAAAAAAAAAAATCTGAAATGTTTCAGATTTTAAATTATGTCCAAAGGGGTGTTTTTTAACATTTTGTATATTACCTTTCTTTATTAAATATCATGTTCCTCGCACTTAAACCATAAGATCCAGTGCAACAGCAATATCGCAAAATAGTTTTAAAACGAGCATACCTTTAGAAATTCCGATACAGAGACTCACGCGCTGGAGATAAAAATGTTTTTTCTGCACAACGTTGCCATTGCTCGCTTTGAAATCCTTGAGTTTGTTAATCAAAAATTCGTCAAAGTTTTAAAAAATAGGAAATCGATCATAAAACAAATTTCAAATTTCAAATTTGGTCTTCCACATACTCATATTCGTTGGAGGATTACGTTGTTCAAAATTCGATGAGTCTATGTACCGTTGTTTTATGACAATGCGAGAAATATACATACATTTATGCAGATTTTTCATTATTTAATTTCTTCAAATATAATGCAGGACTCTAACATTTTGTGGCAACAGTTTGAAAAGTGAACCGACATTTATGAGTCCAAAGGAAAATGCCAAAACGAAACTAATAATCCTTCGGGATTCAAATCCCTTTGGACTAAAAAAAAAAAAAAAAAAAAAAAAAAAAAAATCTGAAATTTTTCAGATTTTAACTTACGTCCAAAGGGGCGTTTTTTAACATTTTGTGTGTTACCTTTCTTTATTAAATATCATGTTCCTCGCACTTACACCATAAGATCCAGTGCAACAGCAATATCGCAAAATAGTTTTAAAACGAGAATATCTTTAGAATTTCCGATACAGAGACTCACGCGCTGGAGATAAAAATGTTTTTTCTGCACAACGTTGCCATTGCTCGCTTTGAAATCCTTGAGTTTGCTAATCAAAAATTCGTCAAAGTTTTATAAAATAGGAAATCGATCATAAAACGAATTTCAAATTTCAAATTTGGTTTTCCACATGCTCATATTCGTTGGAGGATGACGTTATTCAAAATTCGATGACTCTATGTACCGTTGTTTTATCACAATACGAGAAATATACATACATTTATGCAGATTTTTCATTATTTAATTTCTTCAAATATAATGGAGGACTCTAACCTTTTGTGGCAACACTTTGAAAAGTGAACCGACATTTATGAGTCCGACGCAAAATGCCAAAACGAAACTAATAACCCTTCGGGATTCAAATCCCTTTGGACTAAAAAAAAAAAAAATCTGAAATGTTTCAGATTTTAAATTATGTCCAAAGAAGCGTTTTTTAACATTTTGTATATTTCCTTTCTTTATTAAATATCATGTTCCTCGCACTTAAACCATAAGATCCAGTGCAACAGCAATATCGCAAAATAGTTTTAAAACGAGCATACCTTTAGAATTTCCGATACAGAGACTCACGCGCTGGAGATAAAAATGTTTTTTCTGCACAACGTTGCCATTGCTCGCTTTGAAATCCTTGAGTTTGTTAATCAAAAATTCGTCAAAGGTTTAAAAAATAGGAAATCGATCATAAAACAAATTTCAAATTTCAAATTTGGTCTTCCACATACTCATATTCGTTGGAGGATTACGTTGTTCAAAATTCGATGAGTCTATGTACCGTTGTTTTATCAGAATACGAGAAATATACATACATTTACGCAGATTTTTCATTATTTAATTTCTTCAAATACAATGCAGGACTCTAACATTTTATGGCAACAGTTTGAAAAGTGAACCGACATTTATGAGTCCAACGCAAAATGCCAAAACGAAACTAATAGTTCTTCGGGATTCAAATCTTTTTGGACTAAAAAAAAAAAAAAAAATGTGAAATGTTTCAGATTTTAAATTACATCCAAAGGGTTTTTTTTAACATTTTGTATGTTACCTTTCTTTATTAAATATCATGTTCCTCGCACTTAAACCATAAGATCCAGTGCAACAGCAATATCGCAAAATAGTTTTAAAACGAGCATATCTTTAGAATTTCCGATACTGAGACTCACGCGCTGGAGAAAAAAATGTTTTCTCTGCACAACGTTGCCATTGCTCGCTTTGAAATCCTTGAGTTTGTTAATCAAAAATTCGTCTTTAAAAAATAGGAAATCGATCATAAAACAAATTTCAAATTTCAAATTTGGTCTTCCACATGCTCATGTTCGTTGGAGGATTACGTTATTCAAAATTCGATGACTCTATGTACCGTTATTTTATGACAATGCGAGAAATATACATACATTTACGCAGATTTTCATTATTTAATTTCTTCAAATATAATGCAGGAATCTAACATTTTATGGCAACAGTTTGAAAAGTGAACCGACATTTATCCGTCCGACGCAAAATGCGAAAACGAAACTAATAATCCTTCGGGATTCAAATCCCTTTGGACTAAAAAAAAAAAAAAAAAAATCTGAAATCTTTCAGATTTTAACTTACGTCCAAAGGGGCGTTTTTTAACATTTTGTGTGTTACCTTTCTTTATTAAATATCATGTTCCTCGCACTTAAACCATAAGATCCAGTGCAACAGCAATATCGCAAAATAGTTTTAAAACGAGCATATCTTTAGAATTTCCGATACAGAGACTCACGCGCTGGAGATAAAAATGTTTTTTCTGCACAACGTTGCCATTGCTTGCTTTGAAATCCTTGAGTTTGTTAATCAAAAATTCGTCAAAGGTTTAAAAAATAGGAAATCGATCATAAAACAAATTTCAAAATTAAATTTGGTCTTCCACATACTCATATTCGTTGGAGGATTACGTTGTTCAAAATTCGATGAGTCTATGTACCGTTGTTTTATCACAATACGAGAAATATACATACATTTATGCAGATTTTTCATTATTTAATTTCTTCAAATATAATGCAGGACTCTAACATTTTGTGGCAACAGTTTGAAAAGTGAACCGACATTTATGAGTCCAAAGGAAAATGCCAAAACGAAACTAATAGTTCTTCGGGATTCAAATCTTTTTGGACTAAAAAAAAAAAAAAAAAAATGTGAAATGTTTCAGATTTTAAATTACATCCAAAGGGTGTTTTTCAACATTTTGTATGTTACCTTTCTTTATTAAATATCATGTTCCTCGCACTTAAACCATAAGATCCAGTGCAACAGCAATATCGCAAAATAGTTTTAAAACGAGCATATCTTTAGAATTTCCGATACAGAGACTCACGCGCTGGAGAAAAAAATGTTTTTTCTGCACAACGTTGCCATTGCTCGCTTTGAAATCCTTGAGTTTGTTAATCAAAAATTCGTCTTTAAAAAATAGGAAATCGATCATAAAACAAATTTCAAATTTCAATTTTGGTCTTCCACATGCTCATGTTCGTTGGAGGATTACGTTATTCAAAATTCGATGACTCTATGTACCGTTATTTTATGACAATGCGAGAAATATACATACATTTACGCAGATTTTCATTATTTAATTTCTTCAAATATAATGCAGGAATCTAACATTTTATGGCAACAGTTTGAAAAGTGAACCGACATTTATCCGTCCGACGCAAAATGCCAAAACGAAACTAATAGTCGTTCGGGATTCAAATCCCTTTGGACTAAAAAAAAAAAAAAAAAAATATGAACTGTTTCAGATTTTAAATTATGTCCAAAGGGGCGTTTTTTAACATTTTGTATGTTACCTTTCTTTATTAAATATCATGTTCCTCGCACTTAAACCATAAGATCCAGTGCAACAGCAATATCGCAAAATAGTTTTAAAACGAGTATATCTTCAGAATTTCCGATACAGAGACTCACGCGCTGGAGATAAAAATGTTTTTCTGCACAATGTTGCCATTGCTCGCTTTGAAATCCTTGAGTTTGTTAATCAAAAATTCGTCAAAGTTTTAAAAAATAGGAAATCGATCATAAAACAAATTTCAAATTTCAAATTTGGTCTTCCACATGCTCATATTCGTTGGAGGATTACGTTATTCAAAATTCGATGACTCTATGTACCGTTATTTTATGACAATGCGAGAAATATACATACATTTACGCAGATTTTCATTATTTAATTTCTTCAAATATAATGCAGGACTCTAACATTTTATGGCAACAGTTTCAAAAGTGAACCGACATGTGAAAAGTGAACCAAAATGCGAAAACGAAACTAATAATCCTTCGGGATTCAAATCCCTTTGGACTAAAAAAAAAAAAAAAAAAAATCTGAAATCTTTCAGATTTTAACTTACGACCAAAGGGGCGTTTTTTAACATTTTGTGTGTTACCTTTCTTTATTAAATATCATGTTCCTCGCACTTAAACCATAAGATCAAGTGCAACAGCAATATCGCAAAATAGTTTTAAAACGAGAATATCTTTAGAATTTCCGATACAGAGACTCATGCGCTGGAGATAAAAATGTTTTTTCTGCACAACGTTGCCATTGCTCGCTTTGAAATCCTTGAGTTTGTTAATCAAAAATTCGTCAAAGTTTTAAAAAATAGGAAATCGATCATAAAACGAATTTCAAATTTCAAATTTGGTTTTCCACATGCTCATATTCGTTGGAGGATGACGTTATTCAAAATTCGATGACTCTATGTACCGGTGTTTTATCACAATACGAGAAATATACATACATTTATGCAGATTTTTCATTATTTAATTTCTTCAAATATAATGCAGGACTCTAACATTTTATGGCAACAGTTTGAAAAGTGAACCGACATTTATGAGTCCAACGCAAAATGCCAAAACGAAACTAATAGTTCTTCGGGATTCAAATCTTTTTGGACTAAAAAAAAAAAAAAAACCTGAAATGTTTCAGATTTTAAATTACATCCAAAGGGTGTTTCTTAACATTTTGTATGTTACCTTTCTTTCTTAAATATCATGTTCCTCGCACTTAAACCATAAGATCCAGTGCAACAGCAATATCGCAAAATAGTTTTAAAACGAGCATATCTTTAGAATTTCCGATACAGAGACTCACGCGCTGGAGATAAAAATGATTTTTCTGCACAACGTTGCCATTGCTTTCTTTGAAATCCTTGAGTTTGTTAATCAAAAATTCGTCAAAGGTTTAAAAAATAGGAAATCGATCATAAAACAAATTTCAAAATTCAAATTTGGTCCTCCACATACTCATATTCGTTGGAGGATTACGTTGTTCAAAATTCGATGAGTCTATGTACCGTTGTTTTATCACAATACGAGAAATATACATACATTTATGCAGATTTTTCATTATTTAATTTCTTCAAATATAATGCAGGACTCTAACATTTTGTGGCAACAGTTTGAAAAGTGAACCGACATTTATGAGTCCAAAGGAAAATGCCAAAACGAAACTAATAGTTCTTCGGGATTCAAATCTTTTTGGACTAAAAAAAAAAAAAAAATGTGAAATGTTTCAGATTTTAAATTACATCCAAAGGGTGTTTTTTAACATTTTGTATGTTACCTTTCTTTATTAAATATCATGTTCCTCGCACTTAAACCATAAGATCCAGTGCAACAGCAATATCGCAAAATAGTTTTAAAACGAGCATATCTTTAGAATTTCCGATACAGAGACTCACGCGCTGGAGAAAAAAATGTTTTTTCTGCACAACGTTGCCATTGCTCGCTTTGAAATCCTTGAGTTTGTTAATCAAAAATTCGTCTTTAAAAAATAGGAAATCGATCATAAAACAAATTTCAAATTTCAAATTTGGTCTTCCACATGCTCATGTTCGTTGGAGGATTACGTTATTCAAAATTCGATGACTCTATGTACCGTTATTTTATGACAATGCGAGAAATATACATACATTTACGCAGATTTTCATTATTTAATTTCTTCAAATATAATGCAGGAATCTAACATTTTATGGCAACAGTTTGAAAAGTGAACCGACATTTATCGATCCGACGCAAAATGCCAAAACGAAACTAATAGTCGTTCGGGATTCAAATCCCTTTGAACTAAAAAAAAAAAAAAAAAATATGAACTGTTTCAGATTTTAAATTATGTCCAAAGGGGCGTTTTTTAACATTTTGTATGTTACCTTTCTTTATTAAATATCATGTTCCTCGCACTTAAACCATAAGATCCAGTGCAACAGCAATATCGCAAAATAGTATTAAAACGAGTATATCTTCAGAATTTCCGATACAGAGACTCACGCGCTGGAGATAAAAATGTTTTTCTGCACAATGTTGCCATTGCTCGCTTTGAAATCCTTGAGTTTGTTAATCAAAAATTCGTCAAAGTTTTAAAAAATAGGAAATCGATCATAAAACAAATTTCAAATTTCAAATTTGGTCTTCCACATGCTCATATTCGTTGGAGGATTACGTTATTCAAAATTCGATGACTCTATGTACCGTTATTTTATGACAATGCGAGAAATATACATACATTTACGCAGATTTTCATTATTTAATTTCTTCAAATATAATGCAGGACTCTAACATTTTATGGCAACAGTTTCAAAAGTGAACCGACATTTATCCGTCCGACGCAAAATGCGAAAACGAAACTAATAATCCTTCGGGATTCAAATCCCTTTGGACTAAAAAAAAAAAAAAAATCTGAAATCTTTCAGATTTTAACTTACGTCCAAAGGGGCGTTTTTTAACATTTTGTGTGTTACCTTTCTTTATTAAATATCATGTTCCTCGCACTTAAACCATAAGATCCAGTGCAACAGCAATATCGCAAAATAGTTTTAAAACGAGAATATCTTTAGAATTTCCGATACAGAGACTCATGCGCTGGAGATAAAAATGTTTTTTCTGCACAACGTTGCCATTGCTCGCTTTGAAATCCTTGAGTTTGTTAATCAAAAATTCGTCAAAGTTTTAAAAAATAGGAAATCGATCATAAAACGAATTTCAAATTTCAAATTTGGTTTTCCACATGCTCATATTCGTTGGAGGATAACGTTATTCAAAATTCGATGACTCTATGTACCGTTGTTTTATCACAATACGAGAAATATACATACATTTATGCAGATTTTTCATTATTTAATTTCTTCAAATATAATGCAGGACTCTAACCTTTTGTGGCAACACTTTGAAAAGTGAACCGACATTTATGAGTCCAAAGCAAAATGCCAAAACGAAACTAATAGTTTTTCGGGATTCAAATCTTTTTGGACTAAAAAAAAAAAAAAAAATCTGAAATATTTCAGATTTTAAATTACATCCAAAGGGGCGTTTTTTAACATTTTGTATGGTTCCTTTCTTTATTAAATATCATGTTCCTCGCACTTAAACCATAAGATCCAGTGCAACAGCAATATCGCAAAATAGTTTTAAAACGAGCATATCTTTAGAATTTCGGATACAGAGACTCACGCGCTGGAGATAAAAATGTTTTTTTCTGCACAACGTTGCCATTGCTCGCTTTGTAATCCTTGAGTTTGTTAATCAAAAATTCGTCAAAGTTTTAAAAAATAGGAAATCGATCGTAAAACAAATTTCAAATTTCAAATTTGGTCTTCCACATGCTCATATTCGTTGGAGGATTACGTTATTCAAAATTCGATGACTCTATGTACCGGTGTTTTATCACAATACGAGAAATATACATACATTTATGCAGATTTTTCATTATTTAATTTCTTCAAATATAATGCAGGACTCTAACATTTTATGGCAACAGTTTGAAAAGTGAACCGACATTTATGAGTCCAACGCAAAATGCCAAAACGAAACTAATAGTTCTTCGGGATTCAAATCTTTTTGGACTAAAAAAAAAAAAAAAACCTGAAATGTTTCAGATTTTAAATTACATCCAAAGGGTGTTTCTTAACATTTTGTATGTTACCTTTCTTTCTTAAATATCATGTTCCTCGCACTTAAACCATAAGATCCAGTGCAACAGCAATATCGCAAAATAGTTTTAAAACGAGCATATCTTTAGAATTTCCGATACAGAGACTCACGCGCTGGAGATAAAAATGTTTTTTCTGCACAACGTTGCCATTGCTTTCTTTGAAATCCTTGAGTTTGTTAATCAAAAATTCGTCAAAGGTTTAAAAAATAGGAAATCGATCATAAAACAAATTTCAAAATTCAAATTTGGTCCTCCACATACTCATATTCGTTGGAGGATTACGTTGTTCAAAATTCGATGAGTCTATGTACCGTTGTTTTATCACAATACGAGAAATATACATACATTTATGCAGATTTTTCATTATTTAATTTCTTCAAATATAATGCAGGACTCTAACATTTTGTGGCAACAGTTTGAAAAGTGAACCGACATTTATGAGTCCAAAGGAAAATGCCAAAACGAAACTAATAGTTCTTCGGGATTCAAATCTTTTTGGACTAAAAAAAAAAAAAAAATGTGAAATGTTTCAGATTTTAAATTACATCCAAAGGGTGTTTTTTAACATTTTGTATGTTACCTTTCTTTATTAAATATCATGTTCCTCGCACTTAAACCATAAGATCCAGTGCAACAGCAATATCGCAAAATAGTTTTAAAACGAGCATATCTTTAGAATTTCCGATACAGAGACTCACGCGCTGGAGAAAAAAATGTTTTTTCTGCACAACGTTGCCATTGCTCGCTTTGAAATCCTTGAGTTTGTTAATCAAAAATTCGTCTTTAAAAAATAGGAAATCGATCATAAAACAAATTTCAAATTTCAAATTTGGTCTTCCACATGCTCATGTTCGTTGGAGGATTACGTTATTCAAAATTCGATGACTCTATGTACCGTTATTTTATGACAATGCGAGAAATATACATACATTTACGCAGATTTTCATTATTTAATTTCTTCAAATATAATGCAGGAATCTAACATTTTATGGCAACAGTTTGAAAAGTGAACCGACATTTATCGATCCGACGCAAAATGCCAAAACGAAACTAATAGTCGTTCGGGATTCAAATCCCTTTGAACTAAAAAAAAAAAAAAAAAAATATGAACTGTTTCAGATTTTAAATTATGTCCAAAGGGGCGTTTTTTAACATTTTGTATGTTACCTTTCTTTATTAAATATCATGTTCCTCGCACTTAAACCATAAGATCCAGTGCAACAGCAATATCGCAAAATAGTATTAAAACGAGTATATCTTCAGAATTTCCGATACAGAGACTCACGCGCTGGAGATAAAAATGTTTTTCTGCACAATGTTGCCATTGCTCGCTTTGAAATCCTTGAGTTTGTTAATCAAAAATTCGTCAAAGTTTTAAAAAATAGGAAATCGATCATAAAACAAATTTCAAATTTCAAATTTGGTCTTCCACATGCTCATATTCGTTGGAGGATTACGTTATTCAAAATTCGATGACTCTATGTACCGTTATTTTATGACAATGCGAGAAATATACATACATTTACGCAGATTTTCATTATTTAATTTCTTCAAATATAATGCAGGACTCTAACATTTTATGGCAACAGTTTCAAAAGTGAACCGACATTTATCCGTCCGACGCAAAATGCGAAAACGAAACTAATAATCCTTCGGGATTCAAATCCCTTTGGACTAAAAAAAAAAAAAAAATCTGAAATCTTTCAGATTTTAACTTACGTCCAAAGGGGCGTTTTTTAACATTTTGTGTGTTACCTTTCTTTATTAAATATCATGTTCCTCGCACTTAAACCATAAGATCCAGTGCAACAGCAATATCGCAAAATAGTTTTAAAACGAGAATATCTTTAGAATTTCCGATACAGAGACTCATGCGCTGGAGATAAAAATGTTTTTTCTGCACAACGTTGCCATTGCTCGCTTTGAAATCCTTGAGTTTGTTAATCAAAAATTCGTCAAAGTTTTAAAAAATAGGAAATCGATCATAAAACGAATTTCAAATTTCAAATTTGGTTTTCCACATGCTCATATTCGTTGGAGGATAACGTTATTCAAAATTCGATGACTCTATGTACCGTTGTTTTATCACAATACGAGAAATATACATACATTTATGCAGATTTTTCATTATTTAATTTCTTCAAATATAATGCAGGACTCTAACCTTTTGTGGCAACACTTTGAAAAGTGAACCGACATTTATGAGTCCAAAGCAAAATGCCAAAACGAAACTAATAGTTTTTCGGGATTCAAATCTTTTTGGACTAAAAAAAAAAAAAAAAATCTGAAATATTTCAGATTTTAAATTACATCCAAAGGGGCGTTTTTTAACATTTTGTATGGTTCCTTTCTTTATTAAATATCATGTTCCTCGCACTTAAACCATAAGATCCAGTGCAACAGCAATATCGCAAAATAGTTTTAAAACGAGCATATCTTTAGAATTTCCGATACAGAGACTCACGCGCTGGAGATAAAAATGTTTTTTTCTGCACAACGTTGCCATTGCTCGCTTTGTAATCCTTGAGTTTGTTAATCAAAAATTCGTCAAAGTTTTAAAAAATAGGAAATCGATCGTAAAACAAATTTCAAATTTCAAATTTGGTCTTCCACATGCTCATATTCGTTGGAGGATTACGTTATTCAAAATTCGATGACTCTATGTACCGTTATTTTATGACAATGCGAGAAATATACATACATTTACGCAGATTTTCATTATTTAATTTCTTCAAATATAATGCAGGACTCTAACATTTTATGGCAACAGTTTCAAAAGTGAACCGACATTTATCCGTCCGACGCAAAATGCGAAAACGAAACTAATAATCCTTCGGGATTCAAATCCCTTTGGACTAAAAAAAAAAAAAAAAATCTGAAATCTTTCAGATTTTAACTTACGTCCAAAGGGGCGTTTTTTAACATTTTGTGTGTTACCTTTCTTTATTAAATATCATGTTCCTCGCACTTAAACCATAAGATCCAGTGCAACAGCAATATCGCAAAATAGTTTTAAAACGAGAATATCTTTAGAATTTCCGATACAGAGACTCATGCGCTGGAGATAAAAATGTTTTTTCTGCACAACGTTGCCATTGCTCGGTTTGAAATCCTTGAGTTTGTTAATCAAAAATTCGTCAAAGTTTTAAAAAATAGGAAATCGATCATAAAACGAATTTCAAATTTCAAATTTGGTTTTCCACATGCTCATATTCGTTGGAGGATAACGGTATTCAAAATTCGATGACTCTATGTACCGTTGTTTTATCACAATACGAGAAATATACATACATTTATGCAGATTTTTCATTATTTAATTTCTTCAAATATAATGCAGGACTCTAACCTTTTGTGGCAACACTTTGAAAAGTGAACCGACATTTATGAGTCCAAAGCAAAATGCCAAAACGAAACTAATAGTTTTTCGGGATTCAAATCTTTTTGGACTAAAAAAAAAAAAAAAAAATCTGAAATATTTCAGATTTTAAATTACATCCAAAGGGGCGTTTTTTAACATTTTGTATGGTTCCTTTCTTTATTAAATATCATGTTCCTCGCACTTAAACCATAAGATCCAGTGCAACAGCAATATCGCAAAATAGTTTTAAAACGAGCATATCTTTAGAATTTCCGATACAGAGACTCACGCGCTGGAGATAAAAATGTTTTTTTCTGCACAACGTTGCCATTGCTCGCTTTGTAATCCTTGAGTTTGTTAATCAAAAATTCGTCAAAGTTTTAAAAAATAGGAAATCGATCATAAAACAAATTTCAAATTTCAAATTTGGTCTTCCACATGCTCATATTCGTTGGAGGATTACGTTATTCAAAATTCGATGACTCTATGTACCGTTGTTTAATCACAATACGAGAAATATACATACATTTATGCAGATTTTTCATTATTTAATTTCTTCAAATACAATGCAGGACTCTAACATTTTATGGCAACAGTTTGGAAAGTGAACCGACATTTAATAGTCCAACGCAAAATGCCAAAACGAAGCTAATAGTTCTTCGGGATTCAAATCTTTTTGGACTAAAAAAAAAAAAAAAATCTGAAATGTTTCAGATTTTAAATTACATCCAAAGGGTGTTTTTTAATATTTTGTATGTTACCTTTCTTTATTAAATATCATGTTCCTCGCACTTAAACCATAAGATCCAGTGCAACAGCAATATCGCAAAATAGTTTTAAAACGAGCATATCTTTAGAATTTCCGATACAGAGACTCACGCGCTGGAGATAAAAATGTTTTTTCTGCACAACGTTGCCATTGCTCGCTTTGAAATCCTTGAGTTTGTTAATCAAAAATTCGTCTTTAAAAAATAGGAAATCGATCATAAAACAAATTTCAAATTTCAAATTTGGTCTTCCACATGCTCATATTCGTTGGAGGATTACGTTATTCAAAATTCGATGACTCTATGTACCGTTATTTTATGACAATGCGAGAAATATACATACATTTATGCAGATTTTCATTATTTAATTTCTTCAAATATAATGCAGGAATCTAACATTTTATGGCAACAGTTTGAAAAGTGAACCGACATTTATCCGTCCGACGCAAAATGCCAAAACGAAACTAATAGTCGTTCGGGATTCAAATCCCTTTGGACTAAAAAAAAAAAAAAAAAAATATGAACTGTTTCAGATTTTAAATTATGTCCAAAGGGGCGTTTTTTAACATTTTGTATGTTACCTTTCTTTATTAAATATCATGTTCCTCGCACTTAAACCATAAGATCCAGTGGAACAGCAATATCGCAAAATAGTTTTAAAACGAGTATATCTTCAGAATTTCCGATACAGAGACTCACGCGCTGGAGATAAAAATGTTTTTCTGCACAATGTTGCCATTGCTCGCTTTGAAATCCTTGAGTTTGTTAATCAAAAATTCGTCAAAGTTTTAAAAATAGAAAATCGATCATAAAACAAATTTCAAATTTCAAATTTGGTCTTCCACATGCTCATATTCGTTGGAGGATTACGTTATTCAAAATTCGATGACTCTATGTACCGTTATTTTATGACAATGCGAGAAATATACATACATTTACGCAGATTTTCATTATTTAATTTCTTCAAATATAATGCAGGACTCTAACATTTTATGGCAACAGTTTCAAAAGTGAACCGACATTTATCCGTCCGACGCAAAATGTGAAAACGGAACTAATAATCCTTCGGAATTCAAATCATTTTGGACTAAAAAAAAAAAAAAGAAAATCTGAAATCTTTCAGATTTTAACTTACGTCCAAAGGGGCGTTTTTTAACATTTTGTGTGTTACCTTTCTTTATTAAATATCATGTTCCTCGCACTTAAACCATAAGATCCAGTGCAACAGCAATATCGCAAAATAGTTTTAAAACGAGAATATCTTTAGAATTTCCGATACAGAGACTCATGCGCTGGAGATAAAAATGTTTTTTCTGCACAACGTTGCCATTGCTCGCTTTGAAATCCTTGAGTTTGTTAATCAAAAATTCGTCAAAGTTTTAAAAAATAGGAAATCGATCATAAAACGAATTTCAAATTTCAAATTTGGTTTTCCACATGCTCATATTCGTTGGAGGATAACGTTATTCAAAATTCGATGACTCTATGTACCGTAGTTTTATCACAATACGAGAAATATACATACATTTATGCAGATTTTTCATTATTTAATTTCTTCAAATACAATGCAGGACTCTAACATTTTATGGCAACAGTTTGGAAAGTGAACCGACATTTAATAGTCCAACGCAAAATGCCAAAACGAAGCTAATAGTTCTTCGGGATTCAAATCTTTTTGGACTAAAAAAAAAAAAAAAATCTGAAATGTTTCAGATTTTAAATTACATCCAAAGGGTGTTTTTTAATATTTTGTATGTTACCTTTCTTTATTAAATATCATGTTCCTCGCACTTAAACCATAAGATCCAGTGCAACAGCAATATCGCAAAATAGTTTTAAAACGAGCATATCTTTAGAATTTCCGATACAGAGACTCACGCGCTGGAGATAAAAATGTTTTTTCTGCACAACGTTGCCATTGCTCGCTTTGAAATCCTTGAGTTTGTTAATCAAAAATTCGTCTTTAAAAAATAGGAAATCGATCATAAAACAAATTTCAAATTTCAAATTTGGTCTTCCACATGCTCATATTCGTTGGAGGATTACGTTATTCAAAATTCGATGACTCTATGTACCGTTATTTTATGACAATGCGAGAAATATACATACATTTATGCAGATTTTCATTATTTAATTTCTTCAAATATAATGCAGGAATCTAACATTTTATGGCAACAGTTTGAAAAGTGAACCGACATTTATCCGTCCGACGCAAAATGCCAAAACGAAACTAATAGTCGTTCGGGATTCAAATCCCTTTGGACTAAAAAAAAAAAAAAAAAATATGAACTGTTTCAGATTTTAAATTATGTCCAAAGGGGCGTTTTTTAACATTTTGTATGTTACCTTTCTTTATTAAATATCATGTTCCTCGCACTTAAACCATAAGATCCAGTGCAACAGCAATATCGCAAAATAGTTTTAAAACGAGTATATCTTCAGAATTTCCGATACAGAGACTCACGCGCTGGAGATAAAAATGTTTTTCTGCACAACGTTGCCATTGCTCGCTTTGAAATCCTTGAGCTTGCTAATCAAAAATTCGTCAAAGTTTTAAAAAATAGGAAATCGATCATAAAAAAAATTTCAAATTTGGTGTTCCACATGCTCATATTCGTTGGAGGATTACGTTATTCAAAATTCGATGACTCTATGTACCGTTATTTTATGACAATGCGAGAAATATACATACATTTACGCAGATTTTCATTATTTAATTTCTTCAAATATAATGCAGGACTCTAACATTTTATGGCAACAGTTTCAAAAGTGAACCGACATTTATCCGTCCGACGCAAAATGCGAAAACGAAACTAATAATCCTTCGGGATTCAAATCCCTTTGGACTAAAAAAAAAAAAAAAAAATCTGAAATCTTTCAGATTTTAACTTACGTCCAAAGGGGCGTTTTTTAACATTTTGTGTGTTACCTTTCTTTATTAAATATCATGTTCCTCGCACTTAAACCATAAGATCCAGTGCAAGAGCAATATCGCAAAATAGTTTTAAAACGAGAATATCTTTAGAATTTCCGATACAGAGACTCATGCGCTGGAGATAAAAATGTTTTTTCTGCACAACGTTGCCATTGCTCGCTTTGAAATCCTTGAGTTTGTTAATCAAAAATTCGTCAAAGTTTTAAAAAATAGGAAATCGATCATAAAACGAATTTCAAATTTCAAATTTGGTTTTCCACATGCTCATATTCGTTGGAGGATGACGTTATTCAAAATTCGATGACTCTATGTACCGTTGTTTTATCACAATACGAGAAATATACATACATTTATGCAGATTTTTCATTATTTAATTTCTTCAAATATAATGCAGGACTCTAACATTTTATGGCAACAGTTTGAAAAGTGAACCGACATTTATGAGTCCAACGCAAAATGCCAAAACGAAACTAATAGTTCTTCGGGATTCAAATCTTTTTGGACTAAAAAAAAAAAAAAAATCTGAAATGTTTCAGATTTTAAATTACATCCAAAGGGTGTTTCTTAACATTTTGTATGTTACCTTTCTTTATTAAATATCATGTTCCTCGCACTTAAACCATAAGATCCAGTGCAACAGCAATATCGCAAAATAGTTTTAAAACGAGCATATCTTTAGAATTTCCGATACAGAGAATCACGCGCTGGAGATAAAAATGTTTTTTCTGCACAACGTTGCCATTGCTTGCTTTGAAATCCTTGAGTTTGTTAATCAAAAATTCGTCAAAGGTTTAAAAAATAGGAAATCGATCATAAAACAAATTTCAAAATTCAAATTTGGTCTTCCACATACTCATATTCGTTGGAGGATTACGTTGTTCAAAATTCGATGAGTCTATGTACCGTTGTTTTATTACAATACGAGAAATATACATACATTTATGCAGATTTTTCATTATTTAATTTCTTCAAATATAATGCAGGACTCTAACATTTTGTGGCAACAGTTTGAAAAGTGAACCGACATTTATGAGTCCAAAGGAAAATGCCAAAACGAAACTAATAGTTCTTCGGGATTCAAATCTTTTTGGACTAAAAAAAAAAAAAAAAAATGTGAAATGTTTCAGATTTTAAATTACATCCAAAGGGTGTTTTTTAACATTTTGTATGTTACCTTTCTTTATTAAATATCATGTTCCTCGCACTTAAACCATAAGATCCAGTGCAACAGCAATATCGCAAAATAGTTTTAAAACGAGCATATCTTTAGAATTTCCGATACAGAGACTCACGCGCTGGAGAAAAAAATGTTTTTTCTGCACAACGTTGCCATTGCTCGCTTTGAAATCCTTGAGTTTGTTAATCAAAAATTCGTCTTTAAAAAATAGGAAATCGATCATAAAACAAATTTCAAATTTCAATTTTGGTCTTCCACATGCTCATGTTCGTTGGAGGATTACGTTATTCAAAATTCGATGACTCTATGTACCGTTATTTTATGACAATGCGAGAAATATACATACATTTACGCAGATTTTCATTATTTAATTTCTTCAAATATAATGCAGGACTCTAACATTTTAAGGCAACAGTTTCAAAAGTGAACCGACATTTATCCGTCCGACGCAAAATGCGAAAACGAAACTAATAATCCTTCGGGATTCAAATCCCTTTGGACTAAAAAAAAAAAAAAAAAAAATCTGAAATCTTTCAGATTTTAACTTACGTCCAAAGGGGCGTTTTTTAACATTTTGTGTGTTACCTTTCTTTATTAAATATCAAGTTCCTCGCACTTAAACCATAAGATCCAGTGCAACAGCAATATCGCAAAATAGTTTTAAAACGAGAATATCTTTAGAATTTCCGATACAGAGACTCATGCGCTGGAGATAAAAATGTTTTTTCTGCACAACGTTGCCATTGCTCGCTTTGAAATCCTTGAGTTTGTTAATCAAAAATTCGTCAAAGTTTTAAAAAATAGGAAATCGATCATAAAACGAATTTCAAATTTCAAATTTGGTTTTCCACATGCTCATATTCGTTGGAGGATGACGTTATTCAAAATTCGATGACTCTATGTACCGGTGTTTTATCACAATACGAGAAATATACATACATTTATGCAGATTTTTCATTATTTAATTTCTTCAAATATAATGCAGGACTCTAACATTTTATGTCAACAGTTTGAAAAGTGAACCGACATTTATGAGTCCAACGCAAAATGCCAAAACGAAACTAATAGTTCTTCGGGATTCAAATCTTTTTGGACTAAAAAAAAAAAAAAAATCTGAAATGTTTCAGATTTTAAATTACATCCAAAGGGTGTTTCTTAAGATTTTGTATGTTACCTTTCTTTCTTAAATATCATGTTCCTCGCACTTAAACCATAAGATCCAGTGCAACAGCAATATCGCAAAATAGTTTTAAAACGAGCATATCTTTAGAATTTCCGATACAGAGACTCACGCGCTGGAGATAAAAATGTTTTTTCTGCACAACGTTGCCATTGCTTGCTTTGAAATCCTTGAGTTTGTTAATCAAAAATTCGTCAAAGGTTTAAAAAATAGGAAATCGATCATAAAACAAATTTCAAAATTCAAATTTGGTCTTCCACATACTCATATTCGTTGGAGGATTACGTTGTTCAAAATTCGATGAGTCTATGTACCGTTGTTTTATCACAATACGAGAAATATACATACATTTATGCAGATTTTTCATTATTTAATTTCTTCAAATATAATGCAGGACTCTAACATTTTGTGGCAACAGTTTGAAAAGTGAACCGACATTTATGAGTCCAAAGGAAAATGCCAAAACGAAACTAATAGTTCTTCGGGATTCAAATCTTTTTGGACTAAAAAAAAAAAAAAAAATGTGAAATGTTTCAGATTTTAAATTACATCCAAAGGGTGTTTTTTAACATTTTGTATGTTACCTTTCTTTATTAAATATCATGTTCCTCGCACTTAAACCATAAGATCCAGTGCAACAGCAATATCGCAAAATAGTTTTAAAACGAGCATATCTTTAGAATTTCCGATACAGAGACTCACGCGCTGGAGAAAAAAATGTTTTTTCTGCACAACGTTGCCATTGCTCGCTTTGAAATCCTTGAGTTTGTTAATCAAAAATTCGTCTTTAAAAAATAGGAAATCGATCATAAAACAAATTTCAAATTTCAAATTTGGTCTTCCACATGCTCATGTTCGTTGGAGGATTACGTTATTCAAAATTCGATGACTCTATGTACCGTTATTTTATGACAATGCGAGAAATATACATACATTTACGCAGATTTTCATTATTTAATTTCTTCAAATATAATGCAGGAATCTAACATTTTATGGCAACAGTTTGAAAAGTGAACCGACATTTATCGATCCGACGCAAAATGCCAAAACGAAACTAATAGTCGTTCGGGATTCAAATCCCTTTGGACTAAAAAAAAAAAAAAAAAATATGAACTGTTTCAGATTTTAAATTATGTCCAAAGGGGCGTTTTTTAACATTTTGTATGTTACCTTTCTTTATTAAATATCATGTTCCTCGCACTTAAACCATAAGATCCAGTGCAACAGCAATATCGCAAAATAGTTTTAAAACGAGTATATCTTCAGAATTTCCGATACAGAGACTCACGCGCTGGAGATAAAAATGTTTTTCTGCACAATGTTGCCATTGCTCGCTTTGAAATCCTTGAGTTTGTTAATCAAAAATTCGTCAAAGTTTTAAAAAATAGGAAATCGATCATAAAACAAATTTCAAATTTCAAATTTGGTCTTCCACATGCTCATATTCGTTGGAGGATTACGTTATTCAAAATTCGATGACTCTATGTACCGTTATTTTATGACAATGCGAGAAATATACATACATTTATGCAGATTTTCATTATTTAATTTCTTCAAATATAATGCAGGAATCTAACATTTTATGGCAACAGTTTGAAAAGTGAACCGACATTTATCCGTCCGACGCAAAATGCCAAAACGAAACTAATAGTCGTTCGGGATTCAAATCCCTTTGGACTAAAAAAAAAAAAAAAAAATATGAACTGTTTCAGATTTTAAATTATGTCCAAAGGGGCGTTTTTTAACATTTTGTATGTTACCTTTCTTTATTAAATATCATGTTCCTCGCACTTAAACCATAAGATCCAGTGCAACAGCAATATCGCAAAATAGTTTTAAAACGAGTATATCTTCAGAATTTCCGATACAGAGACTCACGCGCTGGAGATAAAAATGTTTTTCTGCACAATGTTGCCATTGCTCGCTTTGAAATCCTTGAGTTTGTTAATCAAAAATTCGTCAAAGTTTTAAAAATAGGAAATCGATCATAAAACAAATTTCAAATTTCAAATTTGGTCTTCCACATGCTCATATTCGTTGGAGGATTACGTTATTCAAAATTCGATGACTCTATGTACCGTTACTTTATGACAATGCGAGAAATATACATACATTTACGCAGATTTTTCATTATTTAATTTCTTCAAATATAATGCAGGACTCTAACCTTTTGTGGCAACACTTTGAAAAGTGAACCGACATTTATGAGTCCGACGCAAAATGCCAAAACGAAACTAATAACCCTTCGGGATTCAAATCCCTTTGGACTAAAAAAAAAAAAAAATCTGAAATGTTTCAGATTTTAAATTATGTCCAAAGCGGCGTTTTTTAACATTTTGTATATTACCTTTCTTTATTAAATATCATGTTCCTCGCACTTAAACCATAAGATCCAGTGCAACAGCAATATCGCAAAATAGTTTTAAAACGAGCATACCTTTAGAATTTCCGATACAGAGACTCACGCGCTGGAGATAAAAATGTTTTTTCTGCACAACGTTGCCATTGCTCGCTTTGAAATCCTTGAGCTTGCTAATCAAAAATTCGTCAAAATTTTAAAAAATAGGAAATCGATCATAAAAAAAATTTCAAATTTGGTCTTCCACATGCTCATATTCGTTGGAGGATTACGTTATTCAAAATTCGATGACTCTATGTACCGTTATTTTATGACAATGGGAGAAATATACATACATTTACGCAGATTTTCATTATTTAATTTCTTCAGATATAATGCAGGACTCTAACATTTTATGGCAACAGTTTCAAAAGTGAACCGACATTTATGCGTCCGACGCAAAATGCGAAAACGAAACTAATAATCCTTCGGGATTCAAATCCCTTTGGACTAAAAAAAAAAAAAAAAAAAAAAAAAAAAAAAAAAAAAAAATCTTAAATTTTTCAGATTTTAACTTACGTCCAAAGGGGCGTTTTTTAACATTTTGTGTGTTACCTTTCTTTATTAAATATCATGTTCCTCGCACTTAAACCATAAGATCCAGTGCAACAGCAATATCGTAAAATAGTTTTAAAACGAGCCTATCTTTAGAATTTCCGATACAGAGACTCACGCGCTGGAGATAAAAATGTTTTTCTGCACAACGTTGCCATTGCTCGCTTTGAAATCCTTGAGCTTGCTAATCAAAAATTCGTCAAAGTTTTAAAAAATAGGAAATCGATCATAAAAAAAATTTCAAATTTGGTGTTCCACATGCTCATATTCGTTGGAGGATTACGTTATTCAAAATTCGATGACTCTATGTACCGTTATTTTATGACAATGCGAGAAATATACATACATTTACGCAGATTTTCATTATTTAATTTCTTCAAATATAATGCAGGACTCTAACATTTTATGGCAACAGTTTCAAAAGTGAACCGACATTTATCCGTCCGACGCAAAATGCGAAAACGAAACTAATAATCCTTCGGGATTCAAATCCCTTTGGACTAAAAAAAAAAAAAAAAAATCTGAAATCTTTCAGATTTTAACTTACGTCCAAAGGGGCGTTTTTTAACATTTTGTGTGTTACCTTTCTTTATTAAATATCATGTTCCTCGCACTTAAACCATAAGATCCAGTGCAAGAGCAATATCGCAAAATAGTTTTAAAACGAGAATATCTTTAGAATTTCCGATACAGAGACTCATGCGCTGGAGATAAAAATGTTTTTTCTGCACAACGTTGCCATTGCTCGCTTTGAAATCCTTGAGTTTGTTAATCAAAAATTCGTCAAAGTTTTAAAAAATAGGAAATCGATCATAAAACGAATTTCAAATTTCAAATTTGGTTTTCCACATGCTCATATTCGTTGGAGGATGACGTTATTCAAAATTCGATGACTCTATGTACCGTTGTTTTATCACAATACGAGAAATATACATACATTTATGCAGATTTTTCATTATTTAATTTCTTCAAATATAATGCAGGACTCTAACATTTTATGGCAACAGTTTGAAAAGTGAACCGACATTTATGAGTCCAACGCAAAATGCCAAAACGAAACTAATAGTTCTTCGGGATTCAAATCTTTTTGGACTAAAAAAAAAAAAAAATCTGAAATGTTTCAGATTTTAAATTACATCCAAAGGGTGTTTCTTAACATTTTGTATGTTACCTTTCTTTATTAAATATCATGTTCCTCGCACTTAAACCATAAGATCCAGTGCAACAGCAATATCGCAAAATAGTTTTAAAACGAGCATATCTTTAGAATTTCCGATACAGAGACTCACGCGCTGGAGATAAAAATGTTTTTTCTGCACAACGTTGCCATTGCTTGCTTTGAAATCCTTGAGTTTGTTAATCAAAAATTCGTCAAAGGTTTAAAAAATAGGAAATCGATCATAAAACAAATTTCAAAATTCAAATTTGGTCTTCCACATACTCATATTCGTTGGAGGATTACGTTGTTCAAAATTCGATGAGTCTATGTACCGTTGTTTTATCACAATACGAGAAATATACATACATTTATGCAGATTTTTCATTATTTAATTTCTTCAAATATAATGCAGGACTCTAACATTTTGTGGCAACAGTTTGAAAAGTGAACCGACATTTATGAGTCCAAAGGAAAATGCCAAAACGAAACTAATAGTTCTTCGGGATTCAAATCTTTTTGGACTAAAAAAAAAAAAAAAAAATGTGAAATGTTTCAGATTTTAAATTACATCCAAAGGGTGTTTTTTAACATTTTGTATGTTACCCTTCTTTATTAAATATCATGTTCCTCGCACTTAAACCATAAGATCCAGTGCAACAGCAATATCGCAAAATAGTTTTAAAACGAGCATATCTTTAGAATTTCCGATACAGAGACTCACGCGCTGGAGAAAAAAATGTTTTTTCTGCACAACGTTGCCATTGCTCGCTTTGAAATCCTTGAGTTTGTTAATCAAAAATTCGTCTTTAAAAAATAGGAAATCGATCATAAAACAAATTTCAAATTTCAATTTTGGTCTTCCACATGCTCATGTTCGTTGGAGGATTACGTTATTCAAAATTCGATGACTCTATGTACCGTTATTTTATGACAATGCGAGAAATATACATACATTTACGCAGATTTTCATTATTTAATTTCTTCAAATATAATGCAGGAATCTAACATTTTATGGCAACAGTTTGAAAAGTGAACCGACATTTATCCGTCCGACGCAAAATGCCAAAACGAAACTAATAGTCGTTCGGGATTCAAATCCCTTTGAACTAAAAAAAAAAAAAAAAAAAAAAATGAACTGTTTCAGATTTTAAATTATGTCCAAAGGGGCGTTTTTTAACATTTTGTATGTTACCTTTCTTTATTAAATATCATGTTCCTCGCACTTAAACCATAAGATCCAGTGCAACAGCAATATCGCAAAATAGTTTTAAAACGAGCATATCTTTAGAATTTCCGATACAGAGACTCACGCGCTGGAGATAAAAATGTTTTTTTCTGCACAACGTTGCCATTGCTCGCTTTGTAATCCTTGAGTTTGTTAATCAAAAATTCGTCAAAGTTTTAAAAAATAGGAAATCGATCATAAAACAAATTTCAAATTTCAAATTTGGACTTCCACATGCTCATATTCGTTGGAGGATTACGTTATTCAAAATTCGATGACTCTATGTACCGTTATTTTATGACAATGCGAGAAATATACATACATTTACGCAGATTTTCATTATTTAATTTCTTCAAATACAATGCAGGACTCTAACATTTTATGGCAACAGTTTGGAAAGTGAACCGACATTTATGAGTCCAACGCAAAATGCCAAAACGAAACTAATAGTTCTTCGGGATTCAAATCTTTTTGGACTAAAAAAAAAAAAAAATCTGAAATGTTTCAGATTTTAAATTACATCCAAAGGGTGTTTTTTAACATTTTGTATGTTACCTTTCTTTATTAAATATCATGTTCCTCACACTTAAACCATAAGATCCAGTGCAACAGCAATATCGCAAAATAGTTTTAAAACGAGCATATCTTTAGAATTTCCGATACAGAGACTCACGCGCTGGAGATAAAAATGTTTTTTCTGCACAACGTTGCCATTGCTCGCTTTGAAATCCTTGAGTTTGTTAATCCAAAATTCTTTTTTAAAAAATAGGAAATCGATCATAAAACAAATTTCAAATTTCAAATTTGGTCTTCCACATGCTCATATTCGTTGGAGGATTACGTTATTCAAAATTCGATGACTCTATGTACCGTTATTTTATGACAATGCGAGAAATATACATACATTTACGCAGATTTTCATTATTTAATTTCTTCAAATATAATGCAGGAATCTAAAATTTTATGGCAACAGTTTGAAAAGTGAACCGACATTTATCCGTCCGACGCAAAATGCCAAAACGAAACTAATAGTCGTTCGGGATTCAAATCCCTTTGGACTAAAAAAAAAAAAAAAAAAAAAAAATATGAACTGTTTCAGATTTTAAATTATGTCCAAAGGGGCGTTTTTTAACATTTTGTATGTTACCTTTCTTTATTAAATATCATGTTCCTCGCACTTAAACCATAAGATCCAGTGCAACAGCAATATCGAAAAATAGTTTTAAAACGTGCATATCTTTAGAATTTCCGATACAGAGACTCACGCGCTGGAGAAAAAAATGTTTTTTCTGCACAACTTTGCCATTGCTCGCTTTGAAATCCTTGAGTTTGTTAATCAAAAATTCGTCTTTAAAAAATAGGAAATCGATCATAAAACAAATTTCAAATTTCAAATTTGGTCTTCCACATGCTCATGTTCGTTGGAGGATTACGTTATTCAAAATTCGATGACTCTATGTACCGTTATTTTATGACAATGCGAGAAATATACATACATTTACGCAGATTTTCATTATTTAATTTCTTCAAATATAGTGCAGGAATCTAACATTTTATGGCAACAGTTTGAAAGGTGAACCGACATTTATCCGTCCGACGCAAAATGCCAAAACGAAACTAATAGTCGTTCGGGATTCAAATCCCTTTGGACTAAAAAAAAAAAAAAAAAAATATGAACTGTTTCAGATTTTAAATTATGTCCAAAGGGGCGTTTTTTAACATTTTGTATGTTACCTTTCTTTATTAAATATCATGTTCCTCGCACTTAAACCATAAGATCCAGTGCAACAGCAATATCGCAAAATAGTTTTAAAACGAGTATATCTTCAGAATTTCCGATACAGAGACTCACGCGCTGGAGATAAAAATGTTTTTCTGCACAATGTTGCCATTGCTCGCTTTGAAATCCTTGAGTTTGTTAATCAAAAATTCGTCAAAGTTTTAAAAAATAGGAAATCGATCATAAAACAAATTTCAAATTTCAAATTTGGTCTTCCACATGCTCATATTCGTTGGAGGATTACGTTATTCAAAATTCGATGACTCTATGTACCGTTATTTTATGACAATGCGAGAAATATACATACATTTACGCAGATTTTCATTATTTAATTTCTTCAAATATAATGCAGGACTCTAACCTTTTGTGGCAACAGTTTCAAAAGTGAACCGACATTTATCCGTCCGACGCAAAATGCGAAAACGGAACTAATAATGATTCGGGATTCAAATCCCTTTGGACTAAAAAAAAAAAAAAAAAAAAAAAAAAAAAAAAAAAAAAAAAAAAAATCTGAAATTTTTCAGATTTTAACTTACGTCCAAAGGGGCGTTTTTTAACATTTTGTGTGTTACCTTTCTTTATTAAATATCATGTTCCTCGCACTTAAACCATAAGATCCAGTGCAACAGCAATATCGTAAAATAGTTTTAAAACGAGCCTATCTTTAGAATTTCCGATACAGAGACTCACGCGCTGGAGATAAAAATGTTTTTCTGCACAACGTTGCCATTGCTCGCTTTGAAATCCTTGAGCTTGCTAATCAAAAATTCGTCAAAGTTTTAAAAAATAGGAAATCGATCATAAAAAAAATTTCAAATTTGGTGTTCCACATGCTCATATTCGTTGGAGGATTACGTTATTCAAAATTCGATGACTCTGTGTACCGTTATTTTATGACAATGGGAGAAATATACATACATTTACGCAGATTTTCATTATTTAATTTCTTCAGATATAATGCAGGACTCTAACATTTTATGGCAACAGTTTCAAAAGTGAACCGACATTTATCCGTCCGACGCAAAATGCGAAAACCAAACTAATAATCCTTCGGGATTCAAATCCCTTTGGACTAAAAAAAAAAAAAAAAAAATCTGAAATTTTTCAGATTTTAACTTACGTCCAAAGGGGCGTTTTTTAACATTTTGTGTGTTACCTTTCTTTATTAAATATCATGTTCCTCGCACTTAAACCATAAGATCCAGTGCAACAGCAATATCGCAAAATAGTTTTAAAACGAGAATATCTTTAGAATTTCCGATACAGAGACTCACGCGCTGGAGATAAAAATGTTTTTTCTGCACAACGTTGCCATTGCTCGCTTTGAAATCCTTGAGTTTGTTAATCAAAAATTCGTCAAAGTTTTAAAAAATAGGAAATCGATCATAAAACGAATTTCAAATTTCAAATTTGGTTTTCCACATGCTCATATTCGTTGGAGGATGACGTTATTCAAAATTCGATGACTCTATGTACCGTTGTTTTATCACAATACGAGAAATATACATACATTTATGCAGATTTTTCATTATTTAATTTCTTCAAATATAATGCAGGACTCTAACCTTTTGTGGCAACACTTTGAAAAGTGAACCGACATTTATGAGTCCGACGCAAAATGCCAAAACGAAACTAATAACCCTTCGGGATTCAAATCCCTTTGGACTAAAAAAAAAAAAAATCTGAAATGTTTCAGATTTTAAATTATGTCCAAAGCGGCATTTTTTAACATTTTGTATATTATCTTTCTTTATTAAATATCATGTTCCTCGCACTTAAACCATAAGATCCAGTGCAACAGCAATATCGCAAAATAGTTTTAAAACGAGCATACCTTTAGAATTTCCGATACAGAGACTCACGCGCTGGAGATAAAAATGTTTTTTCTGCACAACGTTGCCATTGCTCGCTTTGAAATCCTTGAGCTTGCTAATCAAAAATTCGTCAAAATTTTAAGAAATAGGAAATAGATCATAAAAAAAATTTCAAATTTGGTCTTCCACATGCTCATATTCGTTGGAGGATTACGTTATTCAAAATTCGATGACTCTATGTACCGTTATTTTATGACAATGGGAGAAATATACATACATTTACGCAGATTTTCATTATTTAATTTCTTCAGATATAATGCAGGACTCTAACATTTTATGGCAACAGTTTCAAAAGTGAACCGACATTTATCCGTCCGACGCAAAATGCGAAAACGAAACTAATAATCCTTCGGGATTCAAATCCCTTTGGACTAAAAAAAAAAAAAAAAAAAAAAAAAAAAAAAAAAAAAAAAAAAAATCTGAAATTTTTCAGATTTTAACTTACGTCCAAAGGGGCGTTTTTTAACATTTTGTGTGTTACCTTTCTTTATTAAATATGTTCCTCGCACTTAAACCATAAGATCCAGTGCAACAGCAATATCGTAAAATAGTTTTAAAACGAGCCTATCTTTAGAATTTCCGATACAGAGACTCACGCGCTGGAGATAAAAATGTTTTTCTGCACAACGTTGCCATTGCTCGCTTTGAAATCCTTGAGCTTGCTAATCAAAAATTCGTCAAAGTTTTAAAAAATAGGAAATCGATCATAAAAAAAATTTCAAATTTGGTGTTCCACATGCTCATATTCGTTGGAGGATTACGTTATTCAAAATTCGATGACTCTATGTACCGTTATTTTATGACAATGGGAGAAATATACATACATTTACGCAGATTTTCATTATTTAATTTCTTCAGATATAATGCAGGACTCTAACATTTTATGGCAACAGTTTCAAAAGTGAACCGACATTTATCCGTCCGACGCAAAATGCGAAAACCAAACTAATAATCCTTCGGGTTTCAAATCCCTTTGGACTAAAAAAAAAAAAAAAAAAAAATCTGAAATTTTTCAGATTTTAACTTACGTCCAAAGGGGCGTTTTTTAACATTTTGTGTGTTACCTTTCTTTATTAAATATCATGTTCCTCGCACTTAAACCATAAGATCCAGTGCAACAGCAATATCGCAAAATAGTTTTAAAACGAGAATATCTTTAGAATTTCCGATACAGAGACTCACGCGCTGGAGATAAAAATGTTTTTTCTGCACAACGTTGCCATTGCTCGCTTTGAAATCCTTGAGTTTGTTAATCAAAAATTCGTCAAAGTTTTATAAAATAGGAAATCGATCATAAAACGAATTTCAAATTTCAAATTTGGTTTTCCACATGCTCATATTCGTTGGAGGATGACGTTATTCAAAATTCGATGACTCTATGTACCGTTGTTTTATCACAATACGAGAAATATACATACATTTATGCAGATTTTTCATTATTTAATTTCTTCAAATATAATGTAGGACTCTAACCTTTTGTGGCAACACTTTGAAAAGTGAACCGACATTTATGAGTCCGACGCAAAATGCCAAAACGAAACTAATAACCCTTCGGGATTCAAATCCCTTTGGACTAAAAAAAAAAAAAAATCTGAAATGTTTCAGATTTTAAATTATGTCCAAAGGGGCGTTTTTTAACATTTTGTATATTACATTTCTTTATTAAATATCATGTTCCTCGCACTTAAACCATAAGATCCAGTGCAACAGCAATATCGCAAAATAGTTTTAAAACGAGCATACCTTTAGAATTTCCGATACAGAGACTCACGCGCTGGAGATAAAAATGTTTTTTCTGCACAACGTTGCCATTGCTCGCTTTGAAATCCTTGAGTTTGTTAATCAAAAATTCGTCAAAGGTTTAAAAAATAGGAAATCGATCATAAAACAAATTTCAAATTTCAAATTTGGTCTTCCACATACTCATATTCGTTGGAGGATTACGTTGTTCAAAATTCGATGAGTCTATGTACCGTTGTTTTATCACAATACGAGAAATATACATACATTTATGCAGATTTTTCATTATTTAATTTCTTCAAATATAATGCAGGACTCTAACATTTTGTGGCAACAGTTTGAAAAGTGAACCGACATTTATGAGTCCAAAGCAAAATGCCAAAACGAAACTAATAGTTCTTCGGGATTCAAATCTTTTTGGACTAAAAAAAAAAAAAAATCTGAAATGTTTCAGATTTTAAATTACATCCAAAGGGTGTTTTTTAACATTTTGTATGTTACCTTTCTTTATTAAATATCATGTTCCTCGAACTTAAACCATAAGATCCAGTGCAACAGCAATATCGCAAAATAGTTTTAAAACGAGCATATCTTTAGAATTTAAGATACAGAGACTCACGCGCTGGAGATAAAAATGTTTTTTCTGCACAACGTTGCCATTGCTCGCTTTGAAATCCTTGAGTTTGTTAATCAAAAATTCTTCTTTAAAAAATAGGAAATCGATCATAAAACAAATTTCAAATTTCAAATTTGGTCTTCCACATGCTCATATTCGTTGGAGGATTACGTTATTCAAAATTCGATGACTCTATGTACCGTTATTTTATGACAATACGAGAAATATACATACATTTACGCAGATTTTCATTATTTAATTTCTTCAAATATAATGCAGGAATCTAAAATTTTATGGCAACAGTTTGAAAAGTGAACCGACATTTATCCGTCCGACGCAAAATGCCAAAACGAAACTAATAGTCGTTCGGGATTCAAATCCCTTTGGACTAAAAAAAAAAAAAAAAAAAATATGAACTGTTTCAGATTTTAAATTATGTCCAAAGGGGCGTTTTTTAACATTTTGTATGTTACCTTTCTTTATTAAATATCATGTTCCTCGCACTTAAACCATAAGATCCAGTGCAACAGCAATATCGTAAAATAGTTTTAAAACGAGCCTATCTTTAGAATTTCCGATACAGAGACTCACGCGCTGGAGATAAAAATGTTTTTCTGCACAACGTTGCCATTGCTCGCTTTGAAATCCTTGAGCTTGCTAATCAAAAATTCGTCAAAGTTTTAAAAAATAGGAAATCGATCATAAAAAAAATTTCAAATTTGGTGTTCCACATGCTCATATTCGTTGGAGGATTACGTTATTCAAAATTCGATGACTCTATGTACCGTTATTTTATGACAATGGGAGAAATATACATACATTTACGCAGATTTTCATTATTTAATTTCTTCAGATATAATGCAGGACTCTAACATTTTATGGCAACAGTTTCAAAAGTGAACCGACATTTATCCGTCCGACGCAAAATGCGAAAACCAAACTAATAATCCTTCGGGATTCAAATCCCTTTGGACTAAAAAAAAAAAAAAAAAAAATCTGAAATTTTTCAGATTTTAACTTACGTCCAAAGGGGCGTTTTTTAACATTTTGTGTGTTACCTTTCTTTATTAAATATCATGTTCCTCGCACTTAAACCATAAGATCCAGTGCAACAGCAATATCGCAAAATAGTTTTAAAACGAGAATATCTTTAGAATTTCCGATACAGAGACTCACGCGCTGGAGATAAAAATGTTTTTTCTGCACAACGTTGCCATTGCTCGCTTTGAAATCCTTGAGTTTGTTAATCAAAAATTCGTCAAAGTTTTATAAAATAGGAAATCGATCATAAAACGAATTTCAAATTTCAAATTTGGTTTTCCACATGCTCATATTCGTTGGAGGATGACGTTATTCAAAATTCGATGACTCTATGTACCGTTGTTTTATCACAATACGAGAAATATACATACATTTATGCAGATTTTTCATTATTTAATTTCTTCAAATATAATGTAGGACTCTAACCTTTTGTGGCAACACTTTGAAAAGTGAACCGACATTTATGAGTCCGACGCAAAATGCCAAAACGAAACTAATAACCCTTCGGGATTCAAATCCCTTTGGACTAAAAAAAAAAAAAAATCTGAAATGTTTCAGATTTTAAATTATGTCCAAAGGGGCGTTTTTTAACATTTTGTATATTACCTTTCTTTATTAAATATCATGTTCCTCGCACTTAAACCATAAGATCCAGTGCAACAGCAATATCGCAAAATAGTTTTAAAACGAGCATACCTTTAGAATTTCCGATACAGAGACTCACGCGCTGGAGATAAAAATGTTTTTTCTGCACAACGTTGCCATTGCTCGCTTTGAAATCCTTGAGTTTGTTAATCAAAAATTCGTCAAAGTTTTAAAAAATAGGAAATCGATCATAAAACAAATTTCAAATTTCAAATTTGGTCTTCCACATACTCATATTCGTTGGAGGATTACGTTGTTCAAAATTCGATGAGTCTATGT
Organism: Stegodyphus dumicola; assembly: GCF_044657685.1. Classification (NCBI taxonomy): domain Eukaryota; kingdom Metazoa; phylum Arthropoda; class Arachnida; order Araneae; family Eresidae; genus Stegodyphus; species Stegodyphus dumicola. The sequence continues at coordinate 27,962,478 of NC_140778.1, forward strand.
ACCGTTGTTTTATCACAATACGAGAAATATACATACATTTATGCAGATTTTTCATTATTTAATTTCTTCAAATATAATGCAGGACTCTAACATTTTGTGGCAACAGTTTGAAAAGTGAACCGACATTTATGAGTCCAAAGCAAAATGCCAAAACGAAACTAATAGTTCTTCGGGATTCAAATATTTTTGGACTAAAAAAAAAAAAAAATCTGAAATATTTCAGATTTTAAATTACATCCAAAGGGGCGTTTTTTAACATTTTGTATGTTACCTTTCTTTATTAAATATCATGTTCCTCGCACTTAAACCATAAGATCCAGTGCAACAGCAATATCGCAAAATAGTTTTAAAACGAGCATATCTTTAGAATTTCCGATACAGAGACTCACGCGCTGGAGATAAAAATGTTTTTTTCTGCACAACGATGCCATTGCTCGCTTTGTAATCCTTGAGTTTGTTAATCAAAAATTCGTCAAAGTTTTAAAAAATAGGAAATCGATCATAAAATAAATTTCAAATTTCAAATTTGGTCTTCCACATGCTCATATTCGTTGGAGGATTACGTTATTCAAAATTCGATGACTCTATGTACCGTTATTTTATGACAATGCGAGAAATATACTTACATTTACGCAGATTTTCATTATTTAATTTCTTCAAATACAATGCAGGACTCTAACATTTTATGGCAACAGTTTGGAAAGTGAACTGACATTTATGAGTCCAACGCAAAATGCCAAAACGAAACTAATAGTTCTTCGGGATTCAAATCTTTTTGGACTAAAAAAAAAAAAAAAAATCTGAAATGTTTCAGATTTTAAATTACATCCAAAGGGTGTTTTTTAACATTTTGTATGTTACCTTTCTTTATTAAATATCATGTTCCTCGCACTTAAACCATAAGATCCAGTGCAACAGCAATATCGCAAAATAGTTTTAAAACGAGCATATCTTTAGAATTTCCGATACAGAGACTCACGCGCTGGAGATAAAAATGTTTTTTCTGCACAACGTTGCCATTGCTCGCTTTGAAATCCTTGAGTTTGTTAATCCAAAATTCTTCTTTAAAAAATAGGAAATCGATCATAAAACAAATTTCAAATTTCAAATTTGGTCTTCCACATGCTCATATTCGTTGGAGGATTACGTTATTCAAAATTCGATGACTCTATGTACCGTTATTTTATGACAATGCGAGAAATATACATACATTTACGCAGATTTTCATTATTTAATTTCTTCAAATATAATGCAGGAATCTAAAATTTTATGGCAACAGTTTGAAAAGTGAACCGACATTTATCCGTCCGACGCAAAATGCCAAAATGAAACTAATAGTCGTTCGGGATTCAAATCCCTTTGGACTAAAAAAAAAAAAAAAAAAATATGAACTGTTTCAGATTTTAAATTATGTCCAAAGGGGCGTTTTTTAACATTTTGTATGTTACCTTTCTTTATTAAATATCATGTTCCTCGCACTTAAACCATAAGATCCAGTGCAACAGCAATATCGCAAATTAGTTTTAAAACGAGCATATCTTTAGAATTTCCGATACAGAGACTCACGCGCTGGAGATAAAAATGTTTTTTTCTGCACAACGTTGCCATTGCTCGCTTTGTAATCCTTGAGTTTGTTAATCAAAAATTCGTCAAAGTTTTAAAAAATAGGAAATCGATCATAAAACAAATTTCAAATTTCAAATTTGGTCTTCCACATGCTCATATTCGTTGGAGGATTACGTTATTCGAAATTCGATGACTCTATGTACCGTTATTTTATAACAATGCGAGAAATATACATACATTTACGCAGATTTTCATTATTTAATTTCTTCAAATATAATGCAGGACTCTAACATTTTATGGCAAGAGTTTCAAAAGTGAACCGACATTTATCCGTCCGACGCAAAATGCGAAAACGAAACTAATAATCCTTCGGGATTCAAATCCCTTTGGACTAAAAAAAAAAAAAAAAAAAAATCTGAAATCTTTCAGATTTTAACTTACGTCCAAAGGGGCGTTTTTTAACATTTTGTGTGTTACCTTTCTTTATTAAATATCATGTTCCTCGCACTTAAACCATAAGATCCAGTGCAACAGCAATATCGCAAAATAGTTTTAAAACGAGAATATCTTTAGAATTTCCGATACAGAGACTCACGCGCTGGAGATAAAAATGTTTTTTCTGCACAACGTTGCCATTGCTCGCTTTGAAATCCTTGAGTTTGTTAATCAAAAATTCGTCAAAGTTTTAAAAAATAGGAAATCGATCATAAAACGAATTTCAAATTTCAAATTTGGTTTTCCACATGCTCATACTCGTTGGAGGATGACGTTATTCAAAATTCGATGACTCTATGTACCGTTGTTTTATCACAATACGAGAAATATACATACATTTATGCAGATTTTTCATTATTTAATTTCTTTAAATATAATGCAGGACTCTAAACTTTTGTGGCAACACTTTGAAAAGTGAACCGACATTTATGAGTCCGACGCAAAATGCCAAAACGAAACTAATAATCCTTCGGGATTCAAATCCCTTTGGACTAAAAAAAAAAAAAAATCTGAAATGTTTCAGATTTTAAATTATGTCCAAAGGGGCGTTTTTTAACATTTTGTATATTACCTTTCTTTATTAAATATCATGTTCCTCGCACTTAAACCAGAAGATCCAGTGCAACAGCAATATCGCAAAATAGTTTTAAAACGAGCATATCTTTAGAATTTCCGATAGAGAGACTCACGCGCTGGAGATAAAAATGTTTTTTTCTGCACAACGTTGCCATTGCTCGCTTTGTAATCCTTGAGTTTGTTAATCAAAAATTCGTCAAAGTTTTAAAAAATAGGAAATCGATCATAAAACAAATTTCAAATTTCAAATTTGGTCTTCCACATGCTCATATTCGTTGGAGGATTACGTTATTCAAAATTCGATGACTCTATGTACCGTTATTTTATGACAATGCGAGAAATATACATACATTTACGCAGATTTTCATTATTTAATTTCTTCAAATACAATGCAGGACTCTAACATTTTATGGCAACAGTTTGAAAAGTGAACCGACATTTATGAGTCCAACGCAAAATGCCAAAACGAAACTAATAGTTCTTCGGGATTCAAATTTTTTGGACTAAAAAAAAAAAAAATCTGAAATGTTTCAGATTTTAAATTACATCCAAAGGGTGTTTTTTAACATTTTGTATATTACCTTTCTTTATTAAATATCATGTTCCTCGCACTTAAACCATAAGATCCAGTGCAACAGCAATATCGCAAAATAGTTTTAAAACGAGCATACCTTTAGAATTTCCGATACAGAGACTCACGCGCTGGAGATAAAAATGTTTTTTCTGCACAACGTTGCCATTGCTCGCTTTGAAATCCTTGAGTTTGTTAATCAAAAATTCGTCAAGTTTTAAAAAATAGGAAATCGATCATAAAACAAATTTCAAATTTCAAATTTGGTCTTCCACATGCTCATATTCGTTGGAGGATTACGTTATTCAAAATTCGATGACTCTACGTACCGTTATTTTATGACAATGCGAGAAATATACATACATTTACGCAGATTTTCATTATTTAATTTCTTCAAATACAATGCAGGACTCTAACATTTTATGGCAACAGTTTGAAAAGTGAACCGACATTTATGAGTCCAACGCAAAATGCCAAAACGAAACTAATAGTCCTTCGGGATTGAAATCTTTTTGGACTAAAAAAAAAAAAAAATCTGAAATGTTTCAGATTTTAAATTACATCCAAAGGGGCGTTATTTAACATTTTGTGTGTTACCTTTCTTTATTAAATTTCATGTTCCTCGCACTTAAGCCATAAGATACAGTGCAACAGCAATATCGCAAAATAGATTTAAAACGAGCATATCTTTAGAATTTCCGATACAGAGACTCACGCGCTGGAGATAAAAATGTTTTTCTGCACAACGTTGCCATTGCTCGCTTTGAAATCCTTGAGTTTGTTAATCAAAAATTCGTCAAAGGTTTAAAAAATAGGAAATCGATCATAAAACAAATTTCAAATTTCAAATTTGGTCTTCCACATACAATCGTTGGAGGATTACGTTGTTCAAAATTCGATGAGTCTATGTACCGTTGTTTTATCACAATACGAGAAATATACATACATTTATGCAGATTTTTCATTATTTAATTTCTTCAAATATAATGCAGGACTCTAACATTTTTTGGCAACAGTTTGAAAAGTGAACCGACATTTATGAGTCCAACGCAAAATGCCAAAACGAAACTAATAGTTCTTCGGGATTCAAATCTTTTTGGAATAAAAAAAAAAAAAAATCTGAAATGTTTCAGATTTTAAATTACATCCAAAGGGTGTTTTTTAACATTTTGTATGTTACCTTTCTTTATTAAATATCATGTTCCTCGCACTTAAACCATAAGATCCAGTGCAACAGCAATATCGCAAAATAGTTTTAAAACGAGCATATCTTTAGAATTTCCGATACAGAGACTCACGCGCTGGAGATAAAAATGTTTTTCTGCACAACGTTGCCATTGCTCGCTTTGAAATCCTTGAGTTTGTTAATCAAAAATTCGTCAAAGTTTTAAAAAATAGGAAATCGATCATAAAACAAATTTCAAATTTCAAAGTTGGTCTTCCACATGTTCATATTCGTTGGAGGATTACGTTATTCAAAATTCGATGACTCTATGTACCGTTATTTTATGACAATGGGAGAAATATACATACATTTACGCAGATTTTCATTATTTAATTTCTTCAAATATAATGCAGGACTCTAACATTTTGTGGCAACAGTTTGAAAAGTGAACCGACATTTATCCGTCCGACGCAAAATGCCAAAACGAAACTAATAGTTCTTCGGGATTCAAATCCCTTTGGACTAAAAAAAAAAAAAAAAATATGAACTGCTTCAGATTTTAAATTATGTCCAAAGGGGCGTTTTTTAGCATTTTGTATGTTACCTTTCTTTATTAAATATCATGTTCCTCGCACTTAAACCATAAGATCCAGTGCAACAGCAATATCGCAAAATAGTTTTAAAACGAGCATATCTTTAGAATTTCCGATACAGAGACTCACGCGCTGGAGATAAAAATGTTTTTCTGCACAACGTTGCCATTGCTCGCTTTGATATCCTTGAGCTTGTTAATCAAAAATTCGTCAAAGTTTTAAAAAATAGGAAATCGATCATAAAACAAATTTCAAATTTGGTCTTCCACATGCTCATATTCGTTGGAGGATTACGTTACTCAAAATACGATGACTCTATGTACCGTTATTTTATGACAATGCGAGAAATATACATACATTTACGCAGATTTTCATTATTTAATTTCTTCAAATATAATGCAGGACTCTAGCATTTTATGGCAACAATTTGAAAAGTGAACCGACATTTATCCGTCCGACGCAAAATGCCAAAACGAAACTAATAGTTCTTCGGGATTCAAATCCCTTTGGACTAAAAAAAAAAAAATATGAACTGTTTCAGATTTTAAATTATGTCCAAAGGGGCGTTTTTTAACATTTTGTATGTTACCTTTCTTTATTAAATATCATGTTCCTCGCACTTAAACCATAAGATCCAGTGCAACAGCAATATCGCAAAATAGTTTTAAAACGAGCATATCTTTAGAATTTCCGATACAGAGACTCACGCGCTGGAGATAAAAATGTTTTTTCTGCACAACGTTGCCATTGCTCGCTTTGAAATCCTTGAGTTTGTTAATCCAAAATTCTTCTTTAAAAAATAGGAAATCGATCATAAAACAAATTTCAAATTTCAAATTTGGTCTTTCACATGCTCATATTCGTTGGAGGATTACGTTATTCAAAATTCGATGACTCTATGTACCGTTATTTTATGACAATGCGAGAAATATACATACATTTACGCAGATTTTCATTATTTAATTTCTTCAAATATAATGCAGGAATCTAAAATTTTATGGCAACAGTTTGAAAAATGAACCGACATTTATCCGTCCGACGCAAAATGCCAAAACGAAACTAATAGTCGTTCGGGATTCAAATCCCTTTGGACTAAAAAAAAAAAAAAAAAAAAATATGAACTGTTTCAGATTTTAAATTATGTCCAAAGGGGCGTTTTTTAACATTTTGTATGTTACCTTTCTTTATTAAATATCATGTTCCTCGCACTTAAACCATAAGATCCAGTGCAACAGCAATATCGCAAAATAGTTTTAAAACGAGCATATCTTTAGAATTTCCGATACAGAGACTCACGCGCTGGAGATAAAAATGTTTTTTTCTGCACAACGTTGCCATTGCTCGCTTTGTAATCCTTGAGTTTGTTAATCAAAAATTCGTCAAAGTTTTAAAAAATAGGAAATCGATCATAAAACAAATTTCAAATTTCAAATTTGGTCTTCCACATGCTCATATTCGTTGGAGGATTACGTTATTCAAAATTCGATGACTCTATGTACCGTTATTTTATAACAATGCGAGAAATATACATACATTTACGCAGATTTTCATTATTTAATTTCTTCAAATATAATGCAGGACTCTAACATTTTATGGCAAGAGTTTCAAAAGTGAACCGACATTTATCCGTCCGACGCAAAATGCGAAAACGAAACTAATAATCCTTCGGGATTCAAATCCCTTTGGACTAAAAAAAAAAAAAAAAAAAATCTGAAATCTTTCAGATTTTAACTTACGTCCAAAGGGGCGTTTTTTAACATTTTGTGTGTTACCTTTCTTTATTAAATATCATGTTCCTCGCACTTAAACCATAAGATCCAGTGCAACAGCAATATCGCAAAATAGTTTTAAAACGAGAATATCTTTAGAATTTCCGATACAGAGACTCACGCGCTGGAGATAAAAATGTTTTTTCTGCACAACGTTGCCATTGCTCGCTTTGAAATCCTTGAGTTTGTTAATCAAAAATTCGTCAAAGTTTTAAAAAATAGGAAATCGATCATAAAACGAATTTCAAATTTCAAATTTGGTTTTCCACATGCTCATACTCGTTGGAGGATGACGTTATTCAAAATTCGATGACTCTATGTACCGTTGTTTTATCACAATACGAGAAATATACATACATTTATGCAGATTTTTCATTATTTAATTTCTTTAAATATAATGCAGGACTCTAAACTTTTGTGGCAACACTTTGAAAAGTGAACCGACATTTATGAGTCCGACGCAAAATGCCAAAACGAAACTAATAATCCTTCGGGATTCAAATCCCTTTGGACTAAAAAAAAAAAAAAATCTGAAATGTTTCAGATTTTAAATTATGTCCAAAGGGGCGTTTTTTAACATTTTGTATATTACCTTTCTTTATTAAATATCATGTTCCTCGCACTTAAACCAGAAGATCCAGTGCAACAGCAATATCGCAAAATAGTTTTAAAACGAGCATATCTTTAGAATTTCCGATAGAGAGACTCACGCGCTGGAGATAAAAATGTTTTTTTCTGCACAACGTTGCCATTGCTCGCTTTGTAATCCTTGAGTTTGTTAATCAAAAATTCGTCAAAGTTTTAAAAAATAGGAAATCGATCATAAAACAAATTTCAAATTTCAAATTTGGTCTTCCACATGCTCATATTCGTTGGAGGATTACGTTATTCAAAATTCGATGACTCTATGTACCGTTATTTTATGACAATGCGAGAAATATACATACATTTACGCAGATTTTCATTATTTAATTTCTTCAAATACAATGCAGGACTCTAACATTTTATGGCAACAGTTTGAAAAGTGAACCGACATTTATGAGTCCAACGCAAAATGCCAAAACGAAACTAATAGTTCTTCGGGATTCAAATTTTTTGGACTAAAAAAAAAAAAATCTGAAATGTTTCAGATTTTAAATTACATCCAAAGGGTGTTTTTTAACATTTTGTATATTACCTTTCTTTATTAAATATCATGTTCCTCGCACTTAAACCATAAGATCCAGTGCAACAGCAATATCGCAAAATAGTTTTAAAACGAGCATACCTTTAGAATTTCCGATACAGAGACTCACGCGCTGGAGATAAAAATGTTTTTTCTGCACAACGTTGCCATTGCTCGCTTTGAAATCCTTGAGTTTGTTAATCAAAAATTCGTCAAGTTTTAAAAAATAGGAAATCGATCATAAAACAAATTTCAAATTTCAAATTTGGTCTTCCACATACAATCGTTGGAGGATTACGTTGTTCAAAATTCGATGAGTCTATGTACCGTTGTTTTATCACAATACGAGAAATATACATACATTTATGCAGATTTTTCATTATTTAATTTCTTCAAATATAATGCAGGACTCTAACATTTTATGGCAACAGTTTGAAAAGTGAACCGACATTTATGAGTCCAACGCAAAATGCCAAAACGAAACTAATAGTTCTTCGGGATTCAAATCTTTTTGGAATAAAAAAAAAAAAAATCTGAAATGTTTCAGATTTTAAATTACATCCAAAGGGTGTTTTTTAACATTTTGTATGTTACCTTTCTTTATTAAATATCATGTTCCTCGCACTTAAACCATAAGATCCAGTGCAACAGCAATATCGCAAAATAGTTTTAAAACGAGCATATCTTTAGAATTTCCGATACAGAGACTCACGCGCTGGAGATAAAAATGTTTTTTTTTTTGCACAACGTTGCCATTGCTCGCTTTGAAATCCTTGAATTTGTTAATCAAAAATTCGTCAAAGTTTTAAAAAATAGGAAATCGATCATAAAACAAATTTCAAATTTCAAATTTGGTCTTCCACATGCTCATATTCGTTGGAGGATTACGTTATTCAAAATTCGATGACTCTATGTACCGTTATTTTATGACAATGCGAGAAATATACATACATTTACGCAGATTTTCATTATTTAATTTCTTCAAATATAATGCAGGACTCTAGCATTTTATGGCAACAATTTGAAAAGTGAACCGACATTTATCCGTCCGACGCAAAATGCCAAAACGAAACTAATAGTTCTTCGGGATTCAAATCCCTTTGGACTAAAAAAAAAAAAATATGAACTGTTTCAGATTTTAAATTATGTCCAAAGGGGCGTTTTTTAACATTTTGTATGTTACCTTTCTTTATTAAATATCATGTTCCTCGCACTTAAACCATAAGATCCAGTGCAACAGCAATATCGCAAAATAGTTTTAAAACGAGCATATCTTTAGAATTTCCGATACAGAGACTCACGCGCTGGAGATAAAAATGTTTTTTCTGCACAACGTTGCCATTGCTCGCTTTGAAATCCTTGAGTTTGTTAATCCAAAATTCTTCTTTAAAAAATAGGAAATCGATCATAAAACAAATTTCAAATTTCAAATTTGGTCTTTCACATGCTCATATTCGTTGGAGGATTACGTTATTCAAAATTCGATGACTCTATGTACCGTTATTTTATGACAATGCGAGAAATATACATACATTTACGCAGATTTTCATTATTTAATTTCTTCAAATATAATGCAGGAATCTAAAATTTTATGGCAACAGTTTGAAAAATGAACCGACATTTATCCGTCCGACGCAAAATGCCAAAACGAAACTAATAGTCGTTCGGGATTCAAATCCCTTTGGACTAAAAAAAAAAAAAAAAAAAAATATGAACTGTTTCAGATTTTAAATTATGTCCAAAGGGGCGTTTTTTAACATTTTGTATGTTACCTTTCTTTATTAAATATCATGTTCCTCGCACTTAAACCATAAGATCCAGTGCAACAGCAATATCGCAAAATAGTTTTAAAACGAGCATATCTTTAGAATTTCCGATACAGAGACTCACGCGCTGGAGATAAAAATGTTTTTTTTCTGCACAACGTTGCCATTGCTCGCTTTGTAATCCTTGAGTTTGTTAATCAAAAATTCGTCAAAGTTTTAAAAAATAGGAAATCGATCATAAAACAAATTTCAAATTTCAAATTTGGTCTTCCACATGCTCATATTCGTTGGAGGATTACGTTATTCAAAATTCGATGACTCTATGTACCGTTATTTTATAACAATGCGAGAAATATACATACATTTACGCAGATTTTCATTATTTAATTTCTTCAAATATAATGCAGGACTCTAACATTTTATGGCAAGAGTTTCAAAAGTGAACCGACATTTATCCGTCCGACGCAAAATGCGAAAACGAAACTAATAATCCTTCGGGATTCAAATCCCTTTGGACTAAAAAAAAAAAAAAAAAAAATCTGAAATCTTTCAGATTTTAACTTACGTCCAAAGGGGCGTTTTTTAACATTTTGTGTGTTACCTTTCTTTATTAAATATCATGTTCCTCGCACTTAAACCATAAGATCCAGTGCAACAGCAATATCGCAAAATAGTTTTAAAACGAGAATATCTTTAGAATTTCCGATACAGAGACTCACGCGCTGGAGATAAAAATGTTTTTTCTGCACAACGTTGCCATTGCTCGCTTTGAAATCCTTGAGTTTGTTAATCAAAAATTCGTCAAAGTTTTAAAAAATAGGAAATCGATCATAAAACGAATTTCAAATTTCAAATTTGGTTTTCCACATGCTCATACTCGTTGGAGGATGACGTTATTCAAAATTCGATGACTCTATGTACCGTTGTTTTATCACAATACGAGAAATATACATACATTTATGCAGATTTTTCATTATTTAATTTCTTTAAATATAATGCAGGACTCTAAACTTTTGTGGCAACACTTTGAAAAGTGAACCGACATTTATGAGTCCGACGCAAAATGCCAAAACGAAACTAATAATCCTTCGGGATTCAAATCCCTTTGGACTAAAAAAAAAAAAAAATCTGAAATGTTTCAGATTTTAAATTATGTCCAAAGGGGCGTTTTTTAACATTTTGTATATTACCTTTCTTTATTAAATATCATGTTCCTCGCACTTAAACCAGAAGATCCAGTGCAACAGCAATATCGCAAAATAGTTTTAAAACGAGCATATCTTTAGAATTTCCGATAGAGAGACTCACGCGCTGGAGATAAAAATGTTTTTTTCTGCACAACGTTGCCATTGCTCGCTTTGTAATCCTTGAGTTTGTTAATCAAAAATTCGTCAAAGTTTTAAAAAATAGGAAATCGATCATAAAACAAATTTCAAATTTCAAATTTGGTCTTCCACATGCTCATATTCGTTGGAGGATTACGTTATTCAAAATTCGATGACTCTATGTACCGTTATTTTATGACAATGCGAGAAATATACATACATTTACGCAGATTTTCATTATTTAATTTCTTCAAATACAATGCAGGACTCTAACATTTTATGGCAACAGTTTGAAAAGTGAACCGACATTTATGAGTCCAACGCAAAATGCCAAAACGAAACTAATAGTTCTTCGGGATTCAAATTTTTTGGACTAAAAAAAAAAAAATCTGAAATGTTTCAGATTTTAAATTACATCCAAAGGGTGTTTTTTAACATTTTGTATATTACCTTTCTTTATTAAATATCATGTTCCTCGCACTTAAACCATAAGATCCAGTGCAACAGCAATATCGCAAAATAGTTTTAAAACGAGCATACCTTTAGAATTTCCGATACAGAGACTCACGCGCTGGAGATAAAAATGTTTTTTCTGCACAACGTTGCCATTGCTCGCTTTGAAATCCTTGAGTTTGTTAATCAAAAATTCGTCAAGTTTTAAAAAATAGGAAATCGATCATAAAACAAATTTCAAATTTCAAATTTGGTCTTCCACATACAATCGTTGGAGGATTACGTTGTTCAAAATTCGATGAGTCTATGTACCGTTGTTTTATCACAATACGAGAAATATACATACATTTATGCAGATTTTTCATTATTTAATTTCTTCAAATATAATGCAGGACTCTAACATTTTATGGCAACAGTTTGAAAAGTGAACCGACATTTATGAGTCCAACGCAAAATGCCAAAACGAAACTAATAGTTCTTCGGGATTCAAATCTTTTTGGAATAAAAAAAAAAAAAAATCTGAAATGTTTCAGATTTTAAATTACATCCAAAGGGTGTTTTTTAACATTTTGTATGTTACCTTTCTTTATTAAATATCATGTTCCTCGCACTTAAACCATAAGATCCAGTGCAACAGCAATATCGCAAAATAGTTTTAAAACGAGCATATCTTTAGAATTTCCGATACAGAGACTCACGCGCTGGAGATAAAAATGTTTTTTTTTTGCACAACGTTGCCATTGCTCGCTTTGAAATCCTTGAATTTGTTAATCAAAAATTCGTCAAAGTTTTAAAAAATAGGAAATCGATCATAAAACAAATTTCAAATTTCAAATTTGGTCTTCCACATGCTCATATTCGTTGGAGGATTACGTTATTCAAAATTCGATGACTCTATGTACCGTTATTTTATGACAATGCGAGAAATATACATACATTTACGCAGATTTTCATTATTTAATTTCTTCAAATATAATGCAGGACTCTAGCATTTTATGGCAACAATTTGAAAAGTGAACCGACATTTATCCGTCCGACGCAAAATGCCAAAACGAAACTAATAGTTCTTCGGGATTCAAATCCCTTTGGACTAAAAAAAAAAAAATATGAACTGTTTCAGATTTTAAATTATGTCCAAAGGGGCGTTTTTTAACATTTTGTATGTTACCTTTCTTTATTAAATATCATGTTCCTCGCACTTAAACCATAAGATCCAGTGCAACAGCAATATCGCAAAATAGTTTTAAAACGAGCATATCTTTAGAATTTCCGATACAGAGACTCACGCGCTGGAGATAAAAATGTTTTTCTGCACAACGTTGCCATTGCTCGCTTTGAAATCCTTGAGTTTGTTAATCAAAAATTCGTCAAAGTTTTAAAAAATAGGAAATCGATCATAAAACAAATTTCAAATTTCAAAGTTGGTCTTCCACATGTTCATATTCGTTGGAGGATTACGTTATTCAAAATTCGATGACTCTATGTACCGTTATTTTATGACAATGGGAGAAATATACATACATTTACGCAGATTTTCATTATTTAATTTCTTCAAATATAATGCAGGACTCTAACATTTTGTGGCAACAGTTTGAAAAGTGAACCGACATTTATCCGTCCGACGCAAAATGCCAAAAAGAAACTAATAGTTCTTCGGGATTCAAATCCCTTTGGACTAAAAAAAAAAAAAAAAAATATGAACTGCTTCAGATTTTAAATTATGTCCAAAGGGGCGTTTTTTAGCATTTTGTATGTTACCTTTCTTTATTAAATATCATGTTCCTCGCACTTAAACCATAAGATCCAGTGCAACAGCAATATCGCAAAATAGTTTTAAAACGAGCATATCTTTAGAATTTCCGATACAGAGACTCACGCGCTGGAGATAAAAATGTTTTTCTGCACAACGTTGCCATTGCTCGCTTTGATATCCTTGAGCTTGTTAATCAAAAATTCGTCAAAGTTTTAAAAAATAGGAAATCGATCATAAAACAAATTTCAAATTTGGTCTTCCACATGCTCATATTCGTTGGAGGATTACGTTACTCAAAATACGATGACTCTATGTACCGTTATTTTATGACAATGCGAGAATTATACATACATTTACGCAGATTTTCATTATTTAATTTCTTCAAATATAATGCAGGACTCTAGCATTTTATGGCAACAATTTGAAAAGTGAACCGACATTTATCCGTCCGACGCAAAATGCCAAAACGAAACTAATAGTTCTTCGGGATTCAAATCCCTTTGGACTAAAAAAAAAAAAATATGAACTGTTTCAGATTTTAAATTATGTCCAAAGGGGCGTTTTTTAACATTTTGTATGTTACATTTCTTTATTAAATATCATGTTCCTCGCACTTAAACCATAAGATCCAGTGCAACAGCAATATCGCAAAATAATTTTAAAACGAGCATAGCTTTAGAATTTCCGATACAGAGACTCACGCGCTGGAGATAAAAATGTTTTTCTGCACAACGTTGCCATTGCTCGCTTTGAAATCCTTGAGTTTGTTAATCAAAAATTCGTCAAAGTTTTAAAACATAGGAAATCGATCATAAAACAAATTTCAAATTTTAAATTTGGTCTTCCACATGCTCATATTCGTTGGAGGATTACGTTATTCAAAATTCGATGACTCTATGTACCGTTATTTTATGACAATGCGAGAAATATACATACATTTACGCAGATTTTCATTATTTAATTTCTTCAAATATAATGCAGGACTCTAGCATTTTATGGCAACAATTTGAAAAGTGAACCGACATTTATCCGTCCGACGCAAAATGCCAAAACGAAACTAATAGTTCTTCGGGATTCAAATCCCTTTGGACTAAAAAAAAAAAAAATATGAACTGTTTCAGATTTTAAATTATGTCCAAAGGGGCGTTTTTTAACATTTTGTATGTTACCTTTCTTTATTAAATATCATGTTCCTCGCACTTAAACCATAAGATCCAGTGCAACAGCAATATCGCAAAATAGTTTTAAAACGAGTATATCTTTAGAATTTCCGATACAGAGACTCACGCGCTGGAGATAAAAATATTTTTCTGCACAACGTTGCCATTGCTCGCTTTGAAATCCTTGAGTTTGTTAATCAAAAATTCGTCAAAGTTTTAAAAAATAGGAAATCGATCATAAAACAAATTTCAAATTTCAAATTTGGTCTTCCACATGCTCATATTCGTTGGAGGATTACGTTATTCAAAATTCGATGACTCTATGTACCGTTATTTTATGACAATGGGAGAAATATACATACATTTACGCAGATTTTCATTATTTAATTTCTTCAAATATAATGCAGGACTCTAACATTTTGTGGCAACAGTTTGAAAAGTGAACCGACATTTATCCGTCCGACGCAAAATGCCAAAACGAAACTAATAGTTCTTCGGGATTCAAATTTTTTGGACTAAAAAAAAAAAAAATCTGAAATGTTTCAGATTTTAAATTACATCCAAACGGGCGTTTTTTAACATTTTGTATGTTACCTTTCTTTATTAAATATCATGCTCCTCGCACTTAAACCATAAGATCCAGTGCAACAGCAATATCGCAAAATAGTTTTAAAACGAGCATATCTTTAGAATTTCCGATACAGAGACTCACGCGCTGGAGATAAAAATGTTTTTTTCTGCACAACGTTGCCATTGCTCGCTTTGTAATCCTTGAGCTTGTTAATCAAAAATTCGTCAAAGTTTTAAAAAATAGGAAATCGATCATAAAACAAATTTCAAATTTGGTCTTCCACATGCTCATATTCGTTGGAGGATTACGTTACTCAAAATACGATGACTCTATGTACCGTTATTTTATGAATATGGGAGAAATATACATACATTTACGCAGATTTTCATTATTTAATTTCTTCAAATATAATGCAGGACTCTAACATTTTATGGCAACAGTTTGAAAAGTAAACCGACATTTTTGAGTCCGACGCAAAATGCCAAAACGAAACTAATAATCCTTCGGGATTCAAATCCCTTTGGACTAAAAAAAAAAAAAAAAAAAAAAAAAAAAAAAAAAAAAAAAAATCTGAAATTTTTCAGATTTCAACTTACGTCCAAAGGGGCGTTTTTTAACATTTTGTGTGTTACCTTTCTTTATTAAATATCATGTTCCTCGCACTTAAACCATAAGATCCAGTGCAACAGCAATATCGAAAATTAGTTTTAAAACGAGAATATCTTTAGAATTTCCGATACAGAGACTCACGCGCTGGTGATAAAAATGTTTTTTCTGCACAACGTTGCCATTGCTCGCTTTGAAATCCTTGAGTTTGTTAATCAAAAATTCGTCAAAGTTTTAAAAAATAGGAAATCGATCATAAAACAAATTTCAAATTTCAAATTTGGTCTTCCACATGCTCATATTCGTTGGAGGATTACGTTGTTCAAAATTCGATGACTCTATGTACCGTTGTTTTATCACAATACGAGAAATATACATACATTTATGCAGATTTTTCATTATTTAATAGCTTAGCTTTAGAATTTCCGATACAGAGCTTTAGAATTTCCGATACAGAGAATCACGCGCTGGAGATAAAAATGTTTTTCTGCACAACGTTCCCATTGCTCGCTTTGAAATCCTTGAGTTTGTTAATCAAAAATTCGTCAAGGTTTTAAAAAATAGGAAATCGATCATAAAACAAATTTCAAATTTTAAATTTGGTCTTCCACATGCTCATATTCGTTGGAGGATTACGTTATTCAAAATTCGATGACTCTATGTACCGTTATTTTATGACAATGCGAGAAATATACATACATTTACGCAGATTTTCATTATTTAATTTCTTCAAATATAATGCAGGAATCTAAAATTTTATGGCAACAGTTTGAAAAGTGAACCGACATTTATCCGTCCGACGCAAAATGCCAAAACGAAACTAATAGTCGTTCGGGATTCAAATCCCTTTGGACTAAAAAAAAAAAAAAAAAAATATGAACTGTTTCAGATTTTAAATTATGTCCAAAGGGGCGTTTTTTAACATTTTGTATGTTACCTTTCTTTATTAAATATCATGTTCCTCGCACTTAAACCATAAGATCCAGTGCAACAGCAATATCGCAAAATAGTTTTAAAACGAGCATATCTTTAGAATTTCCGATACAGAGACTCACGCGCTGGAGATAAAAATGTTTTTTTCTGCACAACGTTGCCATTGCTCGCTTTGTAATCCTTGAGTTTGTTAATCAAAAATTCGTCAAAGTTTTAAAAAATAGGAAATCGATCATAAAACAAATTTCAAATTTCAAATTTGGTCTTCCACATGCTCATATTCGTTGGAGGATTACGTTATTCAAAATTCGATGACTCTATGTACCGTTATTTTATAACAATGCGAGAAATATACATACATTTACGCAGATTTTCATTATTTAATTTCTTCAAATATAATGCAGGACTCTAACATTTTATGGCAAGAGTTTCAAAAGTGAACCGACATTTATCCGTCCGACGCAAAATGCGAAAACGAAACTAATAATCCTTCGGGATTCAAATCCCTTTGGACTAAAAAAAAAAAAAAAAAAAAATCTGAAATCTTTCAGATTTTAACTTATGTCCAAAGGGGCGTTTTTTAACATTTTGTGTGTTACCTTTCTTTATTAAATATCATGTTCCTCGCACTTAAACCATAAGATCCAGTGCAACAGCAATATCGCAAAATAGTTTTAAAACGAGAATATCTTTAGAATTTCCGATACAGAGACTCACGCGCTGGAGATAAAAATGTTTTTTCTGCACAACGTTGCCATTGCTCGCTTTGAAATCCTTGAGTTTGTTAATCAAAAATTCGTCAAAGTTTTAAAAAATAGGAAATCGATCATAAAACGAATTTCAAATTTCAAATTTGGTTTTCCACATGCTCATACTCGTTGGAGGATGACGTTATTCAAAATTCGATGACTCTATGTACCGTTGTTTTATCACAATACGAGAAATATACATACATTTATGCAGATTTTTCATTATTTAATTTCTTTAAATATAATGCAGGACTTTAAACTTTTGTGGCAACACTTTGAAAAGTGAACCGACATTTATGAGTCCGACGCAAAATGCCAAAACGAAACTAATAATCCTTCGGGATTCAAATCCCTTTGGACTAAAAAAAAAAAAAAATCTGAAATGTTTCAGATTTTAAATTATGTCCAAAGGGGCGTTTTTTAACATTTTGTATATTACCTTTCTTTATTAAATATCATGTTCCTCGCACTTAAACCACAAGATCCAGTGCAACAGCAATATCGCAAAATAGTTTTAAAACGAGCATATCTTTAGAATTTCCGATAGAGAGACTCACGCGCTGGAGATAAAAATGTTTTTTTCTGCACAACGTTGCCATTGCTCGCTTTGTAATCCTTGAGTTTGTTAATCAAAAATTCGTCAAAGTTTTAAAAAATAGGAAATCGATCATAAAACAAATTTCAAATTTCAAATTTGGTCTTCCACATGCTCATATTCGTTGGAGGATTACGTTATTCAAAATTCGATGACTCTATGTACCGTTATTTTATGACAATGCGAGAAATATACATACATTTACGCAGATTTTCATTATTTAATTTCTTCAAATACAATGCAGGACTCTAACATTTTATGGCAACAGTTTGAAAAGTGAACCGACATTTATGAGTCCAACGCAAAATGCCAAAACGAAACTAATAGTTCTTCGGGATTCAAATTTTTTGGACTAAAAAAAAAAAAAATCTGAAATGTTTCAGATTTTAAATTACATCCAAAGGGTGTTTTTTAACATTTTGTATATTACCTTTCTTTATTAAATATCATGTTCCTCGCACTTAAACCATAAGATCCAGTGCAACAGCAATATCGCAAAATAGTTTTAAAACGAGCATACCTTTAGAATTTCCGATACAGAGACTCACGCGCTGGAGATAAAAATGTTTTTTCTGCACAACGTTGCCATTGCTCGCTTTGAAATCCTTGAGTTTGTTAATCAAAAATTCGTCAAGTTTTAAAAAATAGGAAATCGATCATAAAACAAATTTCAAATTTCAAATTTGGTCTTCCACATGCTCATATTCGTTGGAGGATTACGTTATTCAAAATTCGATGACTCTACGTACCGTTATTTTATGACAATGCGAGAAATATACATACATTTACGCAGATTTTCATTATTTAATTTCTTCAAATACAATGCAGGACTCTAACATTTTATGGCAACAGTTTGAAAAGTGAACCGACATTTATGAGTCCAACGCAAAATGCCAAAACGAAACTAATAGTCCTTCGGGATTGAAATCTTTTTGGACTAAAAAAAAAAAAAAATCTGAAATGTTTCAGATTTTAAATTACATCCAAAGGGGCGTTATTTAACATTTTGTGTGTTACCTTTCTTTATTAAATATCATGTTCCTCGCACTTAAGCCATAAGATACAGTGCAACAGCAATATCGCAAAATAGATTTAAAACGAGCATATCTTTAGAATTTCCGATACAGAGACTCACGCGCTGGAGATAAAAATGTTTTTCTGCACAACGTTGCCATTGCTCGCTTTGAAATCCTTGAGTTTGTTAATCAAAAATTCGTCAAAGGTTTAAAAAATAGGAAATCGATCATAAAACAAATTTCAAATTTCAAATTTGGTCTTCCACATACAATCGTTGGAGGATTACGTTGTTCAAAATTCGATGAGTCTATGTACCGTTGTTTTATCACAATACGAGAAATATACATACATTTATGCAGATTTTTCATTATTTAATTTCTTCAAATATAATGCAGGACTCTATCATTTTATGGCAACAGTTTGAAAAGTGAACCGACATTTATGAGTCCAACGCAAAATGCCAAAACGAAACTAATAGTTCTTCGGGATTCAAATCTTTTTGGAATAAAAAAAAAAAAAAAATCTGAAATGTTTCAGATTTTAAATTACATCCAAAGGGTGTTTTTTAACATTTTGTATGTTACCTTTCTTTATTAAATATCATGTTCCTCGCACTTAAACCATAAGATCCAGTGCAACAGCAATATCGCAAAATAGTTTTAAAACGAGCATATCTTTAGAATTTCCGATACAGAGACTCACGCGCTGGAGATAAAAATGTTTCTTTTGCACAACGTTGCCATTGCTCGCTTTGAAATCCTTGAGTTTGTTAATCAAAAATTCGTCAAAGTTTTAAAAAATAGGAAATCGATCATAAAACAAATTTCAAATTTCAAATTTGGTCTTCCACATGCTCATATTCGTTGGAGGATTACGTTATTCAAAATTCGATGACTCTATGTACCCTTATTTTATGACAATGCGAGAAATATACATACATTTACGCAGATTTTCATTATTTAATTTCTTCAAATATAATGCAGGAATCTAACATTTTATGGCAACAGTTTGAAAAGTGAACCGACATTTATCCGTCCGACGCAAAATGCCAAAACGAAACTAATAGTCGTTCGGGATTCAAATCCCTTTGGACTAAAAAAAAAAAAAAAAAATATGAACTGTTTCAGATTTTAAATTATGTCGAAAGGGGCGTTTTTTAACATTTTGTATGTTACCTTTCTTTATTAAATATCATGTTCCTCGCACTTAAACCATAAGATCCAGTGCAACAGCAATATCGCAAAATAGTTTTAAAACGAGCATATCTTTAGAATTTCCGATACAGAGACTCACGCGCTGGAGATAAAAATGTTTTTCTGCACAACGTTGCCATTGCTCGCTTTGAAATCCTTGAGTTTGTTAATCAAAAATTCGTCAAAGTTTTAAAAAATAGGAAATCGATCATAAAACAAATTTCAAATTTCAAAGTTGGTCTTCCACATGTTCATATTCGTTGGAGGATTACGTTATTCAAAATTCGATGACTCTATGTACCGTTATTTTATGACAATGGGAGAAATATACATACATTTACGCAGATTTTCATTATTTAATTTCTTCAAATATAATGCAGGACTCTAACATTTTGTGGCAACAGTTTGAAAAGTGAACCGACATTTATCCGTCCGACGCAAAATGCCAAAACGAAACTAATAGTTCTTCGGGATTCAAATCCCTTTGGACTAAAAAAAAAAAAAAAAAATATGAACTGCTTCAGATTTTAAATTATGTCCAAAGGGGCGTTTTTTAGCATTTTGTATGTTACCTTTCTTTATTAAATATCATGTTCCTCGCACTTAAACCATAAGATCCAGTGCAACAGCAATATCGCAAAATAGTTTTAAAACGAGCATATCTTTAGAATTTCCGATACAGAGACTCACGCGCTGGAGATAAAAATGTTTTTCTGCACAACGTTGCCATTGCTCGCTTTGATATCCTTGAGCTTGTTAATCAAAAATTCGTCAAAGTTTTAAAAAATAGGAAATCGATCATAAAACAAATTTCAAATTTGGTCTTCCACATGCTCATATTCGTTGGAGGATTACGTTACTCAAAATACGATGACTCTATGTACCGTTATTTTATGACAATGCGAGAAATATACATACATTTACGCAGATTTTCATTATTTAATTTCTTCAAATATAATGCAGGACTCTAGCATTTTATGGCAACAATTTGAAAAGTGAACCGACATTTATCCGTCCGACGCAAAATGCCAAAACGAAACTAATAGTTCTTCGGGATTCAAATCCCTTTGGACTAAAAAAAAAAAAATATGAACTGTTTCAGATTTTAAATTATGTCCAAAGGGGCGTTTTTTAACATTTTGTATGTTACATTTCTTTATTAAATATCATGTTCCTCGCACTTAAACCATAAGATCCAGTGCAACAGCAATATCGCAAAATAATTTTAAAACGAGCATAGCTTTAGAATTTCCGATACAGAGACTCACGCGCTGGAGATAAAAATGTTTTTCTGCACAACGTTGCCATTGCTCGCTTTGAAATCCTTGAGTTTGTTAATCAAAAATTCGTCAAAGTTTTAAAACATAGGAAATCGATCATAAAACAAATTTCAAATTTTAAATTTGGTCTTCCACATGCTCATATTCGTTGGAGGATTACGTTATTCAAAATTCGATGACTCTATGTACCGTTATTTTATGACAATGCGAGAAATATACATACATTTACGCAGATTTTCATTATTTAATTTCTTCAAATATAATGCAGGACTCTAGCATTTTATGGCAACAATTTGAAAAGTGAACCGACATTTATCCGTCCGACGCAAAATGCCAAAACGAAACTAATAGTTCTTCGGGATTCAAATCCCTTTGGACTAAAAAAAAAAAAAATATGAACTGTTTCAGATTTTAAATTATGTCCAAAGGGGCGTTTTTTAACATTTTGTATGTTACCTTTCTTTATTAAATATCATGTTCCTCGCACTTAAACCATAAGATCCAGTGCAACAGCAATATCGCAAAATAGTTTTAAAACGAGTATATCTTTAGAATTTCCGATACAGAGACTCACGCGCTGGAGATAAAAATGTTTTTCTGCACAACGTTGCCATTGCTCGCTTTGAAATCCTTGAGTTTGTTAATCAAAAATTCGTCAAAGTTTTAAAAAATAGGAAATCGATCATAAAACAAATTTCAAATTTCAAATTTGGTCTTCCACATGCTCATATTCGTTGGAGGATTACGTTATTCAAAATTCGATGACTCTATGTACCGTTATTTTATGACAATGGGAGAAATATACATACATTTACGCAGATTTTCATTATTTAATTTCTTCAAATATAATGCAGGACTCTAACATTTTGTGGCAACAGTTTGAAAAGTGAACCGACATTTATCCGTCCGACGCAAAATGCCAAAACGAAACTAATAGTTCTTCGGGATTCAAATTTTTTGGACTAAAAAAAAAAAAAATCTGAAATGTTTCAGATTTTAAATTACATCCAAAGGGTGTTTTTTAACATTTTGTATATTACCTTTCTTTATTAAATATCATGTTCCTCGCACTTAAACCATAAGATCCAGTGCAACAGCAATATCGCAAAATAGTTTTAAAACGAGCATACCTTTAGAATTTCCGATACAGAGACTCACGCGCTGGAGATAAAAATGTTTTTTCTGCACAACGTTGCCATTGCTCGCTTTGAAATCCTTGAGTTTGTTAATCAAAAATTCGTCAAGTTTTAAAAAATAGGAAATCGATCATAAAACAAATTTCAAATTTCAAATTTGGTCTTCCACATGCTCATATTCGTTGGAGGATTACGTTATTCAAAATTCGATGACTCTATGTACCGTTATTTTATGACAATGCGAGAAATATACATACATTTACGCAGATTTTCATTATTTAATTTCTTCAAATACAATGCAGGACTCTAACATTTTATGGCAACAGTTTGAAAAGTGAACCGACATTTATGAGTCCAACGCAAAATGCCAAAACGATACTAATAGTCCTTCGGGATTGAAATCTTTTTGGACTAAAAAAAAAAAAAAATCTGAAATGTTTCAGATTTTAAATTACATCCAAAGGGGCGTTATTTAACATTTTGTGTGTTACCTTTCTTTATTAAATATCATGTTCCTCGCACTTAAGCCATAAGATACAGTGCAACAGCAATATCGCAAAATAGATTTAAAACGAGCATATCTTTAGAATTTCCGATACAGAGACTCACGCGCTGGAGATAAAAATGTTTTTCTGCACAACGTTGCCATTGCTCGCTTTGAAATCCTTGAGTTTGTTAATCAAAAATTCGTCAAAGGTTTAAAAAATAGGAAATCGATCATAAAACAAATTTCAAATTTCAAATTTGGTCTTCCACATACAATCGTTGGAGGATTACGTTGTTCAAAATTCGATGAGTCTATGTACCGTTGTTTTATCACAATACGAGAAATATACATACATTTATGCAGATTTTTCATTATTTAATTTCTTCAAATATAATGCAGGACTCTAACTTTTTATGGCAACAGTTTGAAAAGTGAACCGACATTTATGAGTCCAACGCAAAATGCCAAAACGAAACTAATAGTTCTTCGGGATTCAAATCTTTTTGGAATAAAAAAAAAAAAAAATATGAAATGTTTCAGATTTTAAATTACATCCAAAGGGTGTTTTTTAACATTTTGTATGTTACCTTTCTTTATTAAATATCATGTTCCTCGCACTTAAACCATAAGATCCAATGCAACAGCAATATCGCAAAATAGTTTTAAAACGAGCATATCTTTAGAATTTCCGATACAGAGACTCACGCGCTGGAGATAAAAATGTTTTTTTTGCACAACGTTGCCATTGCTCGCTTTGAAATCCTTGAGTTTGTTAATCAAAAATTCGTCAAAGTTTTAAAAAATAGGAAATCGATCATAAAACAAATTTCAAATTTCAAATTTGGTCTTCCACATGCTCATATTCGTTGGAGGATTACGTTATTCAAAATTCGATGACTCTGTGTACCGTTATTTTATGACAATGCGAGAAATATACATACATTTACGCAGATTTTCATTATTTAATTTCTTCAAATATAATGCAGGAATCTAACATTTTATGGCAACAGTTTGAAAAGTGAACCGACATTTATCCGTCCGACGCAAAATGCCAAAACGAAACTAATAGTCGTTCGGGATTCAAATCCCTTTGGACTAAAAAAAAAAAAAAAAAAAATATGAACTGTTTCAGATTTTAAATTATGTCGAAAGGGGCGTTTTTTAACATTTTGTATGTTACCTTTCTTTATTAAATATCATGTTCCTCGCACTTAAACCATAAGATCCAGTGCAACAGCAATATCGCAAAATAGTTTTAAAACGAGCATATCTTTAGAATTTCCGATACAGAGACTCACGCGCTGGAGATAAAAATGTTTTTCTGCACAACGTTGCCATTGCTCGCTTTGAAATCCTTGAGTTTGTTAATCAAAAATTCGTCAAAGTTTTAAAAAATAGGAAATCGATCATAAAACAAATTTCAAATTTCAAATTTGGTCTTCCACATGCTCATATTCGTTGGAGGATTACGTTACTCAAAATACGATGACTCTATGTACCGTTATTTTATGAATATGGGAGAAATATACATACATTTACGCAGATTTTCATTATTTAATTTCTTCAAATATAATGCAGGACTCTAACATTTTATGGCAACAGTTTGAAAAGTAAACCGACATTTTTGAGTCCGACGCAAAATGCCAAAACGAAACTAATAATCCTTCGGGATTCAAATCCCTTTGGACTAAAAAAAAAAAAAAAAAAAAAAAAAAAAAAAAATCTGAAATTTTTCAGATTTCAACTTACGTCCAAAGGGGCGTTTTTTAACATTTTGTGTGTTACCTTTCTTTATTAAATATCATGTTCCTCGCACTTAAACCATAAGATCCAGTGCAACAGCAATATCGAAAAATAGTTTTAAAACGAGAATATCTTTAGAATTTCCGATACAGAGACTCACGCGCTGGTGATAAAAATGTTTTTTCTGCACAACGTTGCCATTGCTCGCTTTGAAATCCTTGAGTTTGTTAATCAAAAATTCGTCAAAGTTTTAAAAAATAGGAAATCGATCATAAAACAAATTTCAAATTTCAAATTTGGTCTTCCACATGCTCATATTCGTTGGAGGATTACGTTGTTCAAAATTCGATGACTCTATGTACCGTTGTTTTATCACAATACGAGAAATATACATACATTTATGCAGATTTTTCATTATTTAATAGCTTAGCTTTAGAATTTCCGATACAGAGCTTTAGAATTTCCGATACAGAGAATCACGCGCTGGAGATAAAAATGTTTTTCTGCACAACGTTCCCATTGCTCGCTTTGAAATCCTTGAGTTTGTTAATCAAAAATTCGTCAAGGTTTTAAAAAATAGGAAATCGATCATAAAACAAATTTCAAATTTTAAATTTGGTCTTCCACAAGCTCATATTCGTTGGAGGATTACGTTATTCAAAATTCGATGACTCTATGTACCGTTATTTTATGACAATGGGAGAAATATACATACATTTACGCAGATTTTCATTATTTATTTTCTTCAAATATAATGCAGGAATCTAACATTTTATGGCAACAGTTTGAAAAGTGAACCGACATTTATCCGTCCGACGCAAAATGCCAAAACGAAACTAATAGTCCTTCGGGATTCAAATCCCTTTGGACTAAAAAAAAAAAAAAAAAAAAAAAAAAATCTGAAATGTTTCAGATTTTAAATTACGTCCAAAGGGGCGTTTTTTAACATTTTGTGTGTTACATTTCTTTATTAAATATCATGTTCCTCGCACTTAAACCATAAGATCCAGTGCAACAGCAATATCGCAAAATAATTTTAAAACGAGCATAGCTTTAGAATTTCCGATACAGAGACTCACGCGCTGGAGATAAAAATGTTTTTCTGCACAACGTTGCCATTGCTCGCTTTGAAATCCTTGAGTTTGTTAATCAAAAATTCGTCAAAGTTTTAAAAAATAGGAAATCGATCATAAAACAAGTTTCAAATTTCAAATTTGGTCTTCCACATGCTCATATTCGTTGGAGGATTACGTTATTCAAAATTCGATGACTCTATGTACCGTTATTTTATGACAATGCGAGAAATATACATACATTTACGCAGATTTTCATTATTTAATTTCTTCAAATATAATGCAGGACTCTAGCATTTTATGGCAACAATTTGAAAAGTGAACCGACATTTATCCGTCCGACGCAAAATGCCAAAACGAAACTAATAGTTCTTCGGGATTCAAATCCCTTTGGACTAAAAAAAAAAAAAAAATATGAACTGTTTCAGATTTTAAATTATGTCCAAAGGGGCGTTTTTTAACATTTTGTATGTTACCCTTCTTTATTGAATATCATGTTCCTCGCACTTAAACCATAAGATCCAGTGCAACAGCAATATCGCAAAATAGTTTTAAAACGAGCATATCTTTAGAATTTCCGATACAGAGACTCACGCGCTGGTGATAAAAATGTTTTTTCTGCACAACGTTGCCATTGCTCGCTTTGAAATCCTTGAGTTTGTTAATCAAAAATTCGTCAAAGTTTTAAAAAATAGGAAATCGATCATAAAACAAATTTCAAATTTCAAATTTGGTCTTCCACATGCTCATATTCGTTGGAGGATTACGTTGTTCAAAATTCGATGACTCTATGTACCGTTGTTTTATCACAATACGAGAAATATACATACATTTATGCAGATTTTTCATTATTTAATAGCTTAGCTTTAGAATTTCCGATACAGAGCTTTAGAATTTCCGATACAGAGAATCACGCGCTGGAGATAAAAATGTTTTTCTGCACAACGTTCCCATTGCTCGCTTTGAAATCCTTGAGCTTGTTAATCAAAAATTCGTCAAGGTTTTAAAAAATAGGAAATCGATCATAAAACAAATTTCAAATTTTAAATTTGGTCTTCCACATGCTCATATTCGTTGGAGGATTACGTTATTCAAAATTCGATGACTCTATGTACCGTTATTTTATGACAATGCGAGAAATATACATACATTTACGCAGATTTTCATTATTTAATTTCTTCAAATATAATGCAGGACTCTAGCATTTTATGGCAACAATTTGAAAAGTGAACCGACATTTATCCGTCCGACGCAAAATGCCAAAAAGAAACTAATAGTTCTTCGGGATTCAAATCCCTTTGGACTAAAAAAAAAAAAAATATGAACTGTTTCAGATTTTAAATTATGTCCAAAGGGGCGTTTTTTAACATTTTGTATGTTACCTTTCTTTATTAAATATCATGTTCCTCGCACTTAAACCATAAGATCCAGTGCAACAGCAACATCGCAAAATAGTTTTAAAACGAGTATATCTTTAGAATTTCCGATACAGAGACTCACGCGCTGGAGATAAAAATGTTTTTCTGCACAACGTTGCCATTGCTCGCTTTGAAATCCTTGAGTTTGTTAATCAAAAATTCGTCAAAGTTTTAAAAAATAGGAAATCGATCATAAAACAAATTTCAAATTTCAAATTTGGTCTTCCACATGCTCATATTCGTTGGAGGATTACGTTATTCAAAATTCGATGACTCTATGTACCGTTATTTTATGACAATGGGAGAAATATACATACATTTACGCAGATTTTCATTATTTAATTTCTTCAAATATAATGCAGGACTCTAACATTTTGTGGCAACAGTTTGAAAAGTGAACCGACATTTATCCGTCCGACGCAAAATGCCAAAACGAAACTAATAGTTCTTCGGGATTCAAATCCCTTTGGACTAAAAAAAAAAAAAAAATATGAACTGTTTAAGATTTTAAATTATGTCCAAAGGGGCGTTTTTTAACATTTTGTATGTTACCTTTCTTTATTAAATATCATGTTCCTCGCACTTAAACCATAAGATCCAGTGCAACAGCAATATTGCAAAATAGTTTTAAAACCAGAATATCTACAGAGACTCACGCGCTGGAGATAAAAATGTTTTTCTGCACAACGTTCCCATTGCTCGCTTTGAAATCCTTGAGTTTGTTAATCAAAAATTCGTCAAGGTTTTAAAAAATAGGAAATCGATCATAAAACAAATTTCAAATTTTAAATTTGGTCTTCCACAAGCTCATATTCGTTGGAGGATTACGTTATTCAAAATTCGATGACTCTATGTACCGTTATTTTATGACAATGGGAGAAATATACATACATTTACGCAGATTTTCATTATTTATTTTCTTCAAATATAATGCAGGAATCTAACATTTTATGGCAACAGTTTGAAAAGTGAACCGACACTTATCCGTCCGACGCAAAATGCCAAAACGAAACTAATAGTCC
The DNA here is from genome assembly GCF_044657685.1 of Stegodyphus dumicola. Classification (NCBI taxonomy): domain Eukaryota; kingdom Metazoa; phylum Arthropoda; class Arachnida; order Araneae; family Eresidae; genus Stegodyphus; species Stegodyphus dumicola. The sequence goes on from NC_140778.1 coordinate 27,990,658, forward strand.
TTCGGGATTCAAATCCCTTTGGACTAAAAAAAAAAAAAAAAAAAAAAAAAAAAAAATCTGAAATGTTTCAGATTTTAAATTACGTCCAAAGGGGCGTTTTTTAACATTTTGTGTGTTACCTTTCTTTATTAAATATCATGTTCCTCGCACTTAAACCATAAGATCCAGTGCAACAGCAATATCGCAAAATAGTTTTAAAACGAGAATCTCTTTAGAATTTCCGATACAGAGACTCACGCGCTGGTGATAAAAATGTTTTTTCTGCACAACGTTGCCATTGCTCGCTTTGAAATCCTTGAGTTTGTTAATCAAAAATTCGTCAAAGTTTTAAAAAATAGGAAATCGATCATAAAACAAATTTCAAATTTCAAATTTGGTCTTCCACATACTCATATTCGTTGGAGGATTACGTTGTTCAAAATTCGATGAGTCTATGTACCGTTGTTTTATCACAATACGAGAAATATACATACATTTATGCAGATTTTTCATTATTTAATTTCTTCAAATATAATGCAGGACTCTAACATTTTGTGGCAACAGTTTGAAAAGTGAACCGACATTTATGAGTCCAAAGAAAAATGCCAAAACGAAACTAATAGTTCTTCGGGATTCAAATCTTTTTGGACTAAAAAAAAAAAAAATCTGAAATGTTTCAGATTTTAAATTACATCCAAAGGGGCGTTTTTTAACATTTTGTATGTTACCTTTCTTTATTAAATATCATGTTCCTCGCACTTAAACCATAAGATCCAGTGCAACAGCAATATCGCAAAATAGTTTTAAAACGAGAATATCTTTAGAATTTCCGATACAGAGACTCACGCTCTGGTGATAAAAATGTTTTTTCTGCACAACGTTGCCATTGCTCGCTTTGAAATCCTTGAGTTTGTTAATCAAAAATTCGTCAAAGTTTTAAAAAATAGGAAATCGATCATAAAACGAATTTCAAATTTCCAATTTGGCCTTGCACATGCTCATATTCGTTGGAGGATGACGTTATTCAAAATTCGATGACTCTATGTACCGTTGTTTTATCACAATACGAGAAATATACATACATTTATGCAGATTTTTCATTATTTAATTTCTTTAAATATAATGCAGGACTCTAACCTTTTGTGGCAACACTTTGAAAAGTGAACCGACATTTATGAGTCCGACGCAAAATGCCAAAACGAAACTAATAATCCTTCGGGATTCAAATCCCTTTGGACTAAAAAAAAAAAAAAAAATCTGAAATGTTTCAGATTTTAAATTACATCCAAAGGGGCGTTTTTTAACATTTTGTATGTTACCTTTCTTTATTAAATATCATGTTCCTCGCACTTAAACCATAAGATCCAGTGCAACAGCAATATCGCAAAATAGTTTTTAAACGTGCATATCTTTAGAATATCCGATACAGACTACTCACGCGCTGGAGATAAAAATGTTTTTTTCTGCACAATGTTGCCATTGCTCGCTTTGAAATCCTTGAGTTTGTTAATCAAAAATTCGTCAAAGTTTTAAAAAATAGGAAATCGATCATAAAACAAATTTCAAATTTCCAATTTGGCCTTGCACATGCTCATATTCGTTGGAGGATTACGTCATTCAAAATTCGATGACTCTATGTGCCGTTGTTTTATCACAATACGAGAAATATACATACATTTATGCAGATTTTTCATTATTTAATTTCTTCAAATATAATGCAGGACTCTAACATTTTGTGGCAACTGATTGAAAAGTGAACCGACATTTATGAGTCCGACGCAAAATGCCAAAGCGAAACTAATATTCTTTCGGGATTCAAATCCCTTTGGACTAAAAAAAAAAAAAAAAAAAAAAAAAAAAAAAAATCTGAAATGATTCAGATTTTAAATTACGTCCAAAGGGGCGTTTTTTTTAACATTTTGTGTGTTACCTTTCTTTATTAAATATCATGTTCCTCGCACTTAAACCATAAGATCCAGTGCAACAGCAATATCGCAAAATAGTTTTAAAACGAGCATATCTTTAGAATTTCCGATACAGAGACTCACGCGCTGGAGATAAAAATGTTTTTCTGCACAACGTTGCCATTGCTCGCTTTGATATCCTTGAGCTTGTTAATCAAAAATTCGTCAAAGTTTTAAAAAATAGGAAATCGATCATAAAACAAATTTCAAATTTGGTCTTCCACATGCTCATATTCGTTGGAGGATTACGTTATTCAAAATACGATGACTCTATGTACCGTTATTTTATGACAATGGGAGAAATATACATACATTTACGCAGATTTTCATTATTTAATTTCTTCAAATATAATGCAGGACTCTAACATTTTATGGCAACAGTTTGAAAAGTAAACCGACATTTTTGAGTCCGACGCAAAATGCCAAAACGAAACTAATAATCCTTCGGGATTCAAATCCCTTTGGACTAAAAAAAAAAAAAAAAAAAAAATCTGAAATTTTTCAGATTTCAACTTACGTCTAAAGGGGCGTTTTTTAACACTTTGTGTGTTACCTTTCTTTATTAAATATCATGTTCCTCGCACTTAAACCATAAGATCCAGTGCAACGGCAATATCGCAAAATAGTTTTAAAACGAGAATATCTTTAGAATTTCCGATACAGAGACTCACGCGCTGGAGATAAAAGTGCTTTTTCTACACAACGTTGCCATTGCTCGCTTTGAAATCCTTGAGTTTGTTAATCAAAAATTCGTCAAAGTTTTAAAAAATAGGAAATCGATCATAAAACGAATTTCAAATTTCAAATTTGGTTTTCCACATGCTCATATTCGTTGGAGGATGACGTTATTCAAAATTCGATGACTCTATGTACCGTTGTTTTATCACAATACGAGAAATATACATACATTTATGCAGATTTTTCATTATTTAATTTCTTCAAATATAATGCAGGACTCTAACCTTTTGTGGCAACACTTTGAAAAGTGAACCGACATTTATGAGTCCGACGCAAAATGCCAAAACGAAACTAATAATCCTTCGGGATTAAAATCCCTTTGGACTAAAAAAAAAAAAAAAAAATCTGAAATGTTTCAGATTTTAAATTATGTCCAAAGGGGCGTTTTTTTAACATTTTGTATATTACCTTTCTTTATTAAATATCATGTTCCTCGCACTTAAACCATAAGATCCAGTGCAACAGCAATATCGCAAAATAGTTTTAAAACGAGCATACCTTTAGAATTTCCGATACAGAGACTCACGCGCTGGAGATAAAAATGTTTTTTCTGCACAACGTTGCCATTGCTCGCTTTGAAATCCTTGAGTTTGTTAATCAAAAATTCGTCAAAGTTTTAAAAAATAGGAAATCGATCATAAAACAAATTTCAAATTTCAAATTTGGTCTTCCACATACTCATATTCGTTGGAGGATTACGTTGTTCAAAATTCGATGAGTCTATGTACCGTTGTTTTATCACAATACGAGAAATATACATACATTTATGCAGATTTTTCATTATTTAATTTCTTCAAATATAATGCAGGACTCTAACATTTTGTGGCAACTGTTTGAAAAGTGAACCGACATTTATGAGTCCGACGCAAAATGCCAAAGCGAAACTAATAGTCTTTCGGGATTCAAATCCCTTTGGACTAAAAAAAAAAAAAAAAAAAAAAAAAAAAAAAAAAAAGTCTGAAATGTTTCAGATTTTAAATTACATCCAAAGGGGCGTTTTTTAACATTTCGTGTGTTACCTTTCTTTATTAAATATCATGTTCCTCGCACTTAAGCCATAAGATACAGTGCAACAGCAATATCGCAAAATAGTTTTAAAACGAGCATATCTTTAGAATTTCCGATACAGAGACTCACGCGCTGGAGATAAAAATGTTTTTCTGCACAACGTTGCATTGCTCGCTTTGATAACCTTGAGCTTGTTAATCAAAAATTCGTCAAAGTTTTAAAAAATAGGAAATCGATCATAAAACAAATTTCAAATTTCAAATTTGGTCTTCCACATACTCATATTCGTTGGAGGATTACGTTATTCAAAATTCGATGACTCTATGTACCGTTATCTTATGACAATGGGAGAAATATACATACATTTACGCAGATTTTCATTATTTATTTTCTTCAAATATAATGCAGGACTCTAACATTTGGTGGCAACAGTTTGAAAAGTGAACCGACATTTATCCGTCCGGCGCAAAATGCCAAAACGAAACTAATAGTCCTTCGGGATTCAAATCCCTTTGGACTAAAAAAAAAAAAAAAAAAATCTGAAAACTTTCAGATTTTAACTTACGTCCAAAGGGGCGTTTTTTAACATTTTGTGTGTTACCTTTCTTTATTAAATATCATGTTCCTCGCACTTAAACCATAAGATCCAGTGCAACAGCAATATCGCAAAATAGTTTTAAAACGAGCATACCTTTAGAATTTCCGATACAGAGACTCACGCGCTGGAGATAAAAATGTTTTTTCTGCACAACGTTGCCATTGCTCGCTTTGAAATCCTTGAGTTTGTTAATCAAAAATTCGTCAAAGTTTTAAAAAATAGGAAATCGATCATAAAACAAATTTCAAATTTCAAATTTGGTCTTCCACATACTCATATTCGTTGGAGGATTACGTTGTTCAAAATTCGATGAGTCTATGTACCGTTGTTTTATCACAATACGAGAAATATACATACATTTATGCAGATTTTTCATTATTTAATTTCTTCAAATATAATGCAGGACTCTAACATTTTGTGGCAACTGTTTGAAAAGTGAACCGACATTTATGAGTCCGACGCAAAATGCCAAAGCGAAACTAATAGTCTTTCGGGATTCAAATCCCTTTGGACTAAAAAAAAAAAAAAAAAAAAAAAAAAAAAAAAAAAAAAGTCTGAAATGTTTCAGATTTTAAATTACATCCAAAGGGGCGTTTTTTAACATTTCGTGTGTTACCTTTCTTTATTAAATATCATGTTCCTCGCACTTAAGCCATAAGATACAGTGCAACAGCAATATCGCAAAATAATTTTAAAACGAGCATAGCTTTAGAATTTCCGATACAGAGACTCACGCGCTGGAGATAAAAATGTTTTTCTGCACAACGTTGCCATTGCTCGCTTTGAAATCCTTGAGTTTGTTAATCAAAAATTCGTCAAAGTTTTAAAAAATAGGAAATCGATCATAAAACAAATTTCAAATTTCAAATTTGGTCTTCCACATGCTCATATTCGTTGGAGGATTACGTTGTTCAAAATTCGATGACTCTATGTACCGTTGTTTTATCACAATACGAGAAATATACATACATTTACGCAGATTTTCATTATTTATTTTCTTCAAATATAATGCAGGAATCTAACATTTTATGGCAACAGTTTGAAAAGTGAACCGACATTTATCCGTCCGACGCAAAATGCCAAAACGAAACTAATAGTCCTTCGGGATTCAAATCCCTTTGGACTAAAAAAAAAAAAAAAAAAAAAAAAAAAAAAAAAAAATCTGAAATGTTTCAGATTTTAAATTACGTCCAAAGGGGCGTTTTTTAACATTTTGTGTGTTACATTTCTTTATTAAATATCATGTTCCTCGCACTTAAACCATAAGATCCAGTGCAACAGCAATATCGCAAAATACTTTTAAAACGAGCATAGCTTTAGAATTTCCGATACAGAGACTCACGCGCTGGAGATAAAAATGTTTTTCTGCACAACGTTGCCATTGCTCGCTTTGAAATCCTTGAGTTTGTTAATCAAAAATTCGTCAAAGTTTTAAAAAATAGGAAATTGATCATAAAACGAATTTCAAATTTCAAATTTGGTTTTCCACATGCTCATATTCGTTGGAGGATGACGTTATTCAAAATTCGATGACTCTATGTACCGTTGTTTTATCACAATACGAGAAATATACATACATTTATGCAGATTTTTCATTATTTTATTTCTTCAAATATAATGCAGGACTCTAACCTTTTGTGGCAACACTTTGAAAAGTGAACCGACATTTATGAGTCCGACGCAAAATGCCAAAACGAAACTAATAATCTTTCGGGATTCAAATCCCTTTGGACTAAAAAAAAAAAAAAAAAAAAAAATCTGAAATGTTTCAGATTTTAAATTATGTCCAAAGGGGCGTTTTTTAACATTTTGTATATTACCTTTCTTTATTAAATATCATGTTCCTCGCACTTAAACCATAAGATCCAGTGCAACAGCAATATCGCAAAATAGTTTTAAAACGAGCATACCTTTAGAATTTCCGATACAGAGACTCACGCGCTGGAGATAAAAATGTTTTTTCTGCACAACGTTGCCATTGCTCGCTTTGAAATCCTTGAGTTTGTTAATCAAAAATTCGTTAAAGTTTTAAAAAATAGGAAATCGATCATAAAACAAATTTCAAATTTCAAATTTGGTCTTCCACATGCTCATATTCGTTGGAGGATTACGTTGTTCAAAATTCGATGACTCTATGTACCGTTGTTTTATCAAAATACGAGAAATATACATACATTTATGCAGATTTTTCATTATTTAATAGCTTAGCTTTAGAATTTCCGATACAGAGCTTTAGAATTTCCGATACAGAGAATCACGCGCTGGAGATGAAAATGTTTTTCTGCACAACGTTCCCATTGCTCGCTTTGAAATCCTTGAGTTTGTTAATCAAAAATTCGTCAAAGTTTTAAAAAATAGGAAATCGATCATAAAACAAATTTCAAATTTTAAATTTGGTCTTCCACAAGCTAATATTCGTTGGAGGATTACGTTATTCAAAATTCGATGACTCTATGTACCGTTATTTTATGACAATGGGAGAAATATACATACATTTACGCAGATTTTCATTATTTATTTTCTTCAAATATAATGCAGGAATCTAACATTTTATGGCAACAGTTTGAAAAGTGAACCGACATTTATCCGTCCGACGCAAAATGCCAAAACGAAACTAATAGTCCTTCGGGATTCAAATCCCTTTGGACTAAAAAAAAAAAAAAAAAAAAAAAAAAAATCTGAAATGTTTCAGATTTTAAATTACGTCCAAAGGGGCGTTTTTTAACATTCTGTGTGTTACATTTCTTTATTAAATATCATGTTCCTCGCACTTAAACCATAAGATCCAGTGCAACAGCAATATCGCAAAATAATTTTAAAACGAGCATAGCTTTAGAATTTCCGATACAGAGACTCACGCGCTGGAGATAAAAGTGTTTTTCTGCACAACGTCGCCATTGCTCGCTTTGAAATCCTTGAGTTTGTTAATCAAAAATTCTTCAAAGTTTTAAAAAATAGGAAATCGATCATAAAACAAATTTCAAATTTCAAATTTGGTCTTCCACATGCTCATATTCGTTGGAGGATTACGTTGTTCAAAATTCGATGACTCTATGTACCGTTGTTTTATCACAATACGAGAAATATACATACATTTATGCAGATTTTTCATTTATTAATAGCTTAGCTTTAGAATTTCCGATACAGAGCTTTAGAATTTCCGATACAGAGAATCACGCACTGGAGATAAAAATGTTTTTCTGCACAACGTTCCCATTGCTCGCTTTGAAATCCTTGAGATTGTTAATCAAAAATTCGTCAAAGTTTTAAAAAATAGGAAATCGATCATAAAACAAATTTCAAATTTTAAATTTGGTCTTCCACAAGCTCATATTCGTTGGAGGATTACGTTATTCAAAATTCGATGACTCTATGTACCGTTATTTTATGACAATGGGAGAAATATACATACATTTACGCAGATTTTCATTATTTATTTTCTTCAAATATAATGCAGGAATCTAACATTTTATGGCAACAGTTTGAAAAGTGAACCGACATTTATCCGTCCGACGCAAAATGCCAAAACGAAACTAATAGTCCTTCGGGATTCAAATCCCTTTGGACTAAAAAAAAAAAAAAAAAAAAAAAAAAAAAAAAAAAAAAAATCTGAAATGTTTCAGATTTTAAATTACGTCCAAAGGGGCGTTTTTTAACATTTTGTGTGTTACATTTCTTTATTAAAGATCATGTTCCTCGCACTTAAACCATAAGATCCAGTGCAACAGCAATATCGCAAAATAATTTTAAAACGAGGATAGCTTTAGAATTTCCGATACAGAGACTCACGCGCTGGAGATAAAAATGTTTTTCTGCACAACGTTGCCATTGCTCGCTTTGAAATCCTTGAGTTTGTTAATCAAAAATTCGTCAAAGTTTTAAAAAATAGGAAATCGATCATAAAACAAATTTCAAATTTTAAATTTGATCTTCCACATGCTCATATTCGTTGGAGGATTACGTTATTCAAAATTCGATGACTCTATGTACCGTTATTTTATGACAATGCGAGAAATATACATACATTTACGCAGATTTTCATTATTTAATTTCTTCAAATATAATGCAGGACTCTAACATTTTATGGCAACAATTTGAAAAGTGAACCGACATTTATCCGTCCGACGCAAAATGTCAAAAAGAAACTAATAGTTCTTCGGGATTCAAATCCCTTTGGACTAAAAAAAAAAAAAAATATGAACTGTTTCAGATTTTAAATTATGTCCAAAGGGGCGTTTTTTAACATTTTGTATGTTACCTTTCTTTATTAAATATCATGTTCCTCGCACTTAAACCATAAGATCCAGTGCAACAGCAATATCGCAAAATAATTTTAAAACGAGCATAGCTTTAGAATTTCCGATACAGAGACTCACGCGCTGGAGATAAAAATGTTTTTCTGCACAACGTTGCCATTGCTCGCTTTGAAATCCTTGAGTTTGTTAATCAAAAATTCGTCAAATTTTAAAAAATAGGAAATCGATCATAAAACAAATTTCAAATTTTAAATTTGGTCTTCCACATGCTCATATTCGTTGGAGGATTACGTTATTCAAAATTCGATGACTCTATGTACCGTTATTTTATGACAATGCGAGAAATATACATACATTTACTCAGATTTTCATTATTTAATTTCTTCAAATATAATGCAGGACTCTAACATTTTATGGCAACAGTTTGAAAAGTAAACCGACATTTTTGAGTCCGACGCAAAATGCCAAAACGAAACTAATAATCCTTCGGGATTCAAATCCCTTTGGACTAAAAAAAAAAAAAAAAAAAAAAATCTGAAATTTTTCAGATTTCAACTTACGTCCAAAGGGGCGTTTTTTAACCTTTTGTGTGTTACCTTTCTTTATTAAATATCATGTTCCTCGCACTTAAACCATAAGATCCAGTGCAACAGCAATATCGCAAAATAGTTTTAAAACGAGAATATCTTTAGAATTTCCGATACAGAGACTCACGCGCTGGAGATAAAAGTGTTTCTTCTGCACAACGTTGCCATTGCTCGCTTTGAAATCCTTGAGTTTTTTAATCAAAAATTCGTCAAAGTTTTAAAAAATAGGAAATCGATCATAAAAGGAATTTCAAATTTCAAATTTGGTTTTCCACATGCTCATATTCGTTGGAGGATGACGTTATTCAAAATTCGATGACTCTATGTACCGTTGTTTTATCACAATACGAGAAATATACATACATTTATGCAGATTTTTCATTATGTAATTTCTTCAAATATAATGCAGGACTCTAACCTTTTGTGGCAACACTTTGAAAAGTGAACCGACATTTATGAGTCCGACGCAAAATGCCAAAACGAAACTAATAATCTTTCGGGATTCAAATCCCTTTGGACTAAAAAAAAAAAAAAAATCTGAAATGTTTCAGATTTTAAATTATGTCCAAAGGGGCGTTTTTTAACATTTTGTATATTACCTTTTTTTATTAAATATCATGTTCCTCGCACTTAAACCATAAGATCCAGTGCAACAGCAATATCGCAAAATAGTTTTAAAACGAGCATACCTTTAGAATTTCCGATACAGAGACTCACGCGCTGGAGATAAAAATGTTTTTCTGCACAACGTTGCCATTGCTCGCTTTGAAATCCTTGAGTTTGTTAATCAAAAATTCGTCAAAGTTTTAAAAAATAGGAAATCGATCATAAAACAAATTTCAAATTTCAAATTTGGTCTTCCACATGCTCATATTCGTTGGAGGATTACGTTATTCAAAATTCGATGACTCTATGTACCGTTATTTTATGACAATGGGAGAAATATACATACATTTACGCAGATTTTCATTATTTAATTTCTTCAAATATAATGCAGGACTCTAACATTTTGTGGCAACAGTTTGAAAAGTGAACCGACATTTATCTGTCCGACGCAAAATGCCAAAACGAAACTAATAGTTCTTCGGGATTCAAATCCCTTTGGACTAAAAAAAAAAAAAAATATGAACTGTTTCAGATTTTAAATTATGTCCAAAGGGGCGTTTTTTAACATTTTGTATGTTACCTTTCTTTATTAAATATCATGTTCCTCGCACTTAAACCATAAGATCCAGTGCAACAGCAATATCGCAAAATAGTTTTAAAACGAGCATATCTTTAGAATTTCCGATACAGAGACTCACGCGCTGGAGATAAAAATGTTTTTCTGCACAACGTTGCCATTGCTCGCTTTGATATCCTTGAGCTTGTTAATCAAAAATTCGTCAAAGTTTTAAAAAATAGGAAATCGATCATAAAACAAATTTCAAATTTGGTCTTCCACATGCTCATATTCGTTGGAGGATTACGTTATTCAAAATACGATGACTCTATGTACCGTTATTTTATGACAATGGGAGAAATATACATACATTTACGCAGATTTTCATTATTTAATTTCTTCAAATATAATGCAGGACTCTAACATTTTATGGCAACAGTTTGAAAAGTAAACCGACATTTTTGAGTCCGACGCAAAATGCCAAAACGAAACTAATAATCCTTCGGGATTCAAATCCCTTTGGACTAAAAAAAAAAAAAAAAAAAAAAATCTGAAATTTTTCAGATTTCAACTTACGTCCAAAGGGGCGTTTTTTAACATTTTGTGTGTTACCTTTCTTTATTAAATATCATGTTCCTCGCACTTAAACCATAAGATCCAGTGCAACAGCAATATCGCAAAATAGTTTTAAAACGAGAATATCTTTAGAATTTCCGATACAGAGACTCACGCGCTGGAGATAAAAGTGTTTCTTCTGCACAACGTTGCCATTGCTCGCTTTGAAATCCTTGAGTTTGTTAATCAAAAATTCGTCAAAGTTTTAAAAAATAGGAAATCGATCATAAAACGAATTTCAAATTTCAAATTTGGTTTTCCACATGCTCATATTCGTTGGAGGATGACGTTATTCAAAATTCGATGACTCTATGTACCGTTGTTTTATCACAATACGAGAAATATACATACATTTATGCAGATTTTTCATTATTTTATTTCTTCAAATATAATGCAGGACTCTAACCTTTTGTGGCAACACTTTGAAAAGTGAACCGACATTTATGAGTCCGACGCAAAATGCCAAAACGAAACTAATAATCTTTCGGGATTCAAATCCCTTTGGACTAAAAAAAAAAAAAAAAAAATCTGAAATGTTTCAGATTTTAAATTATGTCCAAAGGGGCGTTTTTTAACATTTTGTATATTACCTTTCTTTATTAAATATCATGTTCCTCGCACTTAAACCATAAGATCCAGTGCAACAGCAATATCGCAAAATAGTTTTAAAACGAGCATACCTTTAGAATTTCCGATACAGAGACTCACGCGCTGGAGATAAAAATGTTTTTTCTGCACAACGTTGCCATTGCTCGCTTTGAAATCCTTGAGTTTGTTAATCAAAAATTCGTCAAAGTTTTAAAAAATAGGAAATCGATCATAAAACAAATTTCAAATTTCAAATTTGGTCTTCCACATGCTCATATTCGTTGGAAGATTACGTTGTTCAAAATTCGATGAATCTATGTACCGTTGTTTTATCAAAATACGAGAAATATACATACATTTATGCAGATTTTTCATTATTTAATAGCTTAGCTTTAGAATTTCCGATACAGAGCTTTAGAATTTCCGATACAGAGAATCACGCGCTGGAGATAAAAATGTTTTTCTGCACAACGTTCCCATTGCTCGCTTTGAAATCCTTGAGTTTGTTAATCAAAAATTCGTCAAAGTTTTAAAAAATAGGAAATCGATCATAAAACAAATTTCAAATTTCAAATTTGGTCTTCCACATGCTCATATTCGTTGGAGGATTACGTTGTTCAAAATTCGATGACTCTATGTACCGTTGTTTTATCACAATACGAGAAATATACATACTTTTATGCAGATTTTTCATTATTTAATAGCTTAGCTTTAGAATTTCCGATACAGAGCTTTAGAATTTCCGATACAGAGAATCACGCACTGGAGATAAAAATGTTTTTCTGCACAACGTTCCCATTGCTCGCTTTGAAATCCTTGAGTTTGTTAATCAAAAATTCGTCAAAGTTTTAAAAAATAGGAAATCGATCATAAAACAAATTTCAAATTTTAAATTTGGTCTTCCACAAGCTCATATTCGTTGGAGGATTACGTTATTCAAAATTCGATGACTCTATGTACCGTTATTTTATGACAATGGGAGAAATATACATACATTTACGCAGATTTTCATTATTTATTTTCTTCAAATATAATGCAGGAATCTAACATTTTATGGCAACAGTTTGAAAAGTGAACCGTCATTTATCCGTCCGACGCAAAATGCCAAAACGAAACTAATAGTCCTTCGGGATTCAAATCCCTTTGGACTAAAAAAAAAAAAAAAGAAAAAAAAAAAAAAAAAAATCTGAAATGTTTCAGATTTTAAATTACGTCCAAAGGGGCGTTTTTTAACATTTTGTGTGTTACATTTCTTTATTAAATATCATGTTCCTCGCACTTAAACCATAAGATCCAGTGCAACAGCAATATCGCAAAATAATTTTAAAACCAGCATAGCTTTAGAATTTCCGATACAGAGACTCACGCGCTGGAGATAAAAATGTTTTTCTGCACAACGTTGCCATTGCTCGCTTTGAAATCCTTGAGTTTGTTAATCAAAAATTCGTCAAAGTTTTAAAAAATAGGAAATGGATCATAAAACAAATTTCAAATTTTAAATTTGGTCTTCCACATGCTCATATTCGTTGGAGGATTACGTTATTCAAAATTCGATGACTCTATGTACCGTTATTTTATGACAATGCGAGAAATATACATACATTTACGCAGATTTTCATTATTTAATTTCTTCAAATATAATGCAGGAATCTAACATTTTATGGCAACAATTTGAAAAGTGAACCGACATTTATCCGTCCGACGCAAAATGCCAAAAAGAAACTAATAGTTCTTCGGGATTCAAATCCCTTTGGACTAAAAAAAAAAAAAAAATATGAACTGTTTCAGATTTTAAATTATGTCCAAAGGGGCGTTTTTTAACATTTTGTATGTTACCTTTCTTTATTAAATATCATGTTCCTCGCACTTAAACCATAAGATCCAGTGCAACAGCAATATCGCAAAATAGTTTTAAAACGAGCATACCTTTAGAATTTCCGATACAGAGACTCACGCGCTGGAGATAAAAATGTTTTTTCTGCACAACGTTGCCATTGCTCGCTTTGAAATCCTTGAGTTTGTTAATCAAAAATTCGTCAAAGTTTTAAAAAATAGGAAATCGATCATAAAACAAATTTCAAATTTCAAATTTGGTCTTCCACATGCTCATATTCGTTGGAAGATTACGTTGTTCAAAATTCGATGAATCTATGTACCGTTGTTTTATCAAAATACGAGAAATATACATACATTTATGCAGATTTTTCATTATTTAATAGCTTAGCTTTAGAATTTCCGATACAGAGCTTTAGAATTTCCGATACAGAGAATCACGCGCTGGAGATAAAAATGTTTTTCTGCACAACGTTCCCATTGCTCGCTTTGAAATCCTTGAGTTTGTTAATCAAAAATTCGTCAAAGTTTTAAAAAATAGGAAATCGATCATAAAACAAATTTCAAATTTCAAATTTGGTCTTCCACATGCTCATATTCGTTGGAGGATTACGTTGTTCAAAATTCGATGACTCTATGTACCGTTGTTTTATCACAATACGAGAAATATACATACTTTTATGCAGATTTTTCATTATTTAATAGCTTAGCTTTAGAATTTCCGATACAGAGCTTTAGAATTTCCGATACAGAGAATCACGCACTGGAGATAAAAATGTTTTTCTGCACAACGTTCCCATTGCTCGCTTTGAAATCCTTGAGTTTGTTAATCAAAAATTCGTCAAAGTTTTAAAAAATAGGAAATCGATCATAAAACAAATTTCAAATTTTAAATTTGGTCTTCCACAAGCTCATATTCGTTGGAGGATTACGTTATTCAAAATTCGATGACTCTATGTACCGTTATTTTATGACAATGGTAGAAATATACATACATTTACGCAGATTTTCATTATTTAATTTCTTCAAATATAATGCAGGAATCTAACATTTTATGGCAACAATTTGAAAAGTGAACCGACATTTATCCGTCCGACGCAAAATGCCAAAAAGAAACTAATAGTTCTTCGGGATTCAAATCCCTTTGGACTAAAAAAAAAAAAAAATATGAACTGTTTCAGATTTTAAATTATGTCCAAAGGGGCGTTTTTTAACATTTTGTATGTTACCTTTCTTTATTAAATATCATGTTCCTCGCACTTAAACCATAAGATCCAGTGCAACAGCAATATCGCAAAATAGTTTTAAAACGAGTATATCTTTAGAATTTCCGATACAGAGACTCACGCGCTGGAGATAAAAATGTTTTTCTGCACAACGTTGCGATTACTCGCTTTGAAATCCTTGAGTTTGTTAATCAAAAATTCGTCAAAGTTTTAAAAAATAGGAAATCGATCATAAAACAAATTTCAAATTTCAAATTTGGTCTTCCACATGCTCATATTCGTTGGAGGATTACGTTATTCAAAATTCGATGACTCTATGTACCGTTGTTTAATCACAATACGAGAAATATACATACATTTATGCAGATTTTTCATTATTTAATAGCTTAGCTTTAGAATTTCCGATACAGAGCTTTAGAATTTCCGATACAGAGAATCACGCACTGGAGATAAAAATGTTTTTCTGCACAACGTTCCCATTGCTCGCTTTGAAATCCTTGAGATTGTTAATCAAAAATTCGTCAAAGTTTTAAAAAATAGGAAATCGATCATAAAACAAATTTCAAATTTTAAATTTGGCCTTCCACAAGCTCATATTCGTGGATTACGTTATTCAAAATTCGATGACTCTATGTACCGTTATTTTATGACAATGGGAGAAATATACATACATTTACGCAGATTTTCTTTATTTATTTTCTTCAAATATAATGCAGGAATCTAACATTTTATGGCAACAGTTTGAAAAGTGAACCGACATTTATCCGTCCGACGCAATATGCCAAAACGAAACTAATAGTCCTTCGGGATTCAAATCCCTTTGGACTAAAAAAAAAAAAAAAAAAAAAAAAAAAAAAAAAAAAATCTGAAATGTTTCAGATTTTAAATTACGTCCAAAGGGGCGTTTTTTAACATTTTGTGTGTTACATTTCTTTATTAAATATCATGTTCCTCGCACTTAAACCATAAGATCCAGTGCAACAGCAATATCGCAAAATAATTTTAAAACGAGCATAGCTTTAGAATTTCCGATACAGAGACTCACGCGCTGGAGATAAAAATGTTTTTCTGCACAACGTTGCCATTGCTCGCTTTGAAATCCTTGAGTTTGTTAATCAAAAATTCGTCAAAGTTTTAAAAAATAGGAAATCGATCATAAAACAAATTTCAAATTTCAAATTTGGTCTTCCACATGCTCATATTCGTTGGAGGATTACGTTGTTCAAAATTCGATGACTCTATGTACCGTTGTTTTATCACAATACGAGAAATATACATACTTTTATGCAGATTTTTCATTATTTAATAGCTTAGCTTTAGAATTTCCGATACAGAGCTTTAGAATTTCCGATACAGAGAATCACGCACTGGAGATAAAAATGTTTTTCTGCACAACGTTCCCATTGCTCGCTTTGAAATCCTTGAGTTTGTTAATCAAAAATTCGTCAAAGTTTTAAAAAATAGGAAATCGATCATAAAACAAATTTCAAATTTTAAATTTGGTCTTCCACAAGCTCATATTCGTTGGAGGATTACGTTATTCAAAATTCGATGACTCTATGTACCGTTATTTTATGACAATGGGAGAAATATACATACATTTACGCAGATTTTCATTATTTATTTTCTTCAAATATAATGCAGGAATCTAACATTTTATGGCAACAATTTGAAAAGTGAACCGACATTTATCCGTCCGACGCAAAATGCCAAAAAGAAACTAATAGTTCTTCGGGATTCAAATCCCTTTGGACTAAAAAAAAAAAAAAATATGAACTGTTTCAGATTTTAAATTATGTCCAAAGGGGCGTTTTTTAACATTTTGTATGTTACCTTTCTTTATTAAATATCATGTTCCTCGCACTTAAACCATAAGATCCAGTGCAACAGCAATATCGCAAAATAGTTTTAAAACGAGTATATCTTTAGAATTTCCGATACAGAGACTCACGCGCTGGAGATAAAAATGTTTTTCTGCACAACGTTGCGATTACTCGCTTTGAAATCCTTGAGTTTGTTAATCAAAAATTCGTCAAAGTTTTAAAAAATAGGAAATCGATCATAAAACAAATTTCAAATTTCAAATTTGGTCTTCCACATGCTCATATTCGTTGGAGGATTACGTTATTCAAAATTCGATGACTCTATGTACCGTTGTTTAATCACAATACGAGAAATATACATACATTTATGCAGATTTTTCATTATTTAATAGCTTAGCTTTAGAATTTCCGATACAGAGCTTTAGAATTTCCGATACAGAGAATCACGCACTGGAGATAAAAATGTTTTTCTGCACAACGTTCCCATTGCTCGCTTTGAAATCCTTGAGATTGTTAATCAAAAATTCGTCAAAGTTTTAAAAAATAGGAAATCGATCATAAAACAAATTTCAAATTTTAAATTTGGCCTGGCCTTCCACAAGCTCATATTCGTTGGAGGATTACGTTATTCAAAATTCGATGACTCTATGTACCGTTATTTTATGACAATGGGAGAAATATACATACATTTACGCAGATTTTCATTATTTATTTTCTTCAAATATAATGCAGGAATCTAACATTTTATGGCAACAATTTGAAAAGTGAACCGACATTTATCCGTCCGACGCAAAATGCCAAAAAGAAACTAATAGTTCTTCGGGATTCAAATCCCTTTGGACTAAAAAAAAAAAAAATATGAACTGTTTCAGATTTTAAATTATGTCCAAAGGGGCGTTTTTTAACATTTTGTATGTTACCTTTCTTTATTAAATATCATGTTCCTCGCACTTAAACCATAAGATCCAGTGCAACAGCAATATCGCAAAATAGTTTTAAAACGAGTATATCTTTAGAATTTCCGATACAGAGACTCACGCGCTGGAGATAAAAATGTTTTTCTGCACAACGTTGCGATTACTCGCTTTGAAATCCTTGAGTTTGTTAATCAAAAATTCGTCAAAGTTTTAAAAAATAGGAAATCGATCATAAAACAAATTTCAAATTTCAAATTTGGTCTTCCACATGCTCATATTCGTTGGAGGATTACGTTATTCAAAATTCGATGACTCTATGTACCGTTGTTTAATCACAATACGAGAAATATACATACATTTATGCAGATTTTTCATTATTTAATAGCTTAGCTTTAGAATTTCCGATACAGAGCTTTAGAATTTCCGATACAGAGAATCACGCACTGGAGATAAAAATGTTTTTCTGCACAACGTTCCCATTGCTCGCTTTGAAATCCTTGAGATTGTTAATCAAAAATTCGTCAAAGTTTTAAAAAATAGGAAATCGATCATAAAACAAATTTCAAATTTTAAATTTGGCCTGGCCTTCCACAAGCTCATATTCGTTGGAGGATTACGTTATTCAAAATTCGATGACTCTATGTACCGTTATTTTATGACAATGGGAGAAATATACATACATTTACGCAGATTTTCATTATTTATTTTCTTCAAATATAATGCAGGAATCTAACATTTTATGGCAACAGTTTGAAAAGTGAACCGACATTTATCCGTCCGACGCAATATGCCAAAACGAAACTAATAGTCCTTCGGGATTCAAATCCCTTTGGACTAAAAAAAAAAAAAAAAAAAAAAAAAAAAAAAAAAAAAAAAATCTGAAATGTTTCAGATTTTAAATTACGTCCAAAGGGGCGTTTTTTAACATTTTGTGTGTTACATTTCTTTATTAAATATCATGTTCCTCGCACTTAAACCATAAGATCCAGTGCAACAGCAATATCGCAAAATAATTTTAAAACGAGCATAGCTTTAGAATTTCCGATACAGAGACTCACGCGCTGGAGATAAAAATGTTTTTCTGCACAACGTTGCCATTGCTCGCTTTGAAATCCTTGAGTTTGTTAATCAAAAATTCGTCAAAGTTTTAAAAAATAGGAAATCGATCATAAAACAAATTTCAAATTTCAAATTTGGTCTTCCACATGCTCATATTCGTTGGAGGATTACGTTGTTCAAAATTCGATGACTCTATGTACCGTTGTTTTATCAAAATACGAGAAATATGCATACATTTATGCAGATTTTTCATTATTTAATAGCTTAGCTTTAGAATTTCCGATACAGCGCTTTAGAATTTCCGATACAGAGAATCACGCGCTGGAGATAAAAATGTTTTTCTGCACAACGTTCCCATTGCTCGCTTTGAAATCCTTGAGTTTGTTAATCAAAAATTCGTCAAAGTTTTAAAAAATAGGAAATCGATCATAAAACAAATTTCAAATTTTAAATTTGGTCTTCCACAAGCTAATATTCGTTGGAGGATTACGTTATTCAAAATTTGATGACTCTATGTACCGTTATTTTATGACAATGGGAGAAATATACATACATTTACGCAGATTTTCATTATTTATTTTCTTCAAATATAATGCAGGAATCTAACATTTTATGGCAACAGTTTGAAAAGTGAACCGACATTTATCCGTCCGACGCAAAATGCCAAAATGAAACTAATAGTCCTTCGGGATTCAAATCCCTTTGGACAAAAAAAAAAAAAAAAAAAAAAAAAAATCTGAAATGTTTCAGATTTGAAATTACGTCCAAAGGGGCGTTTTTTAACATTCTGTGTGTTACATTTCTTTATTAAATATCATGTTCCTCGCACTTAAACCATAAGATCCAGTGCAACAGCAATATCGCAAAATAATTTTAAAACGAGCATAGCTTTAGAATTTCCGATACAGAGACTCACGCGCTGGAGATAAAAATGTTTTTCTGCACAACGTTGCCATTGCTCGCTTTGAAATCCTTGAGTTTGTTAATCAAAAATTCGTCAAAGTTTTAAAAAATAGGAAATCGATCATAAAACAAATTTCAAATTTCAAATTTGGTCTTCCACATGCTCATATTCGTTGGAGGATTACGTTGTTCAAAATTCGATGACTCTATGTACCGTTGTTTTATCACAATACGAGAAATATACATACATTTATGCAGATTTTTCATTATTTAATAGCTTAGCTTTAGAATTTCCGATACAGAGCTTTAGAATTTCCGATACAGAGAATCACGCACTGGAGATAAAAATGTTTTTCTGCACAACGTTCCCATTGCTCGCTTTGAAATCCTTGAGATTGTTAATCAAAAATTCGTCAAAGTTTTAAAAAATAGGAAATCGATCATAAAACAAATTTCAAATTTTAAATTTGGTCTTCCACAAGCTCATATTCGTTGGAGGATTACGTTATTCAAAATTCGATGACTCTATGTACCGTTATTTTATGACAATGGGAGAAATATACATACATTTACGCAGATTTTCATTATTTATTTTCTTCAAATATAATGCAGGAATCTAACATTTTATGGCAACAGTTTGAAAAGTGAACCGACATTTATCCGTCCGACGCAAAATGCCAAAACGAAACTAATAGTCCTTCGGGATTCAAATCCCTTTGGACTAAAAAAAAAAAAAAAAAAAAAAAAAAAAAAAAAAAAAAATCTGAAATGTTTCAGATTTTAAATTACGTCCAAAGGGGCGTTTTTTAACATTTTGTGTGTTACATTTCTTTATTAAATATCATGTTCCTCGCACTTAAACCATAAGATCCAGTGCAACAGCAATATCGCAAAATAATTTTGAAACGAGCATAGCTTTAGAATTTCCGATACAGAGACTCACGCGCTGGAGATAAAAATGTTTTTCTGCACAACGTTGCCATTGCTCGCTTTGAAATCCTTGAGTTTGTTAATCAAAAATTCGTCAAAGTTTTAAAAAATAGGAAATCGATCATAAAACAAATTTCAAATTTCAAATTTGGTCTTCCACATGCTCATATTCGCTGGAGGATTACGTTATTCAAAATTCGATGACTCTATGTACCGTTATTTTATAACAATGGGAGAAATATACATACATTTACGCAGATTTTCATTATTTAATTTCTTCAAATATAATGCAGGACTCTAACATTTTGTGGCAACAGTTTGAAAAGTGAACTGACATTTATCTATCCGACGCAAAATGCCAAAACGAAACTAATAGTTCTTCGGGATTCAAATCCCTTTGGACTAAAAAAAAAAAAAAAAATATGAACTGTTTCAGATTTTAAATTATGTCCAAAGGGGCGTTTTTTAACATTTTGTATGTTACCTTTCTTTATTAAATATCATGTTCCTCGCACTTAAACCATAAGATCCAGTGCAACAGCAATATCGCAAAATAGTTTTAAAACGAGCATATCTTTAGAATTTCCGATACAGAGACTCACGCGCTGGAGATAAAAATGTTTTTCTGCACAACGTTGCCATTGCTCGCTTTGATATCCTTGAGCTTGTTAATCAAAAATTCGTCAAAGTTTTAAAAAATAGGAAATCGATCATAAAACAAATTTCAAATTTGGTCTTCCACATGCTCATATTCGTTGGAGGATTACGTTATTCAAAATACGATGACTCTATGTACCGTTATTTTATGACAATGGGAGAAATATACATACATTTACGCAGATTTTCATTATTTAATTTCTTCAAATATAATGCAGGACTCTAACATTTTATGGCAACAGTTTGAAAAGTAAACCGACATTTTTGAGTCCGACGCAAAATGCCAAAACGAAACTAATAATCCTTCGGGATTCAAATCCCTTTGGACTAAAAAAAAAAAAAAAAAAAAAAAAAATCTGAAATTTTTCAGATTTCAACTTACGTCCAAAGGGGCGTTTTTTAACATTTTGTGTGTTACCTTTCTTTATTAAATATCATGTTCCTCGCACTTAAACCATAAGATCCAGTGCAACAGCAATATCGCAAAATAGTTTTAAAACGAGAATATCTTTAGAATTTCCGATACAGAGACTCACGCGCTGGAGATAAAAGTGTTTCTTCTGCACAACGTTGCCATTGCTCGCTTTGAAATCCTTGAGTTTGTTAATCAAAAATTCGTCAAAGTTTTAAAAAAGAGGAAATCGATCATAAAAGGAATTTCAAATTTCAAATTTGGTTTTCCACATGCTCATATTCGTTGGAGGATGACGTTATTCAAAATTCGATGACTCTATGTACCGTTGTTTTATCACAATACGAGAAATATACATACATTTATGCAGATTTTTCATTATGTAATTTCTTCAAATATAATGCAGGACTCTAACCTTTTGTGGCAACACTTTGAAAAGTGAACCGACATTTATGAGTCCGACGCAAAATGCCAAAACGAAACTAATAATCTTTCGGGATTCAAATCCCTTTGGACTAAAAAAAAAAAAAATCTGAAATGTTTCAGATTTTAAATTATGTCCAAAGGGGCGTTTTTTAACATTTTGTATGTTACCTTTCTTTATTAAATATCATGTTCCTCGCACTTAAACCATAAGATCCAGTGCAACAGCAATATCGCAAAATAGTTTTAAAACGAGCATATCTTTAGAATTTCCGATACAGAGACTCACGCGCTGGAGATAAAAATGTTTTTCTGCACAACGTTGCCATTGCTCGCTTTGATATCCTTGAGCTTGTTAATCAAAAATTCGTCAAAGTTTTAAAAAATAGGAAATCGATCATAAAACAAATTTCAAATTTGGTCTTCCACATGCTCATATTCGTTGGAGGATTACGTTGTTCAAAATTCGATGACTCTATGTACCGTTGTTTTATCACAATACGAGAAATATACATACATTTATGCAGATTTTTCATTATTTAATAGCTTAGCTTTAGAATTTCCGATACAGAGCTTTAGAATTTCCGATACAGAGAATCACGCACTGGAGATAAAAATGTTTTTCTTCACAACGTTCCCATTGCTCGCTTTGAAATCCTTGAGATTGTTAATCAAAAATTCGTCAAAGTTTTAAAAAATAGGAAATCGATCATAAAACAAATTTCAAATTTTAAATTTGGTCTTCCACAAGCTCATATTCGTTGGAGGATTACGTTATTCAAAATTCGATGACTCTATGTACCGTTATTTTAAGACAATGGGAGAAATATACATACATTTACGCAGATTTTCATTATTTATTTTCTTCAAATATAATGCAGGAATCTAACATTTTATGGCAACAGTTTGAAAAGTGAACCGACATTTATCCGTCCGACGCAAAATGCCAAAACGAAACTAATAATCCTTCGGGATTCAAATCCCTTTGGACTAAAAAAAAAAAAAAAAAAAAAAAAAAAAAAAAAAAATCTGAAATGTTTCAGATTTTAAATTATGTCCAAAGGGGCGTTTTTTAACATTTTGTATATTACCTTTCTTTATTAAATATCATGTTCCTCGCACTTAAACCATAAGATCCAGTGCAACAGCAATATCGCAAAATAGTTTTAAAACGAGCATACCTTTAGAATTTCCGATACAGAGACTCACGCGCTGGAGATAAAAATGTTTTTCTGCACAACGTTGCCATTGCTCGCTTTGAAATCCTTGAGATTGTTAATCAAAAATTCGTCAAAGTTTTAAAAAATAGGAAATCGATCATAAAACAAATTTCAAATTTCAAATTTGGTGTTCCACATGCTCATATTCGTTGGAGGATTACGTTATTCAAAATTCGATGACTCTATGTACCGTTATTTTATGACAATGGGAGAAATATACATACATTTACGCAGATTTTCATTATTTATTTTCTTCAAATATAATGCAGGAATCTAACATTTTATGGCAACAGTTTGAAAAGTGAACCGACATTTATCCGTCCGACGCAAAATGCCAAAACGAAACTAATAGTTCTTCGGGATTCAAATCCCTTTGGACTAAAAAAAAAAAAAAAATATGAACTGTTTCAGATTTTAAATTATGTCCAAAGGGGCGTTTTTTAACATTTTGTATGTTACCTTTCTTTATTAAATATCATGTTCCTCGCACTTAAACCATAAGATCCAGTGCAACAGCAATATCGCAAAATAGTTTTAAAACGAGCATATCTTTAGAATTTCCGATACAGAGACTCACGCGCTGGAGATAAAAATGTTTTTCTGCACAACGTTGCCATTGCTCGCTTTGATATCCTTGAGCTTGTTAATCAAAAATTCGTCAAAGTTTTAAAAAATAGGAAATCGATCATAAAACAAATTTCAAATTTGGTCTTCCACATGCTCATATTCGTTGGAGGATTACGTTATTCAAAATACGATGACTCTATGTACCGTTATTTTATGACAATGGGAGAAATATACATACATTTACGCAGATTTTCATTATTTATTTTCTTCAAATATAATGCAGGAATCTAACATTTTATGGCAACAGTTTGAAAAGTAAACCGACATTTTTGAGTCCGACGCAAAATGCCAAAACGAAACTAATAATCCTTCGGGATTCAAATCCCTTTGGACTAAAAAAAAAAAAAAAAAAAAAAAAAAAAAAAAAAAAAAAAAAATCTGAAATTTTTCAGATTTCAACTTACGTCCAAATGGGCGTTTTTTAACATTTTGTGTGTTACCTTTCTTTATTAAATATCATGTTCCTCGCACTTAAACCATAAGATCCAGTGCAACAGCAATATCGCAAAATAGTTTTAAAACGAGAATATCTTTAGAATTTCCGATACAGAGACTCACGCGCTGGAGATAAAAGTGTTTCTTCTGCACAACGTTGCCATTGCTCGCTTTGTAATCCTTGAGTTTGTTAATCAAAAATTCGTCAAAGTTTTAAAAAATAGGAAATCGATCATAAAAGGAATTTCAAATTTCAAATTTGGTTTTCCACATGCTCATATTCGTTGGAGGATGACGTTATTCAAAATTCGATGACTCTATGTACCGTTGTTTTATCACTATACGAGAAATATACATACATTTATGCAGATTTTTCATTATTTAATTTCTTCAAATATAATGCAGGACTCTAACCTTTTGTGGCAACACTTTGAAAAGTGAACCGACATTTATGAGTCCAACGCAAAATGCCAAAACGAAACTAATAATCTTTCGGGATTCAAATCCCTTTGGACTAAAAAAAAAAAAAAAAAAATCTGAAATGTTTCAGATTTGAAATTATGTCCAAAGGGGCGTTTTTTAACATTTTGTATATTACCTTTCTTTATTAAATATCATGTTCCTCGCACTTAAACCATAAGATCCAGTGCAACAGCAATATCGCAAAATAGTTTTAAAACGAGCATACCTTTAGAATTTCCGATACATAGACTCACGCGCTGGAGATAAAAATGTTTTTTCTGCACAACGTTGCCATTGCTCGCTTTGAAATCCTTGAGTTTGTTAATCAAAAATTCGTCAAAGTTTTAAAAAATAGGAAATCGATCATAAAACAAATTTCAAATTTCGAATTTGGTCTTCCACATGCTCATATTCGTTGGAGGATTACGTTATTCAAAATTCGATGACTCTATGTACCGTTGTTTTATCAAAATACGAGAAATATACATACATTTATGCAGATTTTTCATTATTTAATAGCTTAGCTTTAGAATTTCCGATACAGAGCTTTAGAAATTCCGATACACAGAATCACGCGCTGGAGATAAAAATGTTTTTCTGCACAACGTTCCCATTGCTCGCTTTGAAATCCTTGAGTTTGTTAATCAAAAATTCGTCAAAGTTTTAAAAAATAGGAAATCGATCATAAAACAAATTTCAAATTTTAAATTTGGTCTTCCACAAGCTAATATTCGTTGGAGGATTACGTTATTCAAAATTCGATGACTCTATGTACCGTTATTTTATGACAATGGAAGAAATATACATACATTTACGCAGATTTTCATTATTTATTTTCTTCAAATATAATGCAGGAATCTAACATTTTATGGCAACAGTTTGAAAAGTGAACCGACATTTATCCGTCCGACGCAAAATGCCAAAACGAAACTAATAGTCCTTCGGGATTCAAATCCCTTTGGACTAAAAAAAAAAAAAAAAAAAAAAAAAATCTGAAATGTTTCAGATTTTAAATTACGTCCAAAGGGGCGTTTTTTAACATTTTGTGTGTTACATTTCTTTATTAAATATCATGTTCCTCGCACTTAAACCATAAGATCCAGTGCAACAGCAATATCGCAAAATAATTTTAAAACGAGCATAGCTTTAGAATTTCCGATACAGAGACTCACGCGCTGGAGATAAAAATGTTTTTCTGCACAACGTTGCCATTGCTCGCTTTGAAATCCTTGAGTTTGTTAATCAAAAATTCGTCAAAGTTTTAAAAAATAGGAAATCGATCATAAAACAAATTTCAAATTTCAAATTTGGTCTTCCACATGCTCATATTCCTTGGAGGATTACGTTATTCAAAATTCGATGACTCTATGTACCGTTATTTTATGACAATGGGAGAAATATACATACATTTACGCAGATTTTCATTATTTAATTTCTTCAAATATAATGCAGGACTCTAACATTTTATGGCAACAGTTTGAAAAGTAAACCGACATTTTTGAGTCCGACGCAAAATGCCAAAACGAAACTAATAATCCTTCGGGATTCAAATCCCTTTGGACTAAAAAAAAAAAAAAAAAAAAAAAAAAAAAAAAAAAATCTGAAATTTTTCAGATTTCAACTTACGTCCAAAGGGGCGTTTTTTAACATTTTGTGTGTTACCTTTCTTTATTAAATATCATGTTCCTCGCACTTAAACCATAAGATCCAGTGCAACAGCAATATCGCAAAATAGTTTTAAAACGAGAATATCTTTAGAATTTCCGATACAGAGACTCACGCGCTGGAGATAAAAGTGTTTCTTCTGCACAACGTTGCCATTGCTCGCTTTGAAATCCTTGAGTTTGTTAATCAAAAATTCGTCAAAGTTTTAAAAAATAGGAAATCGATCATAAAAGGAATTTCAAATTTCAAATTTGGTTTTCCACATGCTCATATTCGTTGGAGGATGACGTTATTCAAAATTCGATGACTCTATGTACCGTTGTTTTATCACAATACGAGAAATATACATACATTTATGCAGATTTTTCATTATTTAATTTCTTCAAATATAATGCAGGACTCTAACCTTTTGTGGCAACACTTTGAAAAGTGAACCGACATTTATGAGTCCAACGCAAAATGCCAAAACGAAACTAATAATCTTTCGGGATTCAAATCCCTTTGGACTAAAAAAAAAAAAAATCTGAAATGTTTCAGATTTTAAATTATGTCCAAAGGGGCGTTTTTTAACATTTTGTATATTACCTTTCTTTATTAAATATCATGTTCCTCGCACTTAAACCATAAGATCCAGTGCAACAGCAATATCGCAAAATAGTTTTAAAGCGAGCATACCTTTAGAATTTCCGATACAGAGACTCACGCGCTGGAGATAAAAATGTTTTTCTGCACAACGTTGCCATTGCTCGCTTTGAAATCCTTGAGTTTGTTAATCAAAAATTCGTCAAAGTTTTAAAAAATAGGAAATCGATCATAAAACAAATTTCAAATTTCAAATTTGGTCTTCCACATGCTCATATTCGTTGGAGGATTACGTTGTTCAAAATTCGATGACTCTATGTACCGTTGTTTTATCACAATACGAGAAATATACATACATTTATGCAGATTTTTCATTATTTAATAGCTTAGCTTTAGAATTTCCGATACAGAGCTTTAGAATTTCCGATACAGAGAATCACGCACTGGAGATAAAAATGTTTTTCTTCACAACGTTCCCATTGCTCGCTTTGAAATCCTTGAGATTGTTAATCAAAAATTCGTCAAAGTTTTAAAAAATAGGAAATCGATCATAAAACAAATTTCAAATTTTAAATTTGGTCTTCCACAAGCTCATATTCGTTGGAGGATTACGTTATTCAAAATTCGATGACTCTATGTACCGTTATTTTATGACAATGGGAGAAATATACATACATTTACGCAGATTTTCATTATTTATTTTCTTCAAATATAATGCAGGAATCTAACATTTTATGGCAACAGTTTGAAAAGTGAACCGACATTTATCCGTCCGACGCAAAATGCCAAAACGAAACTAATAGTCCTTCGGGATTCAAATCCCTTTGGACTAAAAAAAAAAAAAAAAAAAAAAAAAAAAAAAAAAAAAAAAAAATCTGAAATGTTTCAGATTTTAAATTATGTCCAAAGGGGCGTTTTTTAACATTTTGTATATTACCTTTCTTTATTAAATATCATGTTCCTCGCACTTAAACCATAAGATCCAGTGCAACAGCAATATCGCAAAATAGTTTTAAAACGAGCATACCTTTAGAATTTCCGATACAGAGACTCACGCGCTGGAGATAAAAATGTTTTTCTGCACAACGTTGCCATTGCTCGCTTTGAAATCCTTGAGTTTGTTAATCAAAAATTCGTCAAAGTTTTAAAAAATAGGAAATCGATCATAAAACAAATTTCAAATTTCAAATTTGGTCTTCCACATGCTCATATTCGTTGGAGGATTACGTTATTCAAAATTCGATGACTCTATGTACCGTTATTTTATGACAATGGGAGAAATATACATACATTTACGCAGATTTTCATTATTTAATTTCTTCAAATATAATGCAGGACTCTAAAATTTTGTGGCAACAGTTTGAAAAGTGAACCGACAATTATCTGTCCGACGCAAAATGCCAAAACGAAACTAATAGTTCTTCGGGATTCAAATCCCTTTGGACTAAAAAAAAAAAAAAAAATATGAACTGTTTCAGATTTTAAATTATGTCCAAAGGGGCGTTTTTTAACATTTTGTATGTTACCTTTCTTTATTAAATATCATGTTCCTCGCACTTAAACCATAAGATCCAGTGCAACAGCAATATCGCAAAATAGTTTTAAAACGAGCATATCTTTAGAATTTCCGATACAGAGACTCACGCGCTGGAGATAAAAATGTTTTTCTGCACAACGTTGCCATTGCTCGCTTTGATATCCTTGAGCTTGTTAATCAAAAATTCGTCAAAGTTTTAAAAAATAGGAAATCGATCATAAAACAAATTTCAAATTTGGTCTTCCACATGCTCATATTCGTTGGAGGATTACGTTATTCAAAATACGATGACTCTATGTACCGTTATTTTATGACAATGGGAGAAATATACATACATTTACGCAGATTTTCATTATTTAATTTCTTCAAATATAATGCAGGACTCTAACATTTTATGGCAACAGTTTGAAAAGTAAACCGACATTTTTGAGTCCGACGCAAAATGCCAAAACGAAACTAATAATCCTTCGGGATTCAAATCCCTTTGGACTAAAAAAAAAAAAAAAAAAAAAAAAAAAAAAAAAAAAAAAATCTGAAATTTTTCAGATTTCAACTTACGTCCAAATGGGCGTTTTTTAACATTTTGTGTGTTACCTTTCTTTATTAAATATCATGTTCCTCGCACTTAAACCATAAGATCCAGTGCAACAGCAATATCGCAAAATAGTTTTAAAACGAGAATATCTTTAGAATTTCCGATACAGAGACTCACGCGCTGGAGATAAAAGTGTTTCTTCTGCACAACGTTGCCATTGCTCGCTTTGTAATCCTTGAGTTTGTTAATCAAAAATTCGTCAAAGTTTTAAAAAATAGGAAATCGATCATAAAAGGAATTTCAAATTTCAAATTTGGTTTTCCACATGCTCATATTCGTTGGAGGATGACGTTATTCAAAATTCGATGACTCTATGTACCGTTGTTTTATCACTATACGAGAAATATACATACATTTATGCAGATTTTTCATTATTTAATTTCTTCAAATATAATGCAGGACTCTAACCTTTTGTGGCAACACTTTGAAAAGTGAACCGACATTTATGAGTCCAACGCAAAATGCCAAAACGAAACTAATAATCTTTCGGGATTCAAATCCCTTTGGACTAAAAAAAAAAAAAAAAAAAATCTGAAATGTTTCAGATTTGAAATTATGTCCAAAGGGGCGTTTTTTAACATTTTGTATATTACCTTTCTTTATTAAATATCATGTTCCTCGCACTTAAACCATAAGATCCAGTGCAACAGCAATATCGCAAAATAGTTTTAAAACGAGCATACCTTTAGAATTTCCGATACATAGACTCACGCGCTGGAGATAAAAATGTTTTTTCTGCACAACGTTGCCATTGCTCGCTTTGAAATCCTTGAGTTTGTTAATCAAAAATTCGTCAAAGTTTTAAAAAATAGGAAATCGATCATAAAACAAATTTCAAATTTCGAATTTGGTCTTCCACATGCTCATATTCGTTGGAGGATTACGTTATTCAAAATTCGATGACTCTATGTACCGTTGTTTTATCAAAATACGAGAAATATACATACATTTATGCAGATTTTTCATTATTTAATAGCTTAGCTTTAGAATTTCCGATACAGAGCTTTAGAAATTCCGATACACAGAATCACGCGCTGGAGATAAAAATGTTTTTCTGCACAACGTTCCCATTGCTCGCTTTGAAATCCTTGAGTTTGTTAATCAAAAATTCGTCAAAGTTTTAAAAAATAGGAAATCGATCATAAAAC
The DNA here is from genome assembly GCF_044657685.1 of Stegodyphus dumicola. Taxonomy (NCBI): domain Eukaryota; kingdom Metazoa; phylum Arthropoda; class Arachnida; order Araneae; family Eresidae; genus Stegodyphus; species Stegodyphus dumicola. The sequence continues at coordinate 28,020,607 of NC_140778.1, forward strand.
AAATTTCAAATTTTAAATTTGGTCTTCCACAAGCTAATATTCGTTGGAGGATTACGTTATTCAAAATTCGATGACTCTATGTACCGTTATTTTATGACAATGGAAGAAATATACATACATTTACGCAGATTTTCATTATTTATTTTCTTCAAATATAATGCAGGAATCTAACATTTTATGGCAACAGTTTGAAAAGTGAACCGACATTTATCCGTCCGACGCAAAATGCCAAAACGAAACTAATAGTCCTTCGGGATTCAAATCCCTTTGGACTAAAAAAAAAAAAAAAAAAATCTGAAATGTTTCAGATTTTAAATTACGTCCAAAGGGGCGTTTTTTAACATTTTGTGTGTTACATTTCTTTATTAAATATCATGTTCCTCGCACTTAAACCATAAGATCCAGTGCAACAGCAATATCGCAAAATAATTTTAAAACGAGCATAGCTTTAGAATTTCCGATACAGAGACTCACGCGCTGGAGATAAAAATGTTTTTCTGCACAACGTTGCCATTGCTCGCTTTGAAATCCTTGAGTTTGTTAATCAAAAATTCGTCAAAGTTTTAAAAAATAGGAAATCGATCATAAAACAAATTTCAAATTTCAAATTTGGTCTTCCACATGCTCATATTCCTTGGAGGATTACGTTATTCAAAATTCGATGACTCTATGTACCGTTATTTTATGACAATGGGAGAAATATACATACATTTACGCAGATTTTCATTATTTAATTTCTTCAAATATAATGCAGGACTCTAACATTTTATGGCAACAGTTTGAAACGTAAACCGACATTTTTGAGTCCGACGCAAAATGCCAAAACGAAACTAATAATCCTTCGGGATTCAAATCCCTTTGGACTAAAAAAAAAAAAAAAAAAAAAAAAAAATCTGAAATTTTTCAGATTTCAACTTACGTCCAAAGGGGCGTTTTTTAACATTTTGTATATTACCTTTCTTTATTAAATATCATGTTCCTCGCACTTAAACCATAAGATCCAGTGCAACAGCAATATCGCAAAATAGTTTTAAAGCGAGCATACCTTTAGAATTTCCGATACAGAGACTCACGCGCTGGAGATAAAAATGTTTTTCTGCACAACGTTGCCATTGCTCGCTTTGAAATCCTTGAGTTTGTTAATCAAAAATTCGTCAAAGTTTTAAAAAATAGGAAATCGATCATAAAACAAATTTCAAATTTCAAATTTGGTCTTCCACATGCTCATATTCGTTGGAGGATTACGTTGTTCAAAATTCGATGACTCTATGTACCGTTGTTTTATCACAATACGAGAAATATACATACATTTATGCAGATTTTTCATTATTTAATAGCTTAGCTTTAGAATTTCCGATACAGAGCTTTAGAATTTCCGATACAGAGAATCACGCACTGGAGATAAAAATGTTTTTCTTCACAACGTTCCCATTGCTCGCTTTGAAATCCTTGAGATTGTTAATCAAAAATTCGTCAAAGTTTTAAAAAATAGGAAATCGATCATAAAACAAATTTCAAATTTTAAATTTGGTCTTCCACAAGCTCATATTCGTTGGAGGATTACGTTATTCAAAATTCGATGACTCTATGTACCGTTATTTTATGACAATGGGAGAAATATACATACATTTACGCAGATTTTCATTATTTATTTTCTTCAAATATAATGCAGGAATCTAACATTTTATGGCAACAGTTTGAAAAGTGAACCGACATTTATCCGTCCGACGCAAAATGCCAAAACGAACTAATAGTCCTTCGGGATTCAAATCCCTTTGGACTAAAAAAAAAAAAAAAAAAAAAAAAAAAAAAAAAAAAAAATCTGAAATGTTTCAGATTTTAAATTATGTCCAAAGGGGCGTTTTTTAACATTTTGTATATTACCTTTCTTTATTAAATATCATGTTCCTCGCACTTAAACCATAAGATCCAGTGCAACAGCAATATCGCAAAATAGTTTTAAAACGAGCATACCTTTAGAATTTCCGATACAGAGACTCACGCGCTGGAGATAAAAATGTTTTTCTGCACAACGTTGCCATTGCTCGCTTTGAAATCCTTGAGTTTGTTAATCAAAAATTCGTCAAAGTTTTAAAAAATAGGAAATCGATCATAAAACAAATTTCAAATTTCAAATTTGGTCTTCCACATGCTCATATTCGTTGGAGGATTACGTTATTCAAAATTCGATGACTCTATGTACCGTTATTTTATGACAATGGGAGAAATATACATACATTTACGCAGATTTTCATTATTTAATTTCTTCAAATATAATGCAGGACTCTAAAATTTTGTGGCAACAGTTTGAAAAGTGAACCGACAATTATCTGTCCGACGCAAAATGCCAAAACGAAACTAATAGTTCTTCGGGATTCAAATCCCTTTGGACTAAAAAAAAAAAAAAAATATGAACTGTTTCAGATTTTAAATTATGTCCAAAGGGGCGTTTTTTAACATTTTGTATGTTACCTTTCTTTATTAAATATCATGTTCCTCGCAAGATCCAGTGCAACAGCAATATCGCAAAATAGTTTTAAAACGAGAATATCTTTAGAATTTCCGATACAGAGACTCACGCGCTGGAGATAAAAGTGTTTCTTCTGCACAACGTTGCCATTGCTCGCTTTGAAATCCTTGAGTTTGTTAATCAAAAATTCGTCAAAGTTTTAAAAAATAGGAAATCGATCATAAAAGGAATTTCAAATTTCAAATTTGGTTTTCCACATGCTCATATTCGTTGGAGGATGACGTTATTCAAAATTCGATGACTCTATCTACCGTTGTTTTATCACTATACGAGAAATATACATACATTTATGCAGATTTTTCATTATTTAATTTCTTCAAATATAATGCAGGACTCTAACCTTTTGTGGCAACACTTTGAAAAGTGAACCGACATTTATGAGTCCAACGCAAAATGCCAAAACGAAACTAATAATCTTTCGGGATTCAAATCCCTTTGGACTAAAAAAAAAAAAAAAAAAATCTGAAATGTTTCAGATTTGAAATTATGTCCAAAGGGGCGTTTTTTAACATTTTGTATATTACCTTTCTTTATTAAATATCATGTTCCTCGCACTTAAACCATAAGATCCAGTGCAACAGCAATATCGCAAAATAGTTTTAAAACGAGCATACCTTTAGAATTTCCGATACATAGACTCACGCGCTGGAGATAAAAATGTTTTTTCTGCACAACGTTGCCATTGCTCGCTTTGAAATCCTTGAGTTTGTTAATCAAAAATTCGTCAAAGTTTTAAAAAATAGGAAATCGATCATAAAACAAATTTCAAATTTCGAATTTGGTCTTCCACATGCTCATATTCGTTGGAGGATTACGTTATTCAAAATTCGATGACTCTATGTACCGTTGTTTTATCAAAATACGAGAAATATACATACATTTATGCAGATTTTTCATTATTTAATAGCTTAGCTTTAGAATTTCCGATACAGAGCTTTAGAAATTCCGATACACAGAATCACGCGCTGGAGATAAAAATGTTTTTCTGCACAACCTTCCCATTGCTCGCTTTGAAATCCTTGAGTTTGTTAATCAAAAATTCGTCAAAGTTTTAAAAAATAGGAAATCGATCATAAAACAAATTTCAAATTTTAAATTTGGTCTTCCACAAGCTAATATTCGTTGGAGGATTACGTTATTCAAAATTCGATGACTCTATGTACCGTTATTTTATGACAATGGAAGAAATATACATACATTTACGCAGATTTTCATTATTTATTTTCTTCAAATATAATGCAGGAATCTAACATTTTATGGCAACAGTTTGAAAAGTGAACCGACATTTATCCGTCCGACGCAAAATGCCAAAACGAAACTAATAGTCCTTCGGGATTCAAATCCCTTTGGACTAAAAAAAAAAAAAAAAAAAAAAAAAAATCTGAAATGTTTCAGATTTTAAATTACGTCCAAAGGGGCGTTTTTTAACATTTTGTGTGTTACATTTCTTTATTAAATATCATGTTCCTCGCACTTAAACCATAAGATCCAGTGCAACAGCAATATCGCAAAATAATTTTAAAACGAGCATAGCTTTAGAATTTCCGATACAGAGACTCACGCGCTGGAGATAAAAATGTTTTTCTGCACAACGTTGCCATTGCTCGCTTTGAAATCCTTGAGTTTGTTAATCAAAAATTCGTCAAAGTTTTAAAAAATAGGAAATCGATCATAAAACAAATTTCAAATTTCAAATTTGGTCTTCCACATGCTCATATTCCTTGGAGGATTACGTTATTCAAAATTCGATGACTCTATGTACCGTTATTTTATGACAATGGGAGAAATATACATACATTTACGCAGATTTTCATTATTTAATTTCTTCAAATATAATGCAGGACTCTAACATTTTATGGCAACAGTTTGAAAAGTAAACCGACATTTTTGAGTCCGACGCAAAATGCCAAAACGAAACTAATAATCCTTCGGGATTCAAATCCCTTTGGACTTAAAAAAAAAAAAAAAAAAAAAAAAAAATCTGAAATTTTTCAGATTTCAACTTACGTCCAAAGGGGCGTTTTTTAACATTTTGTGTGTTACCTTTCTTTATTAAATATCATGTTCCTCGCACTTAAACCATAAGATCCAGTGCAACAGCAATATCGCAAAATAGTTTTAAAACGAGAATATCTTTAGAATTTCCGATACAGATACTCACGCGCTGGAGATAAAAGTGTTTCTTCTGCACAACGTTGCCATTGCTCGCTTTGAAATCCTTGAGTTTGTTAATCAAAAATTCGTCAAAGTTTTAAAAAATAGGAAATCGATCATAAAAGGAATTTCAAATTTCAAATTTGGTTTTCCACATGCTCATATTCGTTGGAGGATGACGTTATTCAAAATTCGATGACTCTATGTACCGTTGTTTTATCACAATACGAGAAATATACATACATTTATGCAGATTTTTCATTATTTAATTTCTTCAAATATAATGCAGGACTCTAACCTTTTGTGGCAACACTTTGAAAAGTGAACCGACATTTATGAGTCCAACGCAAAATGCCAAAACGAAACTAATAATCTTTCGGGATTCAAATCCCTTTGGACTAAAAAAAAAAAAAAATCTGAAATGTTTCAGATTTTAAATTATGTCCAAAGGGGCGTTTTTTAACATTTTGTATATTACCTTTCTTTATTAAATATCATGTTCCTCGCACTTAAACCATAAGATCCAGTGCAACAGCAATATCGCAAAATAGTTTTAAAGCGAGCATACCTTTAGAATTTCCGATACAGAGACTCACGCGCTGGAGATAAAAATGTTTTTCTGCACAACGTTGCCATTGCTCGCTTTGAAATCCTTGAGTTTGTTAATCAAAAATTCGTCAAAGTTTTAAAAAATAGGAAATCGATCATAAAACAAATTTCAAATTTCAAATTTGGTCTTCCACATGCTCATATTCGTTGGAGGATTACGTTGTTCAAAATTCGATGACTCTATGTACCGTTGTTTTATCACAATACGAGAAATATACATACATTTATGCAGATTTTTCATTATTTAATAGCTTAGCTTTAGAATTTCCGATACAGAGCTTTAGAATTTCCGATACAGAGAATCACGCACTGGAGATAAAAATGTTTTTCTTCACAACGTTCCCATTGCTCGCTTTGAAATCCTTGAGATTGTTAATCAAAAATTCGTCAAAGTTTTAAAAAATAGGAAATCGATCATAAAACAAATTTCAAATTTTAAATTTGGTCTTCCACAAGCTCATATTCGTTGGAGGATTACGTTATTCAAAATTCGATGACTCTATGTACCGTTATTTTATGACAATGGGAGAAATATACATACATTTACGCAGATTTTCATTATTTATTTTCTTCAAATATAATGCAGGAATCTAACATTTTATGGCAACAGTTTGAAAAGTGAACCGACATTTATCCGTCCGACGCAAAATGCCAAAACGAAACTAATAGTCCTTCGGGATTCAAATCCCTTTGGACTAAAAAAAAAAAAAAAAAAAAAAAAAAAAAAAAAATCTGAAATGTTTCAGATTTTAAATTATGTCCAAAGGGGCGTTTTTTAACATTTTGTATATTACCTTTCTTTATTAAATATCATGTTCCTCGCACTTAAACCATAAGATCCAGTGCAACAGCAATATCGCAAAATAGTTTTAAAACGAGCATACCTTTAGAATTTCCGATACAGAGACTCACGCGCTGGAGATAAAAACGTTTTTCTGCACAACGTTGCCATTGCTCGCTTTGAAATCCTTGAGTTTGTTAATCAAAAATTCGTCAAAGTTTTAAAAAATAGGAAATCGATCATAAAACAAATTTCAAATTTCAAATTTGGTCTTCCACATGCTCATATTCGTTGGAGGATTACGTTATTCAAAATTCGATGACTCTATGTACCGTTATTTTATGACAATGGGAGAAATATACATACATTTACGCAGATTTTCATTATTTAATTTCTTCAAATATAATGCAGGACTCTAAAATTTTGTGGCAACAGTTTGAAAAGTGAACCGACAATTATCTGTCCGACGCAAAATGCCAAAACGAAACTAATAGTTCTTCGGGATTCAAATCCCTTTGGACTAAAAAAAAAAAAAAAATATGAACTGTTTCAGATTTTAAATTATGTCCAAAGGGGCGTTTTTTAACATTTTGTATGTTACCTTTCTTTATTAAATATCATGTTCCTCGCACTTAAACCATAAGATCCAGTGCAACAGCAATATCGCAAAATAGTTTTAAAACGAGCATATCTTTAGAATTTCCGATACAGAGACTCACGCGCTGGAGATAAAAATGTTTTTCTGCACAACGTTGCCATTGCTCGCTTTGATATCCTTGAGCTTGTTAATCAAAAATTCGTCAAAGTTTTAAAAAATAGGAAATCGATCATAAAACAAATTTCAAATTTGGTCTTCCACATGCTCATATTCGTTGGAGGATTACGTTATTCAAAATACGATGACTCTATGTACCGTTATTTTATGACAATGGGAGAAATATACATACATTTACGCAGATTTTCATTATTTAATTTCTTCAAATATAATGCAGGACTCTAACATTTTATGGCAACAGTTTGAAAAGTAAACCGACATTTTTGAGTCCGACGCAAAATGCTAAAACGAAACTAATAATCCTTCGGGATTCAAATCCCTTTGGACTAAAAAAAAAAAAAAAAAAAAAAAAAAAAAAAAAAAAAAAAAATCTGAAATTTTTCAGATTTCAACTTACGTCCAAAGGGGCGTTTTTTAACATTTTGTGTGTTACCTTTCTTTATTAAATATCATGTTCCTCGCACTTAAACCATAAGATCCAGTGCAACAGCAATATCGCAAAATAGTTTTAAAACGAGAATATCTTTAGAATTTCCGATACAGAGACTCACGCGCTGGAGATAAAAGTGTTTCTTCTGCACAACGTTGCCATTGCTCGCTTTGAAATCCTTGAGTTTGTTAATCAAAAATTCGTCAAAGTTTTAAAAAATAGGAAATCGATCATAAAAGGAATTTCAAATTTCAAATTTGGTTTTCCACATGCTCATATTCGTTGGAGGATGACGTTATTCAAAATTCGATGACTCTATGTACCGTTGTTTTATCACTATACGAGAAATATACATACATTTATGCAGATTTTTCATTATTTAATTTCTTCAAATATAATGCAGGACTCTAACCTTTTGTGGCAACACTTTGAAAAGTGAACCGACATTTATGAGTCCAACGCAAAATGCCAAAACGAAACTAATAATCTTTCGGGATTCAAATCCCTTTGGACTAAAAAAAAAAAAAAAAAAATCTGAAATGTTTCAGATTTGAAATTATGTCCAAAGGGGCGTTTTTTAACATTTTGTATATTACCTTTCTTTATTAAATATCATGTTCCTCGCACTTAAACCATAAGATCCAGTGCAATAGCAATATCGCAAAATAGTTTTAAAACGAGCATACCTTTAGAATTTCCGATACATAGACTCACGCGCTGGAGATAAAAATGTTTTTTCTGCACAACGTTGCCATTGCTCGCTTTGAAATCCTTGAGTTTGTTAATCAAAAATTCGTCAAAGTTTTAAAAAATAGGAAATCGATCATAAAACAAATTTCAAATTTCAAATTTGGTCTTCCACATGCTCATATTCGTTGGAGGATTACGTTATTCAAAATTCGATGACTCTATGTACCGTTGTTTTATCAAAATACGAGAAATATACATACATTTATGCAGATTTTTCATTATTTAATAGCTTAGCTTTAGAATTTCCGATACAGAGCTTTAGAAATTCCGATACACAGAATCACGCGCTGGAGATAAAAATGTTTTTCTGCACAACGTTCCCATTGCTCGCTTTGAAATCCTTGAGTTTGTTAATCAAAAATTCGTCAAAGTTTTAAAAAATAGGAAATCGATCATAAAACAAATTTCAAATTTTAAATTTGGTCTTCCACAAGCTAATATTCGTTGGAGGATTACGTTATTCAAAATTCGATGACTCTATGTACCGTTATTTTATGACAATGGAAGAAATATACATACATTTACGCAGATTTTCATTATTTATTTTCTTCAAATATAATGCAGGAATCTAACATTTTATGGCAACAGTTTGAAAAGTGAACCGACATTTATCCGTCCGACGCAAAATGCCAAAACGAAACTAATAGTCCTTCGGGATTCAAATCCCTTTGGACTAAAAAAAAAAAAAAAAAAAAAAAAAAATCTGAAATGTTTCAGATTTTAAATTACGTCCAAAGGGGCGTTTTTTAACATTTTGTGTGTTACATTTCTTTATTAAATATCATGTTCCTCGCACTTAAACCATAAGATCCAGTGCAACAGCAATATCGCAAAATAATTTTAAAACGAGCATAGCTTTAGAATTTCCGATACAGAGACTCACGCGCTGGAGATAAAAATGTTTTTCTGCACAACGTTGCCATTGCTCGCTTTGAAATCCTTGAGTTTGTTAATCAAAAATTCGTCAAATTTTAAAAAATAGGAAATCGATCATAAAACAAATTTCAAATTTCAAATTTGGTCTTCCACATGCTCATATTCCTTGGAGGATTACGTTATTCAAAATTCGATGACTCTATGTACCGTTATTTTATGACAATGGGAGAAATATACATACATTTACGCAGATTTTCATTATTTAATTTCTTCAAATATAATGCAGGACTCTAACATTTTATGGCAACAGTTTGAAAAGTAAACCGACATTTTTGAGTCCGACGCAAAATGCCAAAACGAAACTAATAATCCTTCGGGATTCAAATCCCTTTGGACTAAAAAAAAAAAAAAAAAAAAAAAAAAAAAAAATCTGAAATTTTTCAGATTTCAACTTACGTCCAAAGGGGCGTTTTTTAACATTTTGTGTGTTACCTTTCTTTATTAAATATCATGTTCCTCGCACTTAAACCATAAGATCCAGTGCAACAGCAATATCGCAAAATAGTTTTAAAACGAGAATATCTTTAGAATTTCCGATACAGAGACTCACGCGCTGGAGATAAAAGTGTTTCTTCTGCACAACGTTGCCATTGCTCGCTTTGAAATCCTTGAGTTTGTTAATCAAAAATTCGTCAAAGTTTTAAAAAATAGGAAATCGATCATAAAAGGAATTTCAAATTTCAAATTTGGTTTTCCACATGCTCATATTCGTTGGAGGATGACGTTATTTAAAATTCGATGACTCTATGTACCGTTGTTTTATCACAATACGAGAAATATACATACATTTATGCAGATTTTTCATTATTTAATTTCTTCAAATATAATGCAGGACTCTAACCTTTTGTGGCAACACTTTGAAAAGTGAACCGACATTTATGAGTCCAACGCAAAATGCCAAAACGAAACTAATAATCTTTCGGGATTCAAATCCCTTTGGACTAAAAAAAAAAAAAAAATCTGAAATGTTTCAGATTTGAAATTATGTCCAAAGGGGCGTTTTTTAACATTTTGTATATTACCTTTCTTTATTAAATATCATGTTCCTCGCACTTAAACCATAAGATCCAGTGCAACAGCAATATCGCAAAATAGTTTTAAAACGAGCATACCTTTAGAATTTCCGATACATACACTCACGCGCTGGAGATAAAAATGTTTTTTCTGCACAACGTTGCCATTGCTCGCTTTGAAATCCTTGAGTTTGTTAATCAAAAATTCGTCAAAGTTTTAAAAAATAGGAAATCGATCATAAAACAAATTTCAAATTTCAAATTTGGTCTTCCACATGCTCATATTCGTTGGAGGATTACGTTGTTCAAAATTCGATGACTCTATGTACCGTTGTTTTATCAAAATACGAGAAATATACATACATTTATGCAGATTTTTCATTATTTAATAGCTTAGCTTTAGAATTTCCGATACAGAGCTTTAGAATTTCCGATACACAGAATCACGCGCTGGAGATAAAAATGTTTTTCTGCACAACGTTCCCATTGCTCGCTTTGAAATCCTTGAGTTTGTTAATCAAAAATTCGTCAAAGTTTTAAAAAATAGGAAATCGATCATAAAACAAATTTCAAATTTCAAATTTGGTCTTCCACATGCTCATATTCGTTGGAGGATTACGTTATTCAAAATTCGATGACTCTATGTACCGTTATTTTATGGCAATGGGAGAAATATACATACATTTACGCAGATTTTCATTATTTAATTTCTTCAAATGTAATGCAGGACTCTAACATTTCATGGCAACAGTTTGAAAAGTAAACCGACATTTTTGAGTCCGACGCAAAATGCCAAAACGAAACTAATAATCCTTCGGGATTCAAATCCCTTTGGACTAAAAAAAAAAAAAAAATCTGAAATTTTTCAGATTTCAACTTACGTCCAAAGGGGCGTTTTTTAACATTTTGTGTGTTACCTTTCTTTATTAAATATCATGTTCCTCGCACTTAAACCATAAGATCCAGTGCAACAGCAATATCGCAAAATAGTTTTAAAACGAGAATATCTTTAGAATTTCCGATACAGAGACTCACGCGCTGGAGATAAAAGTGTTTTTTCTGCACAACGTTGCCATTGCTCGCTTTGAAATCCTTGAGTTTGTTAATCAAAAATTCGTCAAAGTTTTAAAAAATAGGAAATCGATAATAAAACGAATTTCAAATTTCAAATTTGGTTTTCCACATGCTCATATTCGTTGGAGGATGACGTTATTCAAAATTCGATGACTCTATGTACCGTTGTTTTATCACAATACGAGAAATATACATACATTTATGCAGATTTTTCATTATTTAATTTCTTCAAATATAATGCAGGACTCTAACCTTTTGTGGCAACATTTTGAAAAGTGAACCGACATTTATGAATCCGACGCAAAATGCCAAAACGAAACTAATAATCCTTCGGGATTCAAATCCCTTTGGACTAAAAAAAAAAAAAAAAAATCTGAAATTTTAAATTATGTCCAAAGGGGCGTTTTTTAACATTTTGTATATTACCTTTCTTTATTAAATATCATGTTCCTCGCACTTAAACCATAAGATCCAGTGCAACAGCAATATCGCAAAATAGTTTTTAAACGAGCATATCTTTAGAATATCCGATACAGACTACTCACGCGCTGGAGATAAAAATGTTTTTTCTGCACAATGTTGCCATTGCTCGCTTTGAAATCCTTGAGTTTATTAATCAAAAATTCGTCAAAGTTTTAAAAAATAGGAAATCGATCATAAAACAAATTTCAAATTTCCAATTTGGCCTTGCACATGCTCATATTCGTTGGAGGATTACGTTATTCAAAATTCGATGACTCTATGTGCCGTTGTTTTATCACAATACGAGAAATATACATACATTTATGCAGATTTTTCATTATTTAATTTCTTCAAATATAATGCAGGACTCTAACATTTTGTGGCAACTGATTGAAAAGTGAACCGACATTTATGAGTCCGACGCAAAATGCCAAAGCGAAACTAATAGTCTTTCGGGATTCAAATCCCTTTGGACTAAAAAAGAAAAAAAAAAAAAAAAAAATCTGAAATGATTCAGATTTTAAATTACGTCCAAAGGGGCGTTTTTTAACATTTTGTGTGTTACATTTCTTTATTAAATATCATGTTCCTCGCACTTAAACCATAAGATCCAGTGCAACAGCAATATCGCAAAATAGTTTTAAAACGAGCATATCTTTAGAATTTCCGATACAGAGACTCACGCGCTGGAGATAAAAATGTTTTTCTGCAAAACGTTGCCATTGCTCGCTTTGAAATCCTTGAGTTTGTTAATCAAAAATTCGTCAAAGTTTTAAAAAATAGGAAATCGATCATAAAACGAATTTCAAATTTCAAATTTGGTTTTCCACATGCTCATATTCGTTGGAGGATGACGTTATTCAAAATTCAATGACTCTATGTACCGTTGTTTTATCACAATACGAGAAATATACATACATTTATGCAGATTTTTCATTATTTAATTTCTTCAAATATAATGCAGGACTCTAACATTTTGTGGCAACAGTTTGAAAAGTGAACCGACATTTATGAGTCCGACGCAAAATGCCAAAACGAAACTAATAATCCTTCGGGATTCAAATCCCTTTGGACTAAAAAAAAAAAAAAAAAAAAATCTGAAATGTTTCAGATTTTAAATTATGTCCAAAGGGGCGTTTTTTAACATTTTGTATATTACCTTTCTTTATTAAATATCATGTTCCTCGCACTTAAACCATAAGATCCAGTGCAACAGCAATATCGCAAAATAGTTCTAAAACGAGCATACCTTTAGAATTTCCGATACAGAGACTCACGCGCTGGTGATAAAAATGTTTTTTCTGCACAACGTTGCCATTGCTCGCTTTGAAATCCTTGAGTTTGTTAATCAAAAATTCGTCAAAGTTTTAAAAAATAGGAAATCGATCATAAAACAAATTTCAAATTTCAAATTTGGTCTTCCACATACTCATATTCGTTGGAGGATTACGTTGTTCAAAATTCGATGAGTCTATGTACCGTTGTTTTATCACAATACGAGAAATATACATACATTTATGCAGATTTTTCATTATTTAATTTCTTCAAATATAATGCAGGACTCTAACATTTTGTGGCAACAGTTTGAAAAGTGAACCGACATTTATGAGTCCAAAGCAAAATGCCAAAACGAAACTAATAGTTCTTCGGGATTCAAATCTTTTTGGACTAAAAGAAAAAAAAAAATCTGAACTGTTTCAGATTTTAAATTACATCCAAAGGGGCGTTTTTTAACATTTTGTATGTTACCTTTCTTTATTAAATATCATGTTCCTCGCACTTAAACCATAAGATCCAGTGCAACAGCAATATCGCAAAATAGTTTTTAAACGAGCATATCTTTAGAATATCCGATACAGAATACTCACGCGCTGGAGATAAAAATGTTTTTTCTGCACAATGTTGCCATTGCTCGCTTTGAAATCCTTGAGTTTGTTAATCAAAAATTGGTCAAACTTTTAAAAAATAGGAAATCGATCATAAAACAAATTTCAAATTTGGTCTTCCACATGCTCATATTCGTTGGATGATTACGTTATTCAAAATACGATGACTCTATGTACCGTTATTTTATGACAATGGGAGAAATATACATACATTTACGCAGATTTTCATTATTTAATTTCTTCAAATATAATGCAGGACTCTAACATTTTATGGCAACAGTTTGAAAAGTAAACCGACATTTATGAGTCCGACGCAAAATGCCAAAACGAAACTAATAATCCTTCGGGATTCAAATCCGTTTGGACTAAAAAAAAAAAAAAAAAAAAAAAAAAAAAAAATCTGAAATTTTTCAGATTTCAACTTACGTCCAAAGGGGCGTTTTTTAACATTTTGTGTGTTACCTTTCTTTATTAAATATCATGTTCCTCGCACTTAAACCATAAGATCCAGTGCAACAGCAATATCGCAAAATAGTTTTAAAACGAGAATATCTTTAGAATTTCCGATACAGAGACTCACGCGCTGGAGATAAAAGTGTTTTTTCTGCACAACGTTGCCATTGCTCGCTTTGAAATCCTTGAGTTTGTTAATCAAAAATTCGTCAAAGTTTTAAAAAATAGGAAATCGATCATAAAACGAATTTCAAATTTCAAATTTGGTTTTCCACATGCTCATATTCGTTGGAGGATGACGTTATTCAAAATTCGATGACTCTATGTACCGTTGTTTTATCACAATACGAGAAATATACATACATTTATGCAGATTTTTCATTATTTAATTTCTTCAAATATAATGCAGGACTCTAACCTTTTGTGGCAACACTTTGAAAAGTGAACCGACATTTATGAGTCCGACGCAAAATGCCAAAACGAAACTAATAGTCCTTCGGGATTGAAATCCCTTTGTTCTAAAAAAAAAAAAAAAAAAAAAAAAAAAAGAAAAAAAAATCTGAAATGCTTCAGATTTTAAATTACGTCCAAAGGGGCGTTTTTTTTAACATTTTGTGTGTTACCTTTCTTTATTAAATATCATGTTCCTCGCACTTAAACCATAAGATCCAGTGCAACAGCAATATCGCAAAATAGTTTTTAAACGAGCATATCTTTAGAATATCCGATACAGACTACTCACGCGCTGGAGATAAAAATGTTTTTTCTGCACAATGTTGCCATTGCTCGCTTTGAAATCCTTGAGTTTGTTAATCAAAAATTCGTCAAAGTTTTAAAAAATAGGAAATCGATCATAAAACAAATTTCAAATTTCCAATTTGGCCTTGCACATGCTCATATTCGTTGGAGGATTACGTTATTCAAAATTCGATGACTCTATGTGCCGTTGTTTTATCACAATACGAGAAATATACATACATTTATGCAGATTTTTCATTATTTAATTTCTTCAAATATAATGCAGGACTCTAACATTTTGTGGCAACAGTTTGAAAAGTGAACCGACATTTATGAGTCCAAAGCAAAATGCCAAAACGAAACTAATAGTTCTTCGGGATTCAAATCTTTTTGGACTAAAAAAAAAAAAAAAAATCTGAAATGTTTCAGATTTTAAATTACATCCAAAGGGGCGTTTTTTAACACTTTGTATGTTACCTTTCTTTATTAAATATCATGTTCCTCGCACTTAAACCATAAGATCCAGTGCAACAGCAATATCGCAAAATAGTTTTTAAACGAGCATATCTTTAGAATATCCGATACAGACTACTCACGCGCTGGAGATAAAAATGTTTTTTCTGCACAATGTTGCCATTGCTCGCTTTGAAATCCTTGAGTTTGTTAATCAAAAATTCGTCAAAGTTTTAAAAAATAGGAAATCGATCATAAAACAAATTTCAAATTTCCAATTTGGCCTTGCACATGCTCATATTCGTTGGAGGATTACGTTATTCAAAATTCGATGACTCTATGTGCCGTTGTTTTATCACAATACGAGAAATATACATACATTTATGCAGATTTTTCATTATTTAATTTCTTCAAATATAATGCAGGACTCTAACATTTTGTGGCAACTGATTGAAAAGTGAACCGACATTTATGAGTCCGACGCAAAATGCCAAAGCGAAACTAATAGTCTTTCGGGATTCAAATCCCTTTGGACTAAAAAAAAAAAAAAAAAAAAAAAATCTGAAATTTTTCAGATTTCAACTTACGTCCAAAGGGGCGTTTTTTAACATTTTGTGTGTTACCTTTCTTTATTAAATATCATGTTCCTCGCACTTAAACCATAAGATCCAGTGCAACAGCAATATCGCAAAATAGTTTTAAAACGAGAATATCTTTAGAATTTCCGATACAGAGACTCACGCGCTGGAGATAAAAGTGTTTTTTCTGCACAACGTTGCCATTGCTCGCTTTGAAATCCTTGAGTTTGTTAATCAAAAATTCGTCAAAGTTTTAAAAAATAGGAAATCGATCATAAAACGAATTTCAAATTTCAAATTTGGTTTTCCACATGCTCATATTCGTTGGAGGATTACGTTATTCAAAATACGATGACTCTATGTACCGTTATTTTATGACAATGGGAGAAATATACATACATTTACGCAGATTTTCATTATTTAATTTCTTCAAATATAATGCAGGACTCTAACCTTTTGTGGCAACACTTTGAAAAGTGAACCGACATTTATGAGTCCGACGCAAAATGCCA